>NC_047107.1:119544616-119877116 GCF_902500255.1 Thalassophryne amazonica
TGGAGTCATTTTTGATCAGGATATGTCATTCAAAGCGCATATTAAACAAATATGTAGGACTGCCTTTTTGCATTTACGCAATATCTCTAAAATCAGAAAGGTCTTGTCTCAGAGTGATGCTGAAAAACTAATTCATGCATTTATTTCCTCTAGGCTGGACTATTGTAATTCATTATTATCAGGTTGTCCTAAAAGTTCCCTAAAAAGCCTTCAGTTGGTTCAGAATGCTGCAGCTAGAGTACTGACGGGGACTAGCAGGAGAGAGCATATCTCACCCGTGTTGGCCTCTCTTCATTGGCTTCCTGTTAATTCTAGAATAGAATTTAAAATTCTTCTTCTTACTTATAAGGTTTTGAATAATCAGGTCCCAGCTTATCTTAGGGACCTCGTAGTACCATATTACCCCATTAGAGCGCTTCGCTCTCAGACTGCGGGCTTACTTGTAGTTCCTAGGGTTTGTAAGAGTAGAATGGGAGGCAGAGCCTTCAGCTTTCAGGCTCCTCTCCTGTGGAACCAGCTCCCAATTCAGATCAGGGAGACAGATACCCTCTCTACTTTTAAGATTAGGCTTAAAACTTTCCTTTTCGCTAAGGCTTATAGTTAGGGCTGGATCGGGTGACCCTGGACCATCCCTTGGTTATGCTGCTTTAGACGTAGATTGTGGGGGGGTTCCCATGATGCACTGTTTTTCTCTTTTTGCTCCGTATGCATCACTCTGCATTTAATCATTAGTGATCGATCTCTGCCCCCCTTCACGGCATGTCTTTTTCCTGTTTTTTTCCCTCAGGCCCAACCAGTCTCAGCAGAAGACTGCCCCTCCCTGAGCCTGGTTCTGCTGGAGGTTTCTTCCTGTTAAAAGGGAGTTTTTCCTTCCCACTGTGGCCAAGTGCTTGCTCATAGGGGGTCGTTTTGACCGTTGGGGTTTTTCATAATTATTGTATGGCCTTGCCTTACAATATGGAGTGCCTTGGGGCAACTGTTTGTTGTGATTTGGCGCTATATAAGAAAAAAGTTGATTGATTGATTGAAAAGCCTGGAGGAGACACCACATCTCTGCCGAGATATCAGTTTACCACTCAGGTAAAACTCTCAGCCGTGTCTGTGCTGAACGCAGGTATCATTGTCTTTTGAAAGGTTTTGCAGGTGTACCAGTTATCTTCAGTCAGCTGGGAGCTGGGTTTTGGACGTAGAAGAGTGACGGACTTCACTCCTCTTTCCAAACCAGAGAAGTAACAATTGGTCTCTGCACGTTTCTGTGTTTTTGTGTCGGAGGTGGAGATTCTCCCACAAAAGGAACTGAAATGAGTTGCTGTCTGCTTACTGGGTGTCCACACACCCACTATTAATCTGTTTTTGTTACTGCCAGCAGTACCGGATCTGACAGCTGAAGTAGAGGCCACCTGGGGACTCGGGACTTGGCGGCTTCGGTGTACTGCAGGTCTTCGTTGGCGGCGGAACCTTGTGGGCCGCGGCTCTTCTCTGGATAGGCGTCTCCTACCCTCGGGAATGCCACACGTCACCTGCTGTATTTTGTAATTGACTGTCTAAAAGCAGTATTCGACCTGTTGTGCACTTTTGCCACAATAAATTGTATTTATTGGACTATCTATTGACCGTTCATTTGCACCCCCTGTTGTGGGTCCGTGTCATTACACTTTCCCAACAGGATATCTCAACCAACGTCATGGATCCCGAGGGGCGTCAACCATTTGTTGGACAGCCAATGGAAGAGCAGGGTGCACAGGCATCTGCAGGAGGCGTGATTGGTGAGTTGCAGCAAATCCTCACCGCCTTTACTGCTCGGTTGGATCTAATGACCGAGCAGAACGTCATCCTCAATCATAGGATGGAGGCTCTCAGGGCGCTGCTGCAGCTCCTCCTCCTGCTGACCCGGTGCCGAATATAGACATTCCACTGGTCATTCAACGACCCCCCCCCACCATCCCCTGAAGCATATATAAGTCCCCCAGAACCGTACAGGGGTTGTGTGGAGACGTGCGCGGACTTTTTAATGCAGTGTTCGCTCGTCTTTTCACAGCGTCCCGTGATGTACGCGTCGGACGCCAGCAGGGTGGCTTATGTAATTAATTTGCTTCGAGGCGAGGCACGCGCCTGGGCTACGGCGCTCTGGGAGCAGAATTCACGGCTCCTTACCTCTTATACTGGGTTTGTGAGGGAGTTCAGGACAGTATTTGTTCACCCAAACAGAGGCAAGACTGCTTCTGTGGCGCTGCTGTCAGTGAAACAGGGGCGTCGGAGTGCAGCTGAGTATGCGGTCGACTTCCGCATTGCGGCTGCGAGGTCCGGCTGGAATACCGCTGCACTCCGCGCCGCCTTCGTAAACGGACTGTCGTCAGTCCTGAAGGAGCATCTGGTGGCTAAGGATGAGCCGCGGGATTTAGATGGGCTTATTGATCTGGTCATACGATTAGACAACCGTTTGGAAGAACGTCGACGGGAGTGAGACGAAGGACGTGGCCGGGCCCGCACCGCCCCTCTCCCTTCCCGGTCCGAAGCAGCCCCGCCTTCCCCACGCTCCAGAGCCAGAATGCTCCGTGTGACGACAGCTCCCCCTGCTGACGAAGCTATGGACACGAGCAGGGCCAAAATAAAATTAGAAAACAGACAGAGGAGGCTGGCCTGCGGAGAGTGCTTTTTCTGCGGCTCTGACGAGCATCTGCAGAAACAATGCCCCAAGCGATTAAACACCAACGCTCGCCCTTAGAGATTGGGCTAAGGGTGGGCCATAACACACACGCGGATACTGCACGAAAATCCGCACGAATCCCAGTTGTGATCCTCTGTGGGGATTTAACCCTTCAAGCCCCAGCACTAATCGACACAGGGTCAGAAAGGAATCTGCTGGATAGCAGATGGGCTACGGAAGTAGGGCTCCCTCTAGTGGCTCTTCCTTCACCAGTGAGGGTACGGGCACTAGATGGCACCCTTCATCCATTAATCACACACCAGACACAGTGTTTTTTGTGACACCTTCTACCTCCAGAGTTATTTTGGGCTATCCACGGATTAGTAAGCACAATCCCCGGATCGATTGGCCGTCTGGGGTTGTGGCTCAATGGAGCAAAACCTGCCACCGGGAGTGTTTACGATCCTCCTGGGTGAAACGGAGCTTCATCCTGGATCCGGCCCTCCTGGCCGAGTTCTACCGGCGGTACCCTGACAAGCCTGATCGGGCGCCTCCTGGCGCCCGTTGAGGGGGGGGTCCTGTTGTGTGGGCCGCCCGAAGAGGAGGTACTGCTGGCCAATGCCAGAGGGCGCCCTGCCTGTAGTCGGGTTTCAGGCACCAGAGGGCGCAGTTACTACCCAGAAGCCTGGACTGACAGCTGTCAGCAATCACCATCATCACCACTATAAAAGCCTGGAGGAGACACCACATCTGTGCTGAGATATCAGTTTACCACTCAGGTAAAACTCTCAGCCGTGTGTGCTGAACGCATGTATCATTGTGTTTTGAAAACCTTTGCAGGTGAACCAGTTATCTTCAGTCAGCTGGGAGCTGGGTTTTGGACGTAGAAGAGTGACGGACTTCACTCCTCTTTCCAAACCAGAGAAGTAACAATTGGTCTCTGCACGTTTCTGTGTTTTTGTGTCGGAGGTGGAGATTCTCCCACAAAAGGAACTGAAATGAGTTGCTGTCTGCTTACTGGGTGTCCACACACCCACTATTAATCTGTTTTTGTTCCTGCCAGCAGTACCGGATCTGACAGCTGAAGTAGAGGCCACCTGGGGACTCGGGACTTGGCCGCTTCAGGGTACTGCAGGTCTTCGTTGGCGGCGGAACCTTGTGGGCCCCGGCTCTTCTCTGGATAGGCTTCTCCTACCCTCGGGCCTGCCCACACGTCACCTGCTGTATTTTGTAATTGACTGTCTAAAAGCAGTATTCGACCTGTTGTGCACTTTTGCCACAATAAATTGTATTTATTGGATTATCTATTGACCGTTCATTTGCGCCGCCTGTTGTGGGTCCGTGTCATTACACTTTCCCAACACTCACAGCCTTCTGTGTTACTAAATGATCTGAGAAACTAATCAGCAGAAGTCCTATAAGCCTTCTTGAAAACGAAACCATATGGAACCATATACAAACCCTGTGGCCTACATTTAACACATGCTGTCACCAGCTGATGTTCAGGTAGGTAAAACTCATAAACGGTGCACAGACCCTGAATTCATTTAGGCTTCAATCATATGGTAGATCAGTTTTCATATTACTCAGCATATGCCACCAGCACACCTTCTTACCATATTTCTGTCATCACTGGGTAAGAAACCGTTCTTCATGCAGCTTGCGGTTTTACATTTGCTGTGGCTAAATAACGCCACAGGGACCTGCACTAACTGTAACTAGCCACAATCTCAATTTGCAATGCATATGTTTCCGAAAAGAGCCTCACAGTTAGTACAGACCCCCCCCCCATCAGCATGGTGGCACCGTGTTGATGAATATGCATAGATTTGCTAAAAGCTCCAAAGTGACCTACATGGCGAGGTTCACCATACACTCAAACTGTCTGCTGTGCTTAGCCGTCCGCATTACCGCCATTAATGTCTTCTTGTCTTTGTTGTTTGTTTTTCTCTTTGAAATGCCTGTTGAATTTACCTGCACACTTTAAAATCAAATATATATTGCTGAGGTCACTCCAAAACGCCTCTCAACAGCTAACGCGGCGATAGACTGCTAACATCCCAATGAGGTGCACTTTCAACTCATGCAGCATGTCTTAGACATCCAACCATGACACCTGAGCTCATCCACGTAATCCCCAAGGTCCTTCACGGACTCCATCGATCAATTAACACATTTGTTTGCTTTCACCTCCTCTAACCTCATTTCCATAGCATCATTATTTATTTTTGCTTCCTTTATCCTCCTCAGCAGGCAGCAGAGAGGAAAAAGGGCAAAAAAACAAAAAGGTGGGGGGTGGGGGAGCAAAAATTACTATTCATGTCCGCTGATCTAAAAGTACCCAGCAGAAGTGGTTTGGAGCATAGAAAGTTACAAGATGTTAGCAACCACTCCAGGGTGAAGCGTTGTTGACACTCATTCCACTTCGGTCTTTGTCAAAGGGGAACTTAGCATTTTCAATGCTAAAGGACAGCTGCTGCTGGCAGGCCTCTTTCTCACTGGCGGAGGCACCACTGTTTAAGGCGGTAATCTGTCAGCACTGTGGCGTAGCCAATGTGCTCTACCCCTCAGTGCAAACACACATATCTGGCTCTAGGCTCTGCACATAGCAATGAGGCCAGACAGATGTAAAAATCCACTGTGGTTTTACAGCCTCGCTGCTCCGCGTGCATTTGCCTGGATTGTCCTCGTCATCCCTTTCAACACATTCATCCCCACAATGCAACACTCTTCCAAGGGCACATTTATGCCGTTTGACTGGACGCCGCCACCGCCATTCCAGAAAATTAGTGTTCTTTTATATGAAGGGTTCGAGCCCGAACATCAAAATAGCACTATACAATAAAAACAAGTCAGATGTATTTTGCATTTAATTTATTTTTATTTCATTATGGGGAAACTATATTTAAATCTGGATTTTGCTGTGTGGAAAATGCAAGCAAATGGCAAAATAATGATACAGATGAATTCAAAGTCCTTTTTGGTAATAAGGATATAAATGGTAAATGGACTGCATTTATATAGCGCTTTTCCATCTGCATCAGATGCTCAAAGCGCTTTACAGTTATGACTCACATTCACCCCGATGTCATGGTGCTGCCATACAAGGCGCTCACTACACACCGGGAGCAATAGGGAATTAAAGGTCTTGCCCAAGGGCCCTTAGTGATTTTCCAATCAGGTGGAGATTTGAACCGAGGATGTTGTGGTCTCAAGCCCAACACCTTAACCACTAGACCATCACCTCCCCCTATATACTAATAAAATGTGGATGCTAATGGATATACTAATTAAAATGTGTTTTGGGGTGTAACGGATCACAAAATCAGATTGGATCAGATTGTGATGTTTACTCGTGGATCTCATTTTTTTGGATCACCAAAAAAAAAAAGGAGACAAATATAACTTTGCTTTCCTTTTATTAATGGAAAATGATCACCTTTTTGCTCATAGTGCTGAATGAAAACAATGTGTCCATTGTTAAAATAACTTGACTCACACCGCTCAGCAAAAGTTGGGAAAAGTCTTTTTTTACCACCTCCTCCTCCTTCTTCTATCTGGATCTCAGTGGACTTTATGCTGCCTTGGCCCCACCCACACTTGGCTCAGTGGACTCAGTATGGCACTGCGCAAATGCAGCACACGCTGTCCTCACCTCCAAATATTTCAAAGGGATTCTTTCTGTGCTTTGACCCTGATGTGCGTCGAGCCTGCACCAGGCAGCCTCCAGCTGAGCACAAAGTGACAGACTATCTTTTAACATGCTCCAATCACATGAACGCTTAATTGATTTGATCTAAGTCTGCATTCCATACTATTATTTAAAGTTTACAATTATGCTGCTGAACTATGAGTGTGGGGGTGCAGGGTAGGGGTGCACATATGCAACGTGCCTTCTTTTTTATTGATATCTTAGTGTTCAAGGATCGGATGTCATAGCACGTAATGTATCGGTGCAGATGGTTGGGGTTTTTTTTTTTTTTTGTCTTTTTTCAATGATAAAAGTCAAATTATGTAAATAGGTTTTCAAATGTGATTTCTAGATATAAATTAGCAATAGTGAGTGACAATAAGACACGTATGACTTTAGAGTTGCTGTGCATTTAACACAGTAAATTCAGTGTGCAATGGATCGAGATAGGAAACAATATGGCTTCAAATTGCTAACTGTCACCACTCTCAATATGTAGGCAATCTAGATGTATGGAACAGTTACACCATTAGCATGTTTTGTTAAAGATACTGAGAAGAATCTCTCACTAGCATCTACTACTATAAGCAACAGGTTTGTCATCATGTCCCACAGCAGTCTGTACTCAAGGTTAGTAAAATGGAGCAATATCTTCACCTGGTGGGCATTTACCATTAATGCAGGTACAATCAAATTTCCACAAGAGCTCTCGTATTGTAGAATCTACATTTTCTTGCTGCTAGCTAGCCACTTTAATGTTCAGCCAGCACCCTTTGTGTCACCATGTGACATGTGGGAAATGTTATGTTTGGGTTACGGCTATGATATGGGTTAGGACTAGCGCTTCCCCACGAATCACATTTTAATGCTATCCAACTCCTTACCAGTGGCGGACAGATAACCAAATAATTAACTTTGATAACAGATAATCAGATAACTGAAAAGTTATCTTTGATAAAGATAAAACGATACACCACCCAAAAATGTATCAGAAGTTACAGATAACCAATAAATTCCAATATTGTCTCTGGTACATTTGCAACTACTAATAAACTGAATTTGAGTATTAACACCACACTAGCTTCTAGTAATACACTCAACAAAAAATATAAACGCAACACTTTTGGTTTTGCTCCCATTTTGTATGAGATGAACTCAAAGATATAAAACTTTTTCCACATACACAATATCACCATTTCCCTCAAATATTGTTCACAAACCAGTCTAAATCTGTGATAGTGAGCACTTCTCCTTTGCTGAGATAATCCATCCCACCTCACAGGTGTGCCATATCAAGATGCTGATTAGACACCATGATTAGTGCACAGGTGTGCCTTAGACTGCCGACAATAAAAGGCCACTCTGAAAGGTGCAGTTTTATCACACAGCACAATGCCACAGATGTTGCAAGATTTGAGGGAGTGTGCAATTGGCATGCTGACAGCAGGAATGTCAACCAGAGCTGTTGCTCGTGTATTGAATGTTCATTTCTCTACCATAAGCCGTCTCCAAAGGTGTTTCAGAGAATTTGGCAGTACATCCAACCAGCCTCACAACCGCAGACCACATGTAACCACACCAGCCCAGGACCTCCACATCCAGCATGTTCACCTCCAAGATCGTCTGAGACCAGCCACTCGGACAGCTGCTGAAACAATCGGTTTGCATAACCAAAGAATTTCTGTACAAACTGTCAGAAACCGTCTCAGGGAAGTTCATCTGCATGCTCGTCGTCCTCATCGGGGTCTCGACCTGACTCCAGTTCGTCGTCGTAACCGACTTGAGTGGGAAAATGCTCACATTCGCTGGCGTTTGGCACGTTGGAGAGGTGTTCTCTTCACGGATGAATCCCGGTTCACACTGTTCAGGGCAGATGGCAGACAGCGTGTGTGGCGTCGTGTGAGTGAGCGGTTTTCTGATGTCAATGTTGTGGATCGAGTGGCCCATGGTGGCGGTGGGGTTATGATATGGGCAGGCGTCTGTTATGGACGAAGAACACAGGTGCATTTTATTGATGGCATTTTGAATGCACAGATACCGTGACGAGGTGCTGAGGCCCATTGTTGTGCCAACATCCAAGAACATCAACTCATGTTGCAGCAGGATAATGCACGGCCCCATGTTGCAAGGATCTGTACACAATTCTTGGAAGCGGAAAATGTCCCAGTTCTTGCATGGCCGGCATATCACCGGACATGTCACCCATTGAGCATGTTTGGGATGCTCTGGACCGGCGTATACGACAGCGTGTACCAGTTCCTGCCAATATCCAGCAACTTCGCACAGCCATTGAAGAGGAGTGGACCAACATTCCACAGGCCACAATTGACAACCTGATCACCTCTATGCGAAGGAGATGTGTTGCACTGCATGAAGCAAATGGTGGTCACACCAGATACTGACTGGTATCCCCCCCCCCAATAAAACAAAACTGCACCTTTCAGAGTGGCCTTTTATTGTGGGCAGTCTAAGGCACACCTGTGCACTAATCATGGTGTCGAATCAGTATCTTGATATGGCACACCTGTGAGGTGGGATGGATTATCTCAGCAAAGGAGAAGTGCTCACTATCACAGATTTAGACTGGTTTGTGAACAATATTTGAGGGAAATGGTGATATTGTATATGTGGAAAAAGTTTTAGATCTTTGAGTTCATGTCATACAAAATGGGAGCAAAACCAAAAGTATTGCATTTATATTTTTGTTTAGTGTATTAAAAGTAACAACAGACCCAAACAATGAGGCCACACTTTTGTCTTTGAACATTCTGCCCCTGTTGGAAGCTCTTGTTTACTACACAGCTCCCAGCACAGAGGCACCCTAAACCCAGGTCTCTATCAATCACAATGCTCCGGTCAGGCGGAGGTCTTGGAAAATAAAGTCATGCTGACTTATGGTTTATAGAGTTATAGAATAACTCCATTAATGTCAATTCTGTCATTAGTACAAAGTTAAAATATAACATATATCTTTTAATGTTGAATAAATGCACTAATTCTGAGGTTTTGTAACAAACACAGACAGATCGCAAGGGATTCTGGGTAAAAGTGCCTCTGCTAAACACTGATTGGTTCAGTCATTCATTATGTAAACCAACACGTTAATGTGACGTGTGTCGTGTGTTGGTGTTTAGAGATAAATGTGTTTTTGTAAAATATTCCATTTTTTATTTGTAAAAACAGGCATTTTTATGGAGCCCTGGAAGTGTCATTGCAAAATGTTTTGCATGTGGAGAGAATGTGCGCTTATTTTATTAGTGCCGTGCGCACGTTTGATGATGTTGTAAAACTTGCACTCAATAGTGTCTTGACACGTAAATGTTGGCTTTACACTGTGCGAGTTTTGGCCCTTTTTCAGATGATTTTTCATTCGTGCGAGATTTTTTTGGACCGAGTTTCAGGTTAATCGCGCGTCCTGCATCGTGTAGTGTACATGGAGTACCAAGCTGCATTTAACATCTCATGACCACCTCCTGATCGCCGATCATATGGTCGAATGAAAATCAAACCTGTTTGATATTAGTCTGGTCGGCCGTCGTGAGATTATCCTGTTGCTGAGGGGCTACAAGCGTCCAACCGCTCGCACCGTGCCTGTGCAAACACCGCAGAGCTGTCTTGTAATTTTTTTGTTGTTGTTTTGTTTTGTTTTTAAACTTAATTTGTAAAAAAAACAAAAACAAAAGCCATTTGCAAAGCCAAAAAGTTAATTTGACAACCATCTGATATAAACGGGGTCAAAATAAATAGAACACTGCCATCTACTGGTGCCCCAGACGCTTAGTACTTAGGGCGAATACTGCCATGAACACTACTGGCCAGTAGATGGCAGTAGAGGCCTGAAAAACTTGCCAAAACAAAATCCTAGATAATCCGTGTCTGCTACATTTAAGATGCGTGGAATTTAACAAATGCAAATACAATAACGTCTATAAACCCAGAGAATATATTCACAAGAGTTTTAGGCACTAGAATTTAATGGTGCTGTCTGTGGAGCCTGAACAGAGTGTCTGAAATGCATTTGTCCTGTCGTGAACATACTGAGATTAGACTATCCTACCCATAATGCACTGCTGGGCACAGCATGTGCTCACTAAAACCTTAAAATTAGTGCATTACTTTAAAACTAATACATATATCTGATATTTTCACTTTATAAAACATCAGACATGACAGTAATTTTAAATAACTTGTCCAAAATTAGTTTGGTTAAAATGTGAACCATAACTTAAAAATGTAGGCCTCTGGATGACTTGGGTGATATTACCAGCATATCAGTATGGTGTGAAAGGAAACAGTTTTTTTTTGTTGTTGTTTTTTTGTGAGACTGGTTCTCTTTTGCTTGCAGAGGATAGAGTGGTTTCTTCTGGAAGCAGCTTTCTTTCATTTGCAGAGGGTAGAATTATGCATCTGTTAGGAAACTTTTAACAGGTAGGTGCTCAACTGATTTTTTAAGTGTTTGTTGCTGTTTATCTTTGTTTACTATGTGATCGGTTGGAAGATAATTAGTACAATAATGGTCTTTAAAGTTATCTAAAAAGATAACCCGATAATGAAAACATTATCTTCGATAATTATCTTTTATCGGAACTGTGCCCACCACTGCTCCTCACATATCGATGTTGGGTCAAAACAAACCTTTTTTGTGTCAAAATGTGATGAGCTGAGCTGAGAGTGATAATGTGTTGTGCAAAATGGTAAAAAGGTGGAATGCTTTAGAGATGGCAGGACGGTGGCTTGGTGGTTAGCACTGTTGCCTCACAGCATATCAAGATCATGGGATCGATTCCCACCTGTGGCCTTTCTGTGTGGAGTTTGCATGTTCTCCCCGTGTTTGCGTGGGTTCCCTCTGGGTGCTCTGGATTCCTCTCCCATCTAAAAACATGCAGGTCTCCCTTGTAAAAGAGATCTTGATCTCAGTGGGACTAACCTTGTTGAATAAAGGTTAAATAAAAAATGTGATGCCACAAATGACTAAAAACAGCAAACTATTTACTAAAAGTGTTTGTCTGTATTTTATGTTTGCTTGTGTATTACTTCTATAATTTGTATGTTGATGCATTTCTAGTTTATTCTTTGTATTCATGTTGTCTCACTTTTGCATTATATCTAATTGCTTCTCTCACAAAATAATTGATTTAATACTTAAAACTTGATCCTGTGTAATCTTCATTTTTTTAAGCAATTGTATATTACATATAATTTATATTTGAGGAATTCTGCATTTGAAATTACTTTTCAAAATAAATATTGAGTGTTTAGTCATGTAACACTTCCCTGTCGGTTTTTGCGCTGGGAATGTAAGATGACGACTTTAAATGCATTCATTTATGCATTTTAAAGCGATAGTGGCCTTTCACAGTTCAGACAGATTAGTCTGGCATTTACTTGGGCATGTATGCAGTGACACAGATAATTATCAGTACCACCCGCATACTGTTTTCATGATTAGGTGTCAAAGTTCAGTCACTGATAACGCTCGTCAGCACGCCTCGTTTCCCCGACCGCACAATTTGCACGTCGGTGCTGCGGACTCGGACGTGTCAATCAGACGGAATGAACCGAGAATCCAAATGTAAACTCTGAGATTATTTGTGACTCTACACATTATAGGATGTGAGGCAAATTAGCCAGAAAACACTGTAGTAAATATAGAGCTGATCCTGCTGCTTAATTTAGCTAAATATGCTAAGGTCTTCCTAATTAGAACCGCAGCTATTTCCATCACTGCCGCATCCTGCAAATCACTAAATTGTTTCTCTTTCTGAACAAGCCGGCAACAATACTGATTTCAGTAATTAACATGTATGTTTTTCTAATCAGAAACAATTTCTGTGCTAACAAAGGAAAATCTGAGAGAAAACCAAACGTCTGCTTCTCATCCGTTTGGTCCGTAAACGTTCATACAGAAGATTTAATGGATGGTTTGAATCCTGGATCACTGCTTATATTCAGGTTCTTCTCACTTTATTTTCCTTCTGTTGTGATTTGTTGAATTTATGGTTGACAAGTAAATATTCCAGAAAAAAAAAAAACAGAAGAGATCTGACCCTTCTGTTCCTTTTTCTTTCTTTTTTTACTTTAAGTGTTTAGAACTGTGACAGTGAGATGGTTTGGGGTTCACTTCCTTCCCGTGTGGAGTTTGCATTTTCTTTTTCACCTATGCACTGAAATAAAGTAAAACCTAAAGAAATTGCTTCAAATTAAATAAGTTTGTCAAAATTAAGAAGTTAATTTGGATCAACCCAATTGATTTGAGTGTGACTAGTTGATGCATGTTTTTTTTTAAGTTGGTCCAGCTATCATCTTTTTTCGGTGTGAGCAGCTTCCACCATTAAATGAGGTAAAATGCTCCTTTGACTGCTAGTGAACAAGGCAGTGAGTGTCTCTCAAACTGGAGCTGGGCCCCAGGTGCTGGATTGTGGTACTGGAATGTATCCAACCACAATTAGACAGTGATGTCTCCTGTGCACTGGGTGGGTTTGAGGAACAGTGTGAAGTGACGGGGATGAGGATCAGCTCCTCCAAATCTGAGACCATGATTCTGTGTTCAGAACAGTGTGGTTTTGCTCCTCTGGCTCAGGGGAGAGTTATTGCCCCAAGCAGTGGAGGTTGTGTATCTTAGGGTCTTGTTCACTAGGGGAGGTGATGGTCTAGTGATTAAGGTGTTGGGCTGGAGTCCAGAAGATCATGGGTTCAAATCCCCACCTGACTGGAAAATCACCCTTGGGCAAGGCCTTTAATCCCCTATTGCTCCCGGTGTGTAGTGAGCACCAGCTTGTATGGCAGCACCCTGACATCGGGGTGAATGTGAGGCATAATTGTAAAGCGCTTTGAGCGTCTGATTCAGATGGAAAAGCGCTATATAAATGCAGTCCATTTTGGAGGTAACATGAAGTGTAAGAAGAGAACTTGGCCCTTGGGAGAAGTCAGACCGGGTTAGGGTTAGGGGTGTGGTAGGGTTAAGGAAACCCCCAGACCCAGTTCACACCTGGGCCTGAGGTTGCATTGGGCTGAGTGTATCCAATTGGAGCATGAAATCGACAGATGGATTGGGGCTGCATCTGAGGTTTGGCAGACACTGTACTGAACCGTCGTGGTGAAGACAGACCTGAGCCAGAAGGCGAGACTCTTGATTTACCAGTCAATTTACAATCCTATCCTCACCTATGGTCATGAACTTTAGGTAATGACCAAAAGAGCTAGGTTGTGGATACAAGTGGCAGAAATGAGATTCCTCCATTCGGTATCTTGGTTTCCAACCAGGGAGGGTTCAGATATTAGGCAGGGTGTCAGAGTAGAGCCGTAGCTTCTTTGCATCGAGGACTTCAAGGCATGTACAACTGGGAGAAGGACCCGTGGAAGCACCAAGATACACTGGAGGGATTACATCTCATAGCTGCCCTGGGAACGCCTCAGGATAACCCCAAGAGGAGTTAAAGGACTTGACAGAGAATAGAGAATCTTAGAATTCAGTTTTACATTTAAACAGGTTATCTGGGGTGTTATTTTTCACAATCACATCCCTTTCGTCAAACATTCTAGAGAATGTTTATGACCAAAGTAGCGTGTTGCCCATGGAGATCCACGGGCTCTAGACTGGGTAGTGTTTATAAAGTAGGTCACTGACATTTTTCAAGGATGGTATTAAATTGTGCAACATTTCTATAAGTTGGAATGGTGTGTGAGTCCAGAATTTTTTTAGAACCTTAAACCTCAGCAATTTTTAGAAGAGGAACTCAACCCCTTTATTTACTATTAATTTTGTAATTTTTTTAATGTTAATTTACTGTCTCAATGTATTTATAAATTCTTTAGGTTCTTGTAACCACATACACACTATTCTGATTATAATTATTAATATTATCAGTACTTTATACGTATTTTGTCATTTGTTTTTAAATGGACCACAATGGAAATAAGTGTTTTCACTTTCTTGTGTCATCCATGTATTTTTAATGTATTTACAATTTACATTGAACTTACTAAATAAAATCATGCATGCATGCACGCATGGAATGGCATATTAGTCCAGAATGTAATAATAAAAATTAGCTAATATCCATAGTTTCTCAAAACAAATTTGTCCTATCAATGTTCTGTTTTGGCAGCGTTCATCCTTGACCCCAAATACATAAGCATCCCAAATAGCAAATGTCAGCTGTTCTCAGTTTGTCCGTGATCAAAGTTATACATGCGTGTACACACGCACGCATGCATGCATGCATGCATGCATGCAGAGAGGTTCTTGTCTTTTCCGCATTCTGCTGGAAGCAGGTGCTTCTGTTTCTTGACACAAACAGAGATGGTTGTGGAAAACATCAGACACAATACATGTCACTCATGGTACCAGCGACATGACACTTAACTAAACTGACAAATGCAATTGAATTACAAAAACACTTAAATCCATAACATTAACAATACTGTTAAACTAACATGAACCACAACAATAACATTTAAAACCCCAAACTCTCATGGTGCATTGCAAGACAATGCCCATTATTTACTGGTTAGCTGAAATTGCTAATTTCGCAAAAAATATTTATCCTATCAACTTTCCATTTTTGCAGTGTTCATCCTTGTCTCAAATTACATAAGCATACCAAACAGAAAATGTCAGCTCTCCCTGGTCTCTCCATGATCGAAGACATACACATACACGCACCTACGCACGCAAAAAGAGGCCACTTGGCTATTATAATATAGATATGCAGTTTAGAGATACTGTAACTCAGAAAAATCTGCTAAAATCTGTTTTTTTCTTGCAGATTATTTTAATATCCATCAAATCTGAAGATATTTTTATTCTGAACTCTTCCATCAGTGTTGTTGTGATCAAGGCTGATGAAGTCCAGTGTGCGGAGAGCATTGATCCTTGTGAGCTGCACATCTTTGTTGCTACGTTATAAAAAGAAAAGCTGAGTGAAAATGGCGTGGACATATTCCAGGTGAGACCCTCTGAATGCAGTCCCACTACATTTCAACTGAGAGTAGTCCTCAAATAAGAGGTGTGCTTGGTGTGTTTTAGACCAGAGGGTTCAATTCCACATCAGACAAGAAAATCATTAAGGTCCCTCGGGCAAGGTCCAGAATGTCCAAGGTGCTCCCAGTGTGCAGAAGAACGCCTTGAGTGGTAGCATGCTGATATGTGTGTGTGTGTGTGTGTGTGTGTGTGTGTGTGTGTGTGTGTGTGTGTGTGTGTGTGTGTGTGTGTGTGTGTGTGTGTGTGTGTGTGTGTGTGTGTGTGTGCACGTGAGGCGCCATTGTAAAGTGTACCATCATGTAGCATTTTGTTAATTAACGCCTTCAATTCAGGGTCATTTCCATCCAATAAAATCTTTAAACTGAAACCCCCATTTTTACCTTTCTGCTTTTGAAAGCAACACCACATGTACAGGTTAATGATTGTTCCGTATCTTGGTGTCTTTCTCACTTCGCGCCTCTTTGTTAAGGCAATAAGAGAATTAATTATCGCCTGCTGGCTGAGAGGCCCTGATGGGCGAATATTCAAATCACTCGTGTGTCCATCCTTCTGTCCATCTGTCCGGTGCTGGATCTCAGGAATCATTCAGTGGATTTTCTTCATACATGGTGTGATGTTGGTACCAAACACTGTTCCAAAACCCGCCTTCGCCGCCAGTTTTCCAGACATAAATTTTTCAGCTCCTTGGCAAAGATCTCAGAAACCATTTGGTGGATTTCCTTCATAATAATAGAACTTGTTCCTGCCTTGATGTGCATCATAATATTACCATTTCTGAAAGTGGAAATGCTGCCAGTTCATGGCCAAATACATAAGTCAAATTTTATACTGTAAATTTTGATGTTGACATTTATTATTTTCTGATTCTAGTAAGCCCATCCATTTATCAGCCCCTGTTTGTTACACAAATCTGATTGAATTTTTTATGATATAACGACAAAATAAAGGGCAAAAATTTACATTCAAAGAATCTTGGTGGCTGTCTCATTTTCTTAGGCTCTGACAAAAGCCTAGGCCTGTACACTGCAGAATGTCATGATTGGAGAGATAGAACATGGGCCCACTCACTCCAGTTTCTTAACACAGTTAGTCACTTCCAAGTCTGCGATCCTATGGACATTTGTCTTTGCTTCGCCTCTGATAGCCCTGGTTTGTAGATGATATGTCCCTGGATTTGGTACGCTACTCTCTGTAGGATGCTATTTTACTGCCACCATGAATGTGCACAGGGCATGTCTAAACAATGCTGTTTTTACAGGCTGCCTGGACACACAGATGTATTTCTTACATTGAAAAAAATCTGAACACGTTATTTTCAGGCGATAATGGACTTTCTGTCTTACGGGCCACAATTGTGAGGGAATGATGCTGGCTGGCAATCGCGTGATCTGTGCATGGGGACTTCTTTGGTTGAGTGGACTTTATATATTTAATGTTGAAAATCATTCTACAAGTGGGTGAGTGCCCTGTTCAGTTTTTTTTCCCCTTTTTTATTTTGTTCTCCTCAGTGGAGCTGGTAGCCTTTATTTTTATTTTACTTTGAGAGAGTCTGTCTTGATGTGTGCAAGTCTGTTCTGTAAAGGAGCAGCACGCACCACAAACATGCACCGTGCACACGGACCTCTCTGCTGTTTTTCAGGCTGTCTGATCACAAAGATTTGTTTCTTAGATTACTCAGTTATATTGATGACAATACTTAAAGCATACACAAAGCTGAGCCTCGAGCAGACTGTTTCTGACTGCATTAATAATAAATGTGCACATGCAATAAGTTTTCTCACAGTGGAGAGTGGTTGCTGGTTTTACCATGACTGTATGAAAATAAACAATTATCATTTAAAAACGAGCCTTCATAACACAACATCACACTTAAGTAAACTGCAATTAATCTCTAGCTCCATTCTAATCTTTAGCAGCTACATTCCATTCAAGCGCGTGCTGGGATGTTTTCCTCAAAGTTATATAAATGCTATGGGAAACACTCAGAAATGCTATGATTTTGGTCTGACATGTCCTTTAAAACATAAAAGAATGGAAATAATGCATACCACTATCCAGCACCAAAATCTCAAAGAATGAAAGTATGTCTTGGTACCTCAAGAATTTTGATTTCCATTCTGCCGTGTGTGTGTGTGTGTGTGTGTGTGTGCGTGTGTGTGTGTGTGTGTGTGTGTATACAACCCCTGGGAAAAATTATGGAATCACCGGCCTCGGAGGATGTTCATTCAGTTGTTTAATTTTGTAGAAAAAAAGCAGATCACAGACATGACACAAAACTAAAGTCATTTCAAATGGCAACTTTCTGGCTTTAAGAAACAGTAGAAGAAATCAGGGAAAAAAAATTGTGGCAGTCAGTAACGGTTACTTTTTTAGGCCAAGCAGAGGGAAAAAAATATGGCATCACTCAATTCTGAGGAAAAAATTATGGAATCATGAAAAACAAAAGAACGACATCAACACATCACAAGTATTTTGTTGCACCACCTCTGGCTTTTATAACAGCTTGCAGTCTCTGAGGCATGGACTTAATGAGTGACAAACAGTACTCTTCATCAATCTGGCTCCAACTTTCTCTGATTACTGTTGCCAGATCAGCTTTGCAGGTTGGAGCCTTGTCATGGACCATTTTCTTCAACTTCCACCAAAGATTTTCAATTGGATTAAGATCCGGACTATTTGCAGGCCATGACATTGACCCTATGTGTCTTTTTGCAAGGAATGTTTTCACAGTTTTTGCTCTATGGCAAGATGCATTATCATCTTGAAAAATGATTTCATCATCCCCAAACATCCTTTCAATTGATGGGATAAGAAAAGTGTCCAAAATATCAACGTAAACTTGTGCATTTATTGATGATGTAATGACAGCCATCTCCCCAGTGCCTTTACCTGACATGCAGCCCCATATCATCAATGACTGTGGAAATTTACATGTTCTCTTCAGGCAGTCATCTTTATAAGTGTGTGTTTTTGCCTTTAAGCAGATGGTGGTTCACAGTGAGCACAGCGGTGTTCTGCTGTATCTGTTAGCTGTTTGAACTGAGATGTTTGAGTTCTTTGAATTAACAGTCTTTTTCAAGACTTTTTTACTTTTTTTACTTTTTTACTTTTTTTTTTTTTTACTTTTTCGCCGTGCTCCAACGCCTAGAGAAGACCTCTAGCGGTCGAAACATCGCGACGGAGCGCTTTTGTCGGCTAACTTTCATCGGCGTTGGCAAGCTAGCTAGCTTGCTAACGCTTTCGTTTTTATTTTTATTTTGTTTTTTAGCACTGTTGTCGTGCGTTACCTGTGCTGCTCCACAGCCTGTCTAGTGGATTTTTATTTTATTTTTTAGCACTGTTGTCGTGTGTTACCTGTGCTGCTCCACAGCCTGTCCAGTGGATTTTTATTTTATTTTTTAGCACTGTTGTCGTGCGTTACCTGTGCTGCTCCACAGCCTGCCCAGTGGATTTTTATTTTATTTTTTAGCACTGTTGTCGTGCGTTACCTGTGCTGCTCCACAGCCTGTCCAGTGGATTTTTATTTTATTTTTTAGCACTGTTGTCGTGCGTTACCTGTGCTGCTCCACAGCCTGTCTAGTGGATTTTTATTTTATTTTTTAGCACTGTTGTCGTGTGTTACCTGTGCTGCTCCACAGCCTGTCTAGTGGATTTTTATTTTATTTTTTAGCACTGTTGTCGTGCGTTACCTGTGCTGCTCCACAGCCTGTCCAGTGGATTTTTATTTTATTTTTTACCACTGTTGTCATGCGTTACCTGTGCTGCTCCACAGCCTGTCCAGTGGATTTTTATTTTATTTTTTAGCACTGTTGTCGTGTGTTACCTGTGCTGCTCCACAGCCTGTCCAGTGGATTTTTATTTTATTTTTTAGCACTGTTGTCGTGTGTTACCTGTGCTGCTCCACAGCCTGTCCAGTGGATTTTTATTTTATTTTTTACCACTGTTGTCATGCGTTACCTGTGCTGCTCCACAGCCTGTTCAGTGGATTTTTATTTTATTTTTTAGCACTGTTGTCGTGTGTTACCTGTGCTGCTCCACAGCCTGTCCAGTGGATTTTTATTTTATTTTTTACCACTGTTGTCATGCGTTACCTGTGCTGCTCCACAGCCTGTCCAGTGGATTTTTATTTTATTTTAGCACCGTTGTCGTGCGTTACCTGTGCTGCTCCACAGCCTGTCCAGTGGATTTTTATTTTATTTTAGCACCGTTGTCGTGCGTTACCTGTGCTGCTCCACAGCCTGTCCAGTGGATTTTTATTTTATTTTTTACCACTGTTGTCATGCGTTACCTGTGCTGCTCCACAGCCTGTCCAGTGGATTTTTATTTTATTTTAGCACCGTTGTCGTGCGTTACCTGTGCTGCTCCACAGCCTGTCCAGTGGATTTTTATTTTATTTTTTACCACTGTTGTCATGCGTTACCTGTGCTGCTCCACAGCCTGTCCAGTGGATTTTTATTTTATTTTAGCACCGTTGTCGTGCGTTACCTGTGCTGCTCCACAGCCTGTCCAGTGGATTTTTATTTTATTTTAACACCGTTGTCGTGCGTTACCTGTGCTGCTCCACAGCCTGTCCAGTGGATTTTTATTTTATTTTTTACCACTGTTGTCATGCGTTACCTGTGCTGCTCCACAGCCTGTCCAGTGGATTTTTATTTTATTTTTACCACTGTTGTCGTGCGTTACCTGTGCTGCTCCACAGCCTGTCCAGTGGATTTTTATTTTATTTTTTACCACTGTTGTCATGCGTTACCTGTGCTGCTCCACAGCCTGTCCAGTGGATTTTTATTTTATTTTAGCACCGTTGTCGTGCGTTACCTGTGCTGCTCCACAGCCTGTCCAGTGGATTTTTATTTTATTTTTTAGCACTGTTGTCGTGCTGCTCCACAGCCTGTCCAGTGGATTTTTATTTTATTTTAGCACCGTTGTCGTGCGTTACCTGTGCTGCTCCACAGCCTGTCTAGTGGATTTTTATTTTATTTTTTACCACTGTTGTCGTGCGTTACCTGTGCTGCTCCACAGTCTGTCTAGTGGATTTTTATTTTATTTTTTACCGCCGTTGTCGTGCGTTACCTGTGCTGCTCCACAGCCTGTCTAGTTGATTTTTATTTTATTTTTTTCCACCGTTGTCGTGCGTTACCTGTGCTGCTCCACAGCCTGTCTAGTGGATTTTTATTTTATTTTTTGCCGCCGTTGTCGTGCGTTACCTGTGCTGCTCCACAGCCTGTCTAGTTGATTTTTATTTTATTTTTTTCCACCGTTGTCGTGCGTTGCCTGTGCTGCTCCACAGCCTGTCTAGTGGATTTTTATTTTATTTTTTTCCACCGTTGTCGTGCGTTACCTGTGCTGCTCCACAGCCTGTCTAGTTGATTTTTATTTTATTTTTTTCCACCGTTGTCGTGCGTTGACTGTGCTGCTCCGCAGCCTGTCTAGTGGATTTTTATTTTATTTTTTGCCGCCGTTGTCGTGCGTTACCTGTGCTGCTGCACAGCCTGTCTAGTGGATTTTTATTTTATTTTTTACCACTGTTGTCGTGCGTTACCTGTGCTGTTCCACGGCCTGTCTAGTGGATTTTTATTTTATTTTTTTTACCACCGTTGTCGTGCGTTACCTGTGCTGCTCCGCAGCCTGTCTAGTGGATTTTTATTTTATTTTCTACCACTGTTGTCGTGCGTTACCTGTGCTGCTCCACAGCCTGTCTAGTGGATTTTTATTTTATTTTTGCACCGTTGTCGTGCGTTCGCTGTTGCCGTGCGTTACTTGTGCTGCTTCGTGGCCTGTCTGGTGCCTTAACTAAAGCACTCCTTCTGCTGAATCACCTCTGAATTATTTGCACATTGTTCGCTTTGCGTGTTTTTGGGAATCCACTAGGTTGCGTAGCTACTGGCTTTTGGCCGGTTTAGCATGGCGGCTTCTCCTGTCTCTCCCGTACTTTTCTGCTCTGGTTGTGAAATGTTTAGTTGTTCCTCGGCCTCCTTTAGCAGTAACGGTACATGTAATAAGTGCAGCTTATTCGTAGCTTTGGAGGCCAGGCTGGGCGAATTGGAGACTCGGCTCCGCACCGTGGAAAATTCTACAGCTAACCAGGCCCCTGTAGTCGGTGCGGACCAAGGTGGCTTAGCCACCGTTAGTTCCCCCCTGGCGGATCCCGGGCAGTCGGGAAAGCAGGCTGACTGGGTGACTGTGAGGAGGAAGCGTAGCCCTAAACAGAAGCCCCGTGTACACCGTCAACCCGTGCACATCTCTAACCGTTTTTCCCCACTCGACGATACACTCGCCGAGGATCAAACTCTGGTTATTGGCGACTCTGTTTTGAGAAATGTGAAGTTAGCGACACCAGCAACCATTGTCAATTGTCTTCCGGGGGCCAGAGCAGGGGACATTGAAGGAAATTTGAAATTGCTGGCTAAGGCTAAGCGTAAATTTGGTAAGATTGTAATTCACGTCGGCAGTAATGACACTCGGTTACGCCAATCGGAGGTCACTAAAATTAACATTAAATCGGTGTGTAACTTTGCAAAAACAATGTCGGACTCTGTTGTTTTCTCTGGGCCCCTCCCCAATCAGACCGGGAGTGACATGTTTAGCCGCATGTTCTCCTTGAATTGCTGGCTGTCTGAGTGGTGTCCAAAAAATGAGGTGGGCTTCATTGATAATTGGCAAAGCTTCTGGGGAAAACCTGGTCTTGTTAGGAGAGACGGCATCCATCCCACTTTGGATGGAGCAGCTCTCATTTCTAGAAATCTGGCCAATTTTCTTGGATCCTCCAAACTGTGACTGTCTAGCGTTGGGACCAGGAGGCAGAGCTGTGGTCTTATACACCTCTCTGCAGCTTCTCTCCCCCTGCCATCCCCTCATTACCCCATCCCTGTAGAGACGGTGCCTGCTTCCAGACCACCAATAACCAGCAAAAATCTATTTAAGCAAAAAAATTCAAAAAGAAAAAATAATATAGCGCCTTCAACTGCACCACAGACTAAAACAGTTAAATGTGGTCTATTAAACATTAGGTCTCTCTCTTCTAAGTCCCTGTTGGTAAATGATATAATAATTGATCAACGTATTGATTTATTCTGCCTAACAGAAACCTGGTTACAGCAGGATGAATATGTTAGTTTAAATGAGTCAACACCCCCGAGTCACACTAACTGTCAGAATGCTCGTAGTACGGGCCGGGGCGGAGGATTAGCAGCAATCTTCCATTCCAGCTTATTAATTAATCAAAAACCTAGACAGAGCTTTAATTCATTTGAAAGCTTGTCTCTTAGTCTTTTCCATCCAAATTGGAAGTCCCAAAAACCAGTTTTATTTGTTATTATCTATCGTCCACCTGGTCGTTACTGTGAGTTTCTCTGTGAATTTTCAGACCTTCTGTCTGACTTAGTGCTTAGCTCAGATAAGATACTTATAGTGGGCGATTTTAACATCCACACAGATGCTGAGAATGACAGCCTCAACACTGCATTTAATCTATTATTAGACTCTATTGGCTTTGCTCAAAAAGTAAATGAGTCCACCCACCACTTTAATCATATCTTAGATCTTGTTTTGACTTATGGTATGGAAATAGAAGACTTAACAGTATTCCCTGAAAACTCCCTTCTGTCTGATCATTTTTTAATAACATTTACATTTACCCTGATGGACTACCCTGCAGTGGGGAATAAGTTTCATTACACTAGAAGTCTTTCAGAAAGCGCTGTAACTAGGTTTAAGGATATGATTCCTTCTTTATGTTCTCTATTGTCATATACCAACACAGAGCAGAGTAGCTACCTAAACTCTGTAAGGGAGTTAGAGTATCTCGTCAATAGTTTTACATCCTCATTGAAGACAACTTTGGATGCTGTAGCTCCTCTGAAAAAGAGAGCTTTAAATCAGAAGTGTCTGACTCCGTGGTATAACTCACAAACTCGTAGCTTAAAGCAGATAACCCGTAAGTTGGAGAGGAAATGGCGTCTCACTAATTTAGAAGATCTTCATTTAGCCTGGAAAAAGAGTTTGTTGCTCTATAAAAAGCCCTCCGTAAAGCTAGGACATCTTTCTACTCATCACTAATTGAAGAAAATAAGAACAACCCCAGGTTTCTTTTCAGCACTGTAGCCAGGCTGACAAAGAGTCAGAGCTCTATTGAGCTGAGTATTCCATTAACTTAACTAGTAATGACTTCATGACTTTCTTTGCTAACAAAATTTTGACTATTAGAGAAAAAATTATTCATAACCATCCCAAAGATGTATCGTTATCTTTGGCTGCTTTCAGTGATGCCGGTATTTGGTTAGACTCTTTCTCTCCGATTGTTCTGTCTGAGTTATTTTCATTAGTTACTTCATCCAAACCATCAACATGTTTATTAGACCCCATTCCTGCCAGGCTGCTCAAGGAAGTCCTACCATTATTTAATGCTTCAATCTTAAATATGATCAACTTATCTTTGTTAGTTGGCTATGTACCACAGGCTTTTAAGGTAGCAGTAATTAAACCATTACTTAAAAAGCCATCACTTGACCCAGCTATTTTAGCTAATTATAGGCCAATCTCCAACCTTCCTTTTCTCTCAAAGATTCTTGAGAGGGTAGTTGTAAAACAGCTAACTGATCACCTGCAGAGGAATGGTCTATTTGAAGAGGTTCAGTCAGGTTTTAGAATTCATCATAGTACAGAAACAGCATTAGTGAAGGTTACAAATGATCTTCTTATGGCTTCGGACAGTGGACTTATCTCTGTGCTTGTTCTGTTGGACCTCAGTGCTGCTTTTGATACTGTTGACCATACAATTTTATTACAGAGATTAGAGCATGTCATAGGTATTAAAGGCACTGCGCTGCGGTGGTTTGAATCATATTTGTCTAATAGATTACAGTTTGTTCATGTAAATGGGGAATCTTCTTCACAGACTAAAGTTAATTATGGAGTTCCACAAGGTTCTGTGCTAGGACCAATTTTATTCACTTTATACATGCTTCCCTTAGGCAGTATTATTAGACGGTATTGCTTAAATTTTCATTGTTACGCAGATGATACCCAGCTTTATCTATCCATGAAGCCAGAGGACACACACCAATTAGCTAAACTGCAGGATTGTCTTACAGACATAAAGACATGGATGACCTCTAATTTCCTGCTTTTGAACTCAGATAAAACTGAAGTTATTGTACTTGGCCCCACAAATCTTAGAAGCATGGTGTCTAACCAGATCTTTACTCTGGATGGCATTTCCCTGACCTCTAGTAATACTGTGAGAAATCTTGGAGTCATTTTTGATCAGGATATGTCATTCAAAGCGCATATTAAACAAATATGTAGGACTGCCTTTTTGCATTTACGCAATATCTCTAAAATCAGAAAGGTCTTGTCTCAGAGTGATGCTGAAAAACTGATTCATGCATTTATTTCCTCTAGGCTGGACTATTGTAATTCTTTATTATCAGGTTGTCCTAAAAGTTCCCTAAAAAAGCCTTCAGTTGATTCAAAATGCTGCAGCTAGAGTACTGACGGGGACTGGCAGGAGAGAGCATATCTCACCCGTGTTGGCCTCTCTTCATTGGCTTCCTGTTAATTCTAGAATAGAATTTAAAATTCTTCTTCTTACTTATAAGGTTTGAATAATCAGGTCCCATCTTATCTTAGGGACCTCGTAGTACCATATCACCCTAATAGAGCGCTTCGCTCTCAGACTGCAGGCTTACTTGTAGTTCCTAGGGTTTGTAAGAGTAGAATGGGAGGCAGAGCCTTCAGCTTTCAGGCTCCTCTCCTGTGGAACCAGCTCCCAATTCAGATCAGGGAGACAGATACCCTCTCTACTTTTAAGATTAGGCTTAAAACTTTCCTTTTCGCTAAGGCTTATAGTTAGGGCTGGATCGGGTGACCCTGGACTATCCCTTGGTTATGCTGCTTTAGACGTAGACTGTGGGGGGGGTTCCCATGATGCACTGTTTCTTTCTCTTTTTGCTCTGTATGCATCACTCCGCATTTAATCATTAGTGATCGATCTCTGCCCCCCTCCACAGCATGTCTTTTTCCTGGTTCTTTCCCTCAGCCCCAACCAGTCTGTCCCCAACCAGAAGACTGCCCCTCCCTGAGCCTGGTTCTGCTGGAGGTTTCTTCCTGTTAAGAGGGAGTTTTCCTTCCCACTGTTGCCAAGTGCTTGCTCACAGGGGGTCGTTTTGACCGTTGGGGTTTTTCATAATTATTGTATGGCCTTGCCTTACAATATAAAGCGCCTTGGGGCAACTGTTTGTTGTGATTTGGCGCTATATAAAAAAAAAGTTGATTGAAGTTGATTGATTGATAAATCTCATTGGAACGGCACCAAACAAAAGTTCCAGCATCATCACCTTGCCCAATGCAGATTCGAGATTCATCACTGAATATGACTTTCATCCAGTCATCCACAGTCCACGATTGCTTTTTCTTAGCCCATTGTAACCTTGTTTTTTTGGTGTTAATGATAGCTTTCGTTGATCTTTTCTGTATGTAAATACCATTTCCTTTAGGCGGTTTCTTACAGTTCGGTCACAGACGTTGACTCCAGTTTCCTCCCATTCGTTCCTCATTTGTTTTGTTGTGCATTTTCGATGTTTGAGACATATTGCTTTAAGTTTTCTGTCTTGACGCTTTGATGTCTTCCTTGGTCTACCAGTATGTTTGCCTTTAACAACCTTCCCATGTTGTTTGTATTTGGTCCAGAGTTTAGACACAGCTGACTGTTAACAACCAACATCTTTTGCAACACTGCGTGATGATTTACCCTCTTTTAAGAGTTTGATAATCCTGTCCTTTGTTTCAATTAACATCTCACATGTTGGAGCCATGATTCATGTCAGTCCACTTGGTGCAACAGCTCTCCAAGGTGTGATCACCTCTTTTTAGATGCAGACTAATGAGCAGATCTGATTTGATGCAGGTGTTAGTTTTGGGGATGAAAATTTACAGGGTGATTCCATAATTTATTCCTCAGAATTGAGTGAGTCCATATTTTTTTCCCTCTGCTTGGTCTAAAAAAGTAATTGTTACTGACTGCCACAATTTTTTTTCCTGATTTCTTATAGTGTTTCTTAAAGCCAGAAAGTTGCCATTTGAAATGACTTTAATTTTGTGTCATGTCTGTGATCTGCATTTTTTCTACAAAATTAAACAACTGAATGAACATCCTCCAAGGCCGGTGATTCCATAATTTTTGCCAGGGGTTGTATATACTATATCCATCCATCCATTTTCTTCCGCTTTATCCGGAGTCGGGTTGCGGGGGCAGCAGCTCAAGCAAAGCCGCCCAGACCTCCCGATCCACACACACCTCCCACAGCTCCTCCGGGGGTACCCCAAGGCGTTCCCAAGCCAGCCAAGAGATGTAATCCTTCCAGCGTGTCCTGGGTCTTCCCTGGGGCCTCCTCCCAATGGGACGTGCCCGGAACACCTCTCCAGCGAGGCGTCCAGGGGGCATCCGGAAAAGATGCCCGAGCCACCTCAAAAGACTCCTTTCGACGTGGAGGAGCAGTGGCTCAACTCCGAGCTCCTCCCGAGTGACCGAGCTCCTCACCCTATCTCTAAGGGAGTGCCCAGCCACCCTGCGGAGGAAACTCATCTCGGCCGCTTGTACCCGCGATCTCGTTCTTTCAGTCATGAGCCAAATCTCATGACCATAGGTGAGGATCGGAACGTAGATCGATCGGTAAATCGAGAGCTTTGCCCCCCTACTCAGCTCTCTCTTCACCACGACGGTCCGATACAGCGACCGCATCACTGCAGACGCTGCACCGATTCGTCTATCGATCTCACGCTCCATCCATCCCTCACTCGTGAACAAGACCCCGAGATACTTAAATTCCTCCACTTGAGGCAAGGACACTCCACCGACCTGAAGAGGGCAAAGCACCTTTTTCCGGTTGAGAACCATGGCCTCGGATTTGGAGGTGCTGATTTTCATCCCGGACGCTTCACACTCAGCTGCAAACCGCCCCAGTGCACGCTGAAGGTCCTGATTTGATGAAGCCAACAGAACCACATCGTCCGCAAACAGCAGAGACGAGATTCTGTGGTTCCCAAACCAGACCCCCACTACACCCTGGCTGCGCCTAGAAATTCTGTCCATAAAAATAATGAACAGAACCGGTGACAAAGGGCAGCCCTGGCAGAGGCCAACGTGCACTGGAAACAGGTTTGACTTACTACCGGCAATGCCAACCAAGCTCCTGCTGTGGTCGTATAGGGACCAGATAGCCCTTAGCAAAGGACCCCGGACCCGGTACTCCTGGAGCACTCCCCACAGGATGCCCCGAGGGACACGGTCGAACGCCTTCTCCAGATCCACAAAACACATGTGGACTGGTTGGGCGAACTCCCATGAACCCTCGAGCACCCAATGGATCATGTAGAGCTGGTCCAGTGTGCTGCAACCAGGACGAAAACCACACTGCTCCTCCTGAATCTGAGGTTCGACCATCGGTCGAATTCTCCTCTCCAGTACTCTGGAATAGACCTTACCGGGGAGGCTGAGGAGTGTGATCCCCCTATAGTTGGAACACACCCTCCGGTCCCCCTTCTTAAACAGAGGGACCACCACCCCGGTCTGCCAATCCAGAGGCACTGTCCCTGATCGCCACGCGATGTTGCAGAGGCATGTCAGCCAAGACAGCCCCACAACATCCAGAGACTTAAGGTACTCAGGACGGATTTCATCCACCCCAGGAGCCTTGCCACTGAGGAGCTTTCTAACCACCTCGGTGACTTTTGCCTGGGTAATGGATGAGTCCAACTCTGGGTCCCCAGTCTCTGCCTCCTCTTCCAAAGACGTGACGATGGGATTGAGGAGATCCTTGAAGTACTCCTTCCACCGCCCAACAACATCCCCAGTCAGGGTCAACAGCTTCCCACCTGCACCGTAAACAGTGCCGGTGGAGAGCTGCTTCCGCCTCCTGAGGTGTCGGACGGTTTGCCAGAATCTCTTCGAGGCCGACCGATAGTCCTCCTCCATAGCCTCCCCGAACTCCTCCCAGACCCGAGTTTTTGCCTCTGCGACTGCACGGGCTGCGGCACGCTTGGCCTGCCGGTACCTGTCAGCTGCCTCTGGGGTCCCACCTACCAACAAAGATAAGTAGGACCCCTATATATATATATATATATATATATATATATATATATATATATAAAATAATAACAATATGATATTTATCTTGATACATGGGCTACTTGTTATTGTGAAATGATTGGATTTGATGCAAATTTATTTTGGTGCAATACAATACATTCCAATACAGTTCTTTATTTAATGTTGACGTTAATTCTCCATGGTGTTAGAATATTGTATTTTCAGAGTATGAGTAATTTTTTCCCTTTTGTTAGTTTGGAAGGTCCCATGACTTGTACTCCATTCTGTCTTATGTACCAATAAATAAGTAAATAAAAACCATGCTTTCACGATTAATAATAATTAATTTAATTACTATTTATAAGTGATTTTCCCAGGAATCAAAACACCAAACATAATGAACTAATAATAAAAGAATAAATGCCAATAATAAAAATCGTACTGTAACAATTAAAAATTGTACTGTAACAATGCACAAATGTTACAAATTAAAGTGCTGATAATATAGAAAGGAGGTGCAACCTATAATACAGTGTGACGTATTCCAGTGTGGGTCATATATGTTTATTTTTATTTTATTTTTTTTGGACAAGTTCATTTTGTACTTCAGAAACTACAGTATGCCATAAATGCCATCACTTCCCTTTAAATACATATTTCATGAAATCCAGCAACCTCTTCAGGTTTTGCTATTTAATTGTGCTGTAGCATACTGGCACTGCACCCGCTTGCATTTTGTTCACCACTGGGGGCAGCACCACTTACAGCAGCATAAAGTGCAGCGTACAAGCAGCCAGCTGTTACTAGCATAGCATAACTTTCACGATCAGGTACAACAATATTAACAAGTTAACCAGCAGAAGTTTTAAAAACATACATTCAGGGGAACATACAGATCAGCAGACACTGATATTTGGTGTCACAGTTCTGAAGTGCAAAGAAAGTGTCTGTTTAGCGCTCTGCTGTCTGGCCACATCCATTTATCCCAAAGACGCTCCCACCATCTGTTGGCAGTGTGACCGTGTCCAAAGGACCATGTTTCAGAGGATCCTAACAGGCCTAAAACGTGTCAAGTGCAGGCCTGCTAATCCCAAGTGTTGATAAGAGGCTTGAAAACATATCACGTGTGATTTAACACCATGAAACTGAAGAGTTCACTCGGAATTCATCCAAGATCTGGGAGGACTCCATGTACAACATAAGGTTCATTTAAATAAAATCAACTAAATCAATCAAACAGTTTAAGAAGCAGAGAACTACATGGCTCTTAAAGCTAATTACAAGTTTCCATACTAATTTATCCAAAACACGACCTCACAGAGTGCCATTTAACATCCTGGTTGAAGAAACACATTTGATTATATAGATGACAAGGTGACAAGCAAGAGGAAGAAATCTGCAGTTCGCTTTAACCGCGTGCCTCATTGATCATTAGCGTCTGGGTGAGACGCCACTCTTCCCGCGCATGAGTCACATCATCGCTGACTATCTTCATTTTTTGTGCCGCCTGCCTCAAATGCGTTTTGTTCACATGCATCAGCTGAAACAGGTTTGTGCAGTTTCACCTCTTCTCCATAAACCATAGGAGAAGCGTTTATGGTCTCACTGCTGAGGGACATGCATATAAGGACTTTAAAGATCACGTAGACCCAAGGCATCCATAAGTTCAGATCATTTTGCTGTCATTGGACGTGAAAGAGATGCTTCTGTATCTGTACAGAAACAGGTGGAGAACTGTGATTTCATATTCAGCTGAACTGCACGAGAAGGTGGTTAAACCGATCGAGCATAAACAAAACTGAAGATCAGGACTGAAGATGGGTCAAAGGTACCACTTAAGTCCAACACAGTAGAACTATCACGGAGAGTGCAGGAAGAGAAACCAGGTGCAGGACAGGACACTAGTGTTTGCAGATATTTTGTGCAGTAGGACAATGTGGACAGACCTGGATGAAGTTTGTGCTGCCGAGACTGACTGTCACTGTGCACTTCTGGATTTGGACAAAGGTTCTGAGCTGGTGTCTCAGATACGTAGCAACCTTGCAAAATGTAACAAATTTTAATATTTATTTTTTAACTCAAATTAATTTGGGGCACCATTGGTCTGAAGGTTTATGACAAGGTTGTAATGTCAATATGTGGAATATCAGCCAACAGGAAATACTATATCAGTCTCTATCTTCTAGTCAAAACCCAATACCTCTGTTTTAAACATACAAATCAGACAAACGCATATGTTTAAGCATTTATTTAACTCAGTCAGGGGTTAAATAGGACAGGACATATCACAGTGATGTATTTTGATGATGTCATAAATGCCCAGCTCTCCACAATTTCTCTTATAACTCACTCGACTGGTAAGCATTGAAGCCGAGATAGGCATGTCCGAACTTGTCCTCTAGCACGCCGAAACGGAGGTGTTCTTTGTCTCGCTTGAACAGCGAATCGGTTGTGATGCACAAAGCCTCCGCGCGGCTTTCCACGACAAAATCTCTTGTTAAAAGTGAAATCTGCCAGAAAATGGTTGATGTCCAGCTCTTGTGATAACCAGAGAAGTGCACACGACGGTCCCGGCTCCACACAGCCATCCATTTAGAAATGATCCGGTGGTTCGTGCCTGTCGTCGTGGGTCGGAGCGCGGCGCGCCGAGCGCCATTGTGGGCCATCCTTAAAGCTGTAGTAACAGTCCTTATTCTCTGTGAAGCCCGTAAAATTTTCACTGAAATCCAGATAAATTTTTCGAATGGTTTCCAGGTGCCAGTCTCTAACAGTTTCTGAAAAAATTCTGATGGAAAAAAACCCCAAATCATTCCGCCATTTCCAGACAATGAAAATCCCACGACAGGGTGGGACCACTCCTTCCACAAGGCGTGCTCACAGGCGAATGACGTCACCGACAGGCGTTGAAAAACTCACGCATGCGCACAAGGGTTCAAGCTTGTCTGAAAACATGAATCAAATCCATATAGTTTAAAAAAATAAAAAGGTACGATACTTTATGGACAGACCTCGTACTTTTGCACACGTGATTTTTCTGTTTTTATTTTAAAGAAATTGCAAAAAAAAAAAAAAAAGCTTTTTCATGTTGTCATTATGGTGTGTTGTGAGTAGAATTTTGAGGGAATAAATGAATCCATTTTAGAATAAAGCTGTAACATAACAAAATGTGAAAAAAGTGAATGGCTATGAATACTTTCCAGATGGACTGTATGATATGAAGACCAAAGATGGTCCTGAGTCTTATTAGTTTGAACATCTATCGAGACACATACATCCAAAACATCAAAGCATCCACAGGTGGAAGTGAATCTGAGAGCTCAATGAGCAAAAGAGGTCCCACAGAATGTCCAAAAACCTGTTCAGCTCTGTTTGATCTGGATCCAGCATCTTTTATGGACTGTCTTTTGTTGAGATTTACACACTAGTTTCTGAGTTTAAACAAAAACAACAAAACTGATCAAAACACTGGTAATTAACTACTGGTTCAACATCTGGATCATCATCAAAGCTTAATGAGTTCTGCCTCTTGAAACAACTTTAAACAAAAAGCTGCATAACAAATTATTTTATAAATTTTCCACTAATCCTGCTGAAAGTGTTTCTCAACCTGTGGAGCACGAATAACTGGAGGCCAAATGTGAAGTGCAGCAAAAATGGAATTAATCAGATTTATGTTGGAACAATTTCAGCGAGCGATTTGATGCTGCAGAACGATCAGGACTGAGCTTAATAAAGATGTGTTGGGACAGAAAAAAACAAGATTTAATGTACGAGATGGATGCAGTTTTTAAAAAATTAATCAGGTGACGTTCATCAAATAAACATTAATCACAACCAGATTAGAATGAATCCTAATGACTTCTAATCTGTTGTTTGTAATCTAATCACTGAGTTCTAATCTGTTGCATGAATCCTCTTGTGCATGCTAACAGTTAAATGTTATTAAATGTTATTTATTTGTAATTTTGCACCCCCCCCCCAAAAAAAAGTAAAAAAAAAAAATCAAAGTTTGGGTCAATTGTTGCTTGAAATTTTACACAAACTTGGGTTATTGTATAAATTAAATGTATATTATTGTGCTGAATATTATTAAGGGTTGAGAAATATTAAAACAGTGAGTGGGGCTGGGGGGTGTTATAATCTGAAAATAAACTGCAGTTCTTCACACACTGTTTATTCCAGATTATAATTTGTACCTGATGGGAGGTGATTGTCTTGTGGTTAAGGGTAGTGTCTCACTGGCCTGCAACTATTGAGTTGGAGACACAAATTTGTGACAATTTTACAGGTGGAATCTCACTGAATTGGTACTTACAACAGCGCATGTCACCCAAATGTCAGCCGATTATCGCACGGTCTGGTGGTGAAAATGGCACCAAAAATTACAGGTCGTCCAGATAATTACTGCACAAATGCCACTCAAATGCCCCGCATCACTCTCACGAATGTCAAGCACCACCTGTGTCACCTTTGCAGGTGCAAGCATCTCACTGATCTGTGCATGAATGCTGTGCAACGCTCTTGGGTGATTCTTTAACTACGGGCACTATTGGCCTTGTAAATGTAATTTCCACCACACCATTGCCTTACAATATAAAGCGCCTTGGGGCAACTGTTTGTTGTGATTTGGCGCTATATACATGTGCTCTGATGTCACTGTTTATCTCCATAGAAACTACCCAAACAATCTTTCATACAAACTGTTTAAAGGGACATTACAGTGTTGTGGTGGAAATTACAGCAATAGTGTGGGACAACTACATTTTGTTTAAAAAAAATCACAACAGTTGTATGACATTGAATACCCCAATTATGTTTTGATTATTTTACTGATATTTTATTCAGAGATATTTTAAAACATTAGAAAAAACGGGGTTTTTTTACCATTCATTTTTATCATTGAAGATCAAAAGTCTGGGTGTGGGAAAAGAACAAAACGGCAATATTTGCATATAATGATGCTGAAAAAAGGTGAAAAAGTCATCATAGACTACTAGAACAAATTTCTTAAAACACTTTCATTGTAAAGATAACTATAAAAGTGTGAAATTTCCCCTTTTTTCTGTTTTTCATACAATATGATCAAAGGACATAATAAGTGCCCATAGTCTAAGAATCACCCTCTTGCGAATGTCGCGCGCCATTTGCGTGGTTAAAATGATGACATGTTGGGGAATAAAATGCTCAGGATGGCTGTGGGCTGCTATACTGCTATTATGCTGCAATGATGTGAACAGATGCTGCAGAAATTGGCCAGACTGAAGCCACGGAAGGCAGAGCACTGCAAATAATAATAATTTTTAAACAAGCCTTGCATGGCTTGACAGTGGAGAAAAAAAAAAGAAGTGTAGGTGGCAGGGCACTCACCGACCTGCAGAATGTTCAGAATGACAACCCACGGTGTCTCAACAATACAGTCCATAAAATTGCAGAGGATAACACAATAAAGCAATAAAGCATTCCCATTGTGGTCCTCAGATACTACCCTTACGGCCCCTTCACATAGAACAAGAAGTTGAAACCAGATAACCAGGAAAAAACCGAATTGGGGAACCGAGAAAAATTCTACCAGCTGATGAGAAGGACACACGATTGAACAGGCATGAACAATCACGCAGCAACGGTTTTGTGAACACTTGTATGCGCGCATACGAACACAGTGCGAGCACGTGGAAAGTGTGACACCACATCGCAGTATATTGCTCCGCTCCTTTGGGAAAAAAAAGACACAAAAAACACCACAATTTCTAATATTTCATTCCTCTTATGAAGAGCGGACAATACAAGTATCATCCTTCTGTTCCTCTGTATATGACCCATGGTCGTGGACGTAAAGTAATGAACTGACATGAAACATGAATGAAGTCATGCACTCTTATCATGTCCACATCAGGGTGGCTGTCATATCGGCTGTTCCAGCCAATATGACGGCTGTCCAGATGCACACTGTGCTGGACAGCGATCGCACTCCAGCCACCTCAGCCGCACCTGACAATGTTGGATCACGGTGCGGGGAGGAGACGACACACTCCTCACACCGTTTGTGTTGCAGGAGGGGGGCGACGGCACACTTCTCACGCTATTTGTGTTGCGTGGGTGTAATACACTCGCACGCCATTTGTGTTGTGGGGGGGCGCACACTTGCATGACATTTGTGTTGCTTGGTAATGGCATGCTCGTGGGGCACTTAGAAAATGTGGCGCCATTCGCATAGCCAACTCGAATGTGGTCGTCTGCACTCTACTCTTGTGCTGGCTCTGTGAATAGCCCCACCTTTTCTAAGTGCCCCGCAAGTGGCGTTGGATGTTCGTGGTTGGCACCTGGACTCTGGTCAACTATGGCCGAGAGTGGGTCAAATGACCACTCGCAAGGCATTAACCGACTTTTGCATGCTGGTGTAAAGGCTACCTCGATCGCATCATTGGGCCAGGGTTCGACATGTCTGATAATTTTGTGCTGCTCGGCCACAGCACGATATATCCAACCTGCGTACAACATGCAGTGCGAATGCTACGAACATGATCAGATGGCAGTGCGACCTCATCTTGCCCGCCGTTCGAAATAGGTTTCCGGTGCGACTGGCACGCAAATATAGAGTGCATGTGCCATGCCCAAATGGATGTGGCAACTGCTTTACAATTTTCCATGAGTGCCACTCGACTTGTCCTTCGTGCGCCATTCTGCCTCAATTATGTTATGTGTGAAGGGGCCCATAACGGTGGGCTTGAGACCGCATGATCCTCAGTTCAGAGGTTGGTAAATCACTCAGAGCCTTGAGCAAGGTTCTTAATCCCCCAGTTGTTCCCAGTGTGCAGTAGAGCACCTTTCAAGGCAGCACCCTGACATCGCTGTGTGTGTGTGTGTGTGTGTGTGGTGTGTGTGTGTGTGTGTGTGTGTGTGTGTGTGTGTGTGTGTGTGTGTGTGTGTGTGTGTGTGTGTGTGTGTGTGAGAGTGAGTGAGTGAGAGAGAGAGAGAGAGAGAGAGAGAGAGAAAAGGGGTGAATAAGAGGCATCATTGTAAGTGCTTTGATCTTCTGATTTAGATAGAAAAGTGCAATATAAATTAGGTCCATTTGTTACCTGTCAAAAAATCCTCCCCAAAAGCCCACATAAAGTTTGCACCTTTTTTGTTGTATGGCTGGGGGGCCTGGCTGCCTTTTTGTTTCTGTCTTTTGTTTTTCCTTCCAGGTGGCTTGCATTTGGAACTGAGTGGCTGTGTTGCTGAGTTTATCAGGACCTCACCCTGATCACCTGAGGCTGATCACCTGCGGCTCATCAGGACTCACAGCTGTGGTGCATCTGCATGGATTGGAACATGGTGGCATTTAAGACTGGAGTGCACAGTGTGTATTTGCCAGAGACTCGACCTTGTGACCAGACGGGTGAGATCGTCGTCTCGGGAGCCATCTCATCATCAGTGGATGCAGAGAACGTCCAGGTTTGATGCACGGTCTGTGAAAGAGGAGGGGGTGAGATCTCACGCTCGTCAGCACACTTCCTGAGGTACGTTAGATTTTGTGACTAACATTTATACAGTCAGTAGATGTGGTGTCCCTCACACCTTTTTATATTGAGCTGTATGTTAGTCATGTATCGACTTCCACTGCAGTGGAGTTTTGTGAACTGGATGTTCCATGCCTGCAGGTTGGGAAGTTGATTAGTAATCAAGCCAGGAAGTGTTTGCTGTTTGTACACCTTTAAGTGTTCTCTCTGTGTGTAGAGTGTGGACTCACATAATGGTTCCTTCTTTCACAGACTCGGTTTGTTGCGGCCACCTGGGGGGTGTCGGCGGGGTCCTTGAGTCTGAACAGCTTCTGGCTCCGGACCGTTAGCGCTGCTGGGAGCGCACCACGCCAGACCGCACTTTGTTTTTTATTTCTTGTATCACTGTTATGTATTAAATTCAGTTAGCCTTTGTACCGTGCTCTGCTTATTTCATACTGGGTCCTTCAAACGCTGGTCGGTTCTCCGAGCTGCGTCCGACGCATAACATTTTTTCTGTTTAACTCACTTTTTAAGTAAAGTAAAAAGCAAAGAGCCTTTATCGTCATTGTACATACATATATACAACGAAATTTGTTCTCTGCATTTAACCCATCTTAATTGCAGTTAGACACAATCCAACTACTCGGAGCAGTGGGTAGCCACAGTCCAGTGTCACAGACCGAACGGTCCCACATAAAAATCGATCCGCCCTGCCTTCACTGCGCATGCGTCATTAGCCGCGGTTCACAGATTATCACTTTGTTTCTGCTTCAAACTGCACTCCAGTCATCATCTATCTCAGCAACAGATATCTGAAGCTTTTGTACAACAATCATTTCCACATAAATTCAGCATTATTTCACAATAAAAGATGGCGGAAGCAATCAGAGCGGTGCAGCTCCACGAGCTGCTAGCTGATGCATTTACTGCGCATCTGTAATTTCAAAGTGTCACCGATGATCGCCTCATTTCTGCTTAAAGCTGACTTTAGAATGATGTAAGAGGTTTTACCTTATCATCTGATTGTTAATACACCCATTAATCTATTTGATCGCTTTGGCTGAAGAGATTCCATCTCAGATGAGCTGCTGAGCTCCGAAATGACACATGCGCAGTGGAGGCAGGGCAGGCCAATTTTTAGGGGGGGACTGTTCAGTCTGCAATGCCGACACTCAGGGACCAACTCCAGATGTAGAGACGCTGCCTTGTCAGAGGCAGAGAAAGGAGAAGACCCTAAATAAGCACGTTTTTGATTGTGGGAAGAAACCGGAGTACCCGGAGGAAACCCACAAAGACACGAGGAGAACATGAAAATGCCACACAGAAAGGGCGGTAAGCAATCCCACAACCTTCCTGCTGTGAGGCATTAGTGCTAACCACTCAGACAATGTCCATCCATGTCCATCTGATGTTTTATTTTGTCCAGATTGCATCAAATAATATCCAGTATGTTGTCCATCACATTCATATGTCCACCTTGCTTATTTTTGGAATTTAAAAGTCTATATGTTTAGTAACAGCAACTGTAGCATTTGTGCACACTACAGGGTTTACTGTTACTAAACATACACTGCTTTGCTTTTTGTTTTTTCTGTGGGCGGCTTTTAACATTCAGTCACACAGCTCATAGCTGTGAACACCACAAACAAATCGATCTCTTAATGCATTGTCCAAAAATGCTTCAAATTTGCACATTGAAGCTAGTTTTCTGAGACTATTCATAAATTAACTGATAGACTCATCTTCTCTGCCTTCAGGTGTCAAATGTATATCTTTCAATGATAAAGTTTGTTTTTAGCACAAAATGGGTCAATGGGTCAACGCAAGTCTATTAGTAGAGTGTGATTCTGTTTTCCAACGATGGTCAAAACACTGCTTTCAACTTTTCATCACCATATTTTAGTCTGTTTTTACACAAAGAATTGTTCTAGCCATTCCAGGTAGGGTTCAGATTCTTCTTCAGTTTCTTCAAAGTGAACGTCACCATTACACATGTGCTCAGTTGTCTAAACTGAATTCAGGATTTGGCTCAAAACTCACTTCCGAAGCAGTATCCCAATCCTTGTCACCAATTTCTGTTGTGTACAGAAGTTGTTCAAATATAAGGATGCCGATGACTTTGCACAAGAATGATCGCAAACTTTATTACAGAGCTTAACAACCAACAGGTCTCCTCTTCCATTCCACCTACTTTTGTGTGTGGCTGTGTGTAGTCACAGCCTTATATACTGGTGCTTAGCGCCCCTACAGGTCACCCAAGTTACTGCACCTTCAGAAACTTCCAGATACCACACTGCTCTTAACAGTTTTTCACCTTAGGAGCTCTCATAAGACCTTTGTCACCTGTGATTCTGTTGCTGAATGATATGTCTCAACTTACATTACGTAAAACACAAGAAAAGATCCTCCTGGCCGGTCTAACTGCTGCCAAGAGGATGGTTGCAGTGAGGTGGAAACCCCCACATTCTCTGTTTCATCATCACTGGGTGTTGTCTTTCATTGATGTAGCATATCTAGAGTTGTCCACTGCACGTGTACACAGTGCTAAGGAAGAAACCATCGCTCTGTGGAATGGAGTAGTGGCTGATTTGAAAGTTTTTTGATGTGATTATTTTGTGGCGTTATTGATATGGTTGTCCTGAGCAGGGGTGGTGGCCAAGTGGTTAATGCGCTTGGTTTCAGTTCAGAAGGTTCCGGGTTCAAATCCCACCCTCCATGTAATGTGGAGTTGCGTCAGGATGGGCATCCGGCGTAAAACTTGTGCCAATTCAACATGCAGATCCACCTTGGATTTGCTGTGGCGACCCCAAGTGCAAACAAGGGAGCAGCCGAAGGGACTTACTATTGATATGGTTGTCCTGGACCTGGGTATGTTTGGGTTTGTTATGTTTGTTCAGTTTTGGTGTGATGTTGTTGCTTCGTTTCTGTTTGTCATGAAGTTATGAAAATAAAAAAAAAATTGGTCACAGAAAAATTTAAGAAAAAGAATAAGCTCTGCTTGTTCATCCCAAAGTACCGAACCAGTGACAGTAAACAGTGAACAATGTTTTTTTAAGACATTTGCACATGATGTTCAACAATATTGCACATCTCTGAGTAACTGAATAACTCCGTCCATTATTTCTGTGTAGGCTCTCTCCGTCCATTGTGTATTCATCCTGCAGAGGAGGGAGGAATTATACGGTTTGATTGCCACAAGTAGGAAAGACCTTCTGTGGCGTTCTGTGGTGCACCTCAGCAGTCTCAGTCTATGGCTGAAGGTGCTCTGATAGACGACAGTGTGGAATGCAGTGGGTGGGAGGTGCTGTTCCGGATGCTGAGCAGTTTCCTCAACATCCTCCTCTCTGACACGTCCACCACAGACTCTAGCTCAACCGCCAGGATGGAGCCAGCTCTCCTGATGAGCTTGTTGAGTCTGCTGTGTCAGCTACCTTCATCATCATGACATTTCATTTCATGATGATGAATTGCTTAGCTTTCCCAAGAAATGTTAACAAGTTTATTTTAAAAGTGGACTGGAATTATTATTATTATTATTTTTAAAAAAGCTTTTAACTATGCTTGATTTGAAGAACGCTTGCAGATAACATATATAATGACCAATGTATAGATTTGACAAAAGCATAAAAAAGTCAGAAGAGCAGAACTAATATAAATTAATTTATCAGAATATATAAATACTTTAAAGATAAATACTTTTTTTACAGATTTGGCGCCTGAATGCTGCTGGTTGCGGACGAGCGTCTCCTCTGGTTACTGATGAGCTTCTCCTCTCTGGTTACTGACGAGCGTCTCCTCTCTGGTTACTGACGAGCATCTCCTCTCTGGTTACTGATGAGCGTCTCCTCTCTGGTTACTGACAAGTTTCTCCTCTCTGGTTACTGACGAGCTTCTCCTCTCTGGTTACTGACAAGTTTCTCCTCTCTGGTTACTGACAAGTTTCTCCTCTCTGGTTACTGACGAGCTTCTCCTCTCTGGTTGAGGACGAGCTTCTCCTCTCTGGTTACTGATGAGCGTCTTCTCTCTGGTTACTGACGAGCTTCTCCTCTCTGGTTGAGGACGAGCGTCTCCTCTCTGGTTACTGATGAGCGTCTTCTCTCTGGTTGCGGACGAGCGTCTCCTCTCTGGTTGCGGACGAGCGTCTCCTCTCTGGTTACTGACGAGCGTCTCCTCTCTGGTTGCGGACGAGCGTCTCCTCTCTGGTTGCAAGTGAGCGTCTCCTCTCTGGTTACTGATGAGTGTCTCCTCTCTGTTTACTGACGAGCGTCTCCTCTCTGTTTACTGACGAGTGTCTCCTCTCTGGTTACTGATGAGCGTCTCCTCTCTGGTTACTGACGAGTTTCTCCTCTCGGGTTACTGACGAGCGTCTCCTCTCGGGTTACTGACGAACGTCTCCTCTCTGGTTGAGGACGAGCGTCTCCTCTCTGGTTGAGGACGAGCGTCTCCTCTCTGGTTGAGGACGACGGTCTCCTCTCTGTTTACTGACGAGCTTCTCCTCTCTGGTTGCGAATGACCGTCTCCTCTCTGGTTACTGACGAGCGTCTCCTCTCTGGTTACTGACGCGCTTCTCCTCTCTGGTTACTGACGCGCTTCTCCTCTCTGGTTACTGACGAGCGTCTCCTCTCTGGTTACTGACGAGCGTCTCCTCTGTGGTTACTGATGCGCTTCTCCTCTCTGGTTACTGACGAGCGTCTCCTCACTGGTTACTGACGAGCGTCTCCTCTCTGGTTACTGACAAGCTTCTCCTCACTGGTTACTGACGAGCGTCTCCTCTCTGGTTACTGACAAGCTTCTCCTCTCTGGTTGCGGACGAGTGTCTCCTCTCTGGTTACTGACGCGCTTCCCCTCTCTTGTTACTGAGGAGCGTCTCCTCTCTGGTTACTGACGCGCTTCTCCTCTCTGGTTACTGACGCGCATCTCCTCTCTGGTTACTGACGAGCGTCTCCTCTCTGGTTACTGACGAGCGCCTCCTCTCTGGTTACTGACGAGCGTCTCCTCTCTGGTTGCGGACAAGCATCTCCTCTCTGGTTACTAACAAGCTTCTCCTCTCTGGTTGCGGATGAGCGTCTCCTCTCTGGTTGCGGATGAGCGTCTCCTCTCTGGTTGCAAGTGAGCGTCTCCTCTCTGGTTGCAAGCGAGCGTCTCCTCTCTGGTTACTGACGAGCGTCTCCTCTCTGTTTACTGACGAGCGTCTCCTCTGTGGTTACTGACGAGCGTCTCCTCTCTGTTTACTGACGAGTTTCTCCTCTCGGGTTACTGACGAGCGTCTCCTCTCTGGTTACTGACGAGCGTCTCCTCTCGGGTTACTGACGAGCGTCTCCTCTCTGGTTACTGACGCGCGTCTCCTCTCTGGTTACTGACGAGCGTCTCCTCTCTGGTTGCGGACGAGCGTCTCCTCTCTGGTTACTGACGAGCGTCTTCTCTCTGGTTACTGACGCGTTTCTCCTCTGTGGTTACTGACAAGCTTCTCCTCTCTGCTTACTGATGAGCGTCTCCTCTCTGGTTGAGGACGAGCGTCTCCTCTCTGGTTACTGACGAGCATCTCCTCTCTGGTTGAGGACGAGCGTCTCCTCTCTGGTTACTCACGAACGTCTCCTCTCTGGTTACTCACGAACGTCTCCTCTCTGGTTGAGGACGAGCGTCTCCTCTCTGGTTGAGGACGAGCGTCTCCTCTCTGTTTACTGACGAGCTTCTCCTCTCTGGTTGCGAATGACCGTCTCCTCTCTGGTTGCGAATGACCGTCTCCTCTCTGGTTACTGACGAGCGTCTCCTCTCTGGTTACTGGCGAGCGTTTCCTCTCTGGTTACTGACGAGCGTCTCCTCTCTGGTTACTGACGAGCGTCTCCTCTCTGGTTACTGATGAGCTTCTCCTCTCTGGTTACTGACGCGCGTCTCCTCTCTGGTTACTGACGAGCGTCTCCTCTCTGGTTGCGGACGAGCTTCTCCTCTCTGGTTACTGACGAGCGTCTCCTTTCTGGTTGAGGACGAGCGTCTCCTCTCTGGTTGAGGACGAGCGACTCCTCTCTGTTTACTGACGAGCTTCTCCTCTCTGGTTACTGACGCGCGTTTCCTCTCTGGATACTGATGCGCTTCTCCTCTCTGGTTACTGACGAGCGTCTCCTCTCTGGTTACTGGCGAGCGTTTCCTCTCTGGTTACTGACGAGCGTCTCCTCTCTGGTTACTGACGAGCGTCTCCTCTCTGGTTACTGATGAGCTTCTCCTCTCTGGTTACTGACGCGCTTCTCCTCTCTGGTTACTGACGGGTTTCTCCTCTTTGGTTGCGGACGAGCGTCTCCTCTCTGTTTACTGACGCGCGTTTCCTCTCTGGATACTGATGCGCTTCTCCTCTCTGGTTACTGACGAGCGTCTCCTCTCTGGTTACTGGCGAGCGTTTCCTCTCTGGTTACTGACGAGCGTCTCCTCTCTGGTTACTGACGAGCGTCTCCTCTCTGGTTACTGATGAGCTTCTCCTCTCTGGTTACTGACGCGCTTCTCCTCTCTGGTTACTGACGGGTTTCTCCTCTTTGGTTGCGGACGAGCGTCTCCTCTCTGTTTACTGACGAGCGTCTCCTCTCTGGTTGCGGACGAGCGTCTCCTCTCTGGTTGCGGACGAGCGTCTCCTCTCTGGTTACTGACGAGCGTCTCCTCTCTGGTTACTGACGAGGGTCTCCTCTCTGGTTACTGACGTGGGTCTCCTCTCTGGTTGAGGACGAGCGTCTCCTCTCTGTTTACTGACGAGCTTCTCCTCTCTGGTTGAGGATGACGGTCTCCTCTCTTGTTACTGACGAGCGTCTCCTCTCTGGTTACTGACGAGCGTCTCCTCTCTGGTTACTGACGAGCTTCTCCTCTCTGGTTGCAGACGAGCGTCTCCTCTCTGGTTACTGACGCACTTCTCCTCTCTTGTTACTGACGAGCGTCTCCTCTCTGGTTACTGACGAGCGTCTCCTCTCTGGTTGAGGACGAGCGTCTCCTCTCTGGTTGAGGACGAGCGTCTCCTCTCTGGTTGAGGACGAGCGTCTCCTCTCTGGTTGCGAATGACCGTCTCCTCTCTGGTTACTGGCGAGCGTCTCCTCTCTGGTTACTGACGAGCGTCTCCTCTCTGGTTACTGACGAGCTTCTCCTCTCTGGTTACTGACGAGCTTCTCCTCTCTGGTTACTGACGAGCTTCTCCTCTCTGGTTACTGACAAGCGTCTCCTCTCTGGTTGCGGACGAGCGTCTCCTCTCTGGTTACTGATGCGCTTCTCCTCTGGTTACTGACGAGCGTCTCCTCTCTGGTTGAGGACGAGCGACTCCTCTCTGGTTGCGGATGAGCATCTCCTCTCTGGTTACTGACGCGCGTCTCCTCACTGGTTACTGATGAACGTCTCCTCTCTGGTTACTGACGAGAGTCCCCTCTCTGGTTACTGACGAGAGTCTCCTCTCTGGTTACTGACGAGAGTCTCCTCTCTGGTTACTGACGGGTTTCTCCTCTTTGGTTGCGGACGAGCGTCTCCTCTCTGGTTACTGACGAGGGTCTCCTCTCTGGTTACTGACGTGGGTCTCCTCTCTGGTTGAGGACGAGCGTCTCCTCTCTGTTTACTGACGAGCTTCTCCTCTCTGGTTGAGGATGACGGTCTCCTCTCTTGTTACTGACGAGCGTCTCCTCTCTGGTTACTGATGAGCGTCTCCTCTCTGGTTACTGACGAGCTTCTCCTCTCTGGTTGCAGACGAGCGTCTCCTCTCTGGTTACTGACGCACTTCTCCTCTCTTGTTACTGACGAGCGTCTCCTCTCTGGTTACTGACGAGCGTCTCCTCTCTGGTTGAGGACGAGCGTCTCCTCTCTGGTTGAGGACGAGCGTCTCCTCTCTGGTTGAGGACGAGCGTCTCCTCTCTGGTTGAGGACGAGCGTCTCCTCTCTGGTTGCGAATGACCGTCTCCTCTCTGGTTACTGGCGAGCGTCTCCTCTCTGGTTACTGACGAGCTTCTCCTCTCTGGTTACTGACGAGCTTCTCCTCTCTGGTTACTGACAAGCTTCTCCTCTCTGGTTACTGACAAGCTTCTCCTCTCTGGTTGCGGACGAGCGTCTCCTCTCTGGTTACTGATGCGCTTCTCCTCTGGTTACTGACGAGCGTCTCCTCTCTGGTTGAGGACGAGCGACTCCTCTCTGGTTGCGGATGAGCATCTCCTCTCTGGTTACTGACGCGCGTCTCCTCACTGGTTACTGATGAACGTCTCCTCTCTGGTTACTGACGAGAGTCCCCTCTCTGGTTACTGACGAGCATCTCCTCTCTGGTTACTGACGGGTTTCTCCTCTTTGGTTGCGGACGAGCGTCTCCTCTCTGTTTACTGACGAGCGTCTCCTCTCTGGTTGCGGACGAGCGTCTCCTCTCTGTTTACTGACGAGCGTCTCCTCTCTGGTTGAGGACGAGCGTCTCCTCTCTGGTTACTCACGAACGTCTCCTCTCTGGTTACTCACGAACGTCTCCTCTCTGGTTGAGGACGAGCGTCTCCTCTCTGGTTGAGGACGAGCGTCTCCTCTCTGTTTACTGACGAGCTTCTCCTCTCTGGTTGCGAATGACCGTCTCCTCTCTGGTTGCGAATGACCGTCTCCTCTCTGGTTACTGACGAGCGTCTCCTCTCTGGTTACTGGCGAGCGTTTCCTCTCTGGTTACTGACGAGCGTCTCCTCTCTGGTTACTGACGAGCGTCTCCTCTCTGGTTACTGATGAGCTTCTCCTCTCTGGTTACTGACGCGCGTCTCCTCTCTGGTTACTGACGAGCGTCTCCTCTCTGGTTGCGGACGAGCTTCTCCTCTCTGGTTACTGACGAGCGTCTCCTTTCTGGTTGAGGACGAGCGTCTCCTCTCTGGTTGAGGACGAGCGACTCCTCTCTGTTTACTGACGAGCTTCTCCTCTCTGGTTACTGACGCGCGTTTCCTCTCTGGATACTGATGCTTCTCCTCTCTGGTTACTGACGAGCGTCTCCTCTCTGGTTACTGGCGAGCGTTTCCTCTCTGGTTACTGACGAGCGTCTCCTCTCTGGTTACTGACGAGCGTCTCCTCTCTGGTTACTGATGAGCTTCTCCTCTCTGGTTACTGACGCGCTTCTCCTCTCTGGTTACTGACGGGTTTCTCCTCTTTGGTTGCGGACGAGCGTCTCCTCTCTGGTTACTGACGCGCGTTTCCTCTCTGGATACTGATGCGCTTCTCCTCTCTGGTTACTGACGAGCGTCTCCTCTCTGGTTACTGGCGAGCGTTTCCTCTCTGGTTACTGACGAGCGTCTCCTCTCTGGTTACTGACGAGCGTCTCCTCTCTGGTTACTGACGAGCGTCTCCTCTCTGGTTACTGATGAGCTTCTCCTCTCTGGTTACTGACGCGCTTCTCCTCTCTGGTTACTGACGGGTTTCTCCTCTTTGGTTGCGGACGAGCGTCTCCTCTCTGTTTACTGACGAGCGTCTCCTCTCTGGTTGCGGACGAGCGTCTCCTCTCTGGTTGCGGACGAGCGTCTCCTCTCTGGTTACTGACGAGCGTCTCCTCTCTGGTTACTGACGAGGGTCTCCTCTCTGGTTACTGACGTGGGTCTCCTCTCTGGTTACTGACGTGGGTCTCCTCTCTGGTTGAGGACGAGCGTCTCCTCTCTGTTTACTGACGAGCTTCTCCTCTCTGGTTGAGGATGACGGTCTCCTCTCTTGTTACTGACGAGCGTCTCCTCTCTGTTTACTGACGCGCGTTTCCTCTCTGGATACTGATGCGCTTCTCCTCTCTGGTTACTGACGAGCGTCTCCTCTCTGGTTACTGGCGAGCGTTTCCTCTCTGGTTACTGACGAGCGTCTCCTCTCTGGTTACTGACGAGCGTCTCCTCTCTGGTTACTGATGAGCTTCTCCTCTCTGGTTACTGACGCGCTTCTCCTCTCTGGTTACTGACGGGTTTCTCCTCTTTGGTTGCGGACGAGCGTCTCCTCTCTGTTTACTGACGAGCGTCTCCTCTCTGGTTGCGGACGAGCGTCTCCTCTCTGGTTGCGGACGAGCGTCTCCTCTCTGGTTACTGACGAGCGTCTCCTCTCTGGTTACTGACGAGGGTCTCCTCTCTGGTTACTGACGTGGGTCTCCTCTCTGGTTACTGACGTGGGTCTCCTCTCTGGTTGAGGACGAGCGTCTCCTCTCTGTTTACTGACGAGCTTCTCCTCTCTGGTTGAGGATGACGGTCTCCTCTCTTGTTACTGACGAGCGTCTCCTCTCTGGTTACTGATGAGCGTCTCCTCTCTGGTTACTGACGAGCTTCTCCTCTCTGGTTGCAGACGAGCGTCTTCTCTCTGGTTACTGACGCACTTCTCCTCTCTTGTTACTGACGAGCGTCTCCTCTCTGGTTACTGACGAGCGTCTCCTCTCTGGTTGAGGACGAGCGTCTCCTCTCTGGTTGAGGACGAGCGTCTCCTCTCTGGTTGAGGACGAGCGTCTCCTCTCTGGTTGAGGACGAGCGTCTCCTCTCTGGTTGAGGACGAGCGTCTCCTCTCTGGTTGCGAATGACCGTCTCCTCTCTGGTTACTGGCGAGCGTCTCCTCTCTGGTTACTGACGAGCGTCTCCTCTCTGGTTACTGACGAGCTTCTCCTCTCTGGTTACTGACGAGCTTCTCCTCTCTGGTTACTGACAAGCTTCTCCTCTCTGGTTACTGACAAGCTTCTCCTCTCTGGTTGCGGACGAGCGTCTCCTCTCTGGTTACTGACGCGCGTCTCCTCACTGGTTACTGATGAACGTCTCCTCTCTGGTTACTGACGAGAGTCCCCTCTCTGGTTACTGACGAGCATCTCCTCTCTGGTTACTGACGAGAGTCTCCTCTCTGGTTACTGACGGGTTTCTCCTCTTTGGTTGCGGACGAGCGTCTCCTCTCTGGTTACTGACGAGGGTCTCCTCTCTGGTTACTGACGTGGGTCTCCTCTCTGGTTGAGGACGAGCGTCTCCTCTCTGTTTACTGACGAGCTTCTCCTCTCTGGTTGAGGATGACGGTCTCCTCTCTTGTTACTGACGAGCGTCTCCTCTCTTGTTACTGACGAGCGTCTCCTCTCTGGTTACTGATGAGCGTCTCCTCTCTGGTTACTGACGAGCTTCTCCTCTCTGGTTGCAGACGAGCGTCTCCTCTCTGGTTACTGACGCACTTCTCCTCTCTTGTTACTGACGAGCGTCTCCTCTCTGGTTACTGACGAGCGTCTCCTCTCTGGTTGAGGACGAGCGTCTCCTCTCTGGTTGAGGACGAGCGTCTCCTCTCTGGTTGAGGACGAGCGTCTCCTCTCTGGTTGAGGACGAGCGTCTCCTCTCTGGTTGAGGACGAGCGTCTCCTCTCTGGTTGCGAATGACCGTCTCCTCTCTGGTTACTGGCGAGCGTCTCCTCTCTGGTTACTGACGAGCGTCTCCTCTCTGGTTACTGACGAGCTTCTCCTCTCTGGTTACTGACAAGCTTCTCCTCTCTGGTTACTGACAAGCTTCTCCTCTCTGGTTGTGGACGAGCGTCTCCTCTCTGGTTACTGATGCGCTTCTCCTCTGGTTACTGACGAGCGTCTCCTCTCTGGTTGAGGACGAGCGACTCCTCTCTGGTTGCGGATGAGCATCTCCTCTCTGGTTACTGACGCGCGTCTCCTCACTGGTTACTGATGAACGTCTCCTCTCTGGTTACTGACGAGAGTCCCCTCTCTGGTTACTGACGAGCATCTCCTCTCTGGTTACTGACGAGAGTCTCCTCTCTGGTTACTGACGGGTTTCTCCTCTTTGGTTGCGGACGAGCGTCTCCTCTCTGTTTACTGACGAGCGTCTCCTCTCTGGTTGCGGACGAGCGTCTCCTCTCTGGTTGCGGACGAGCGTCTCCTCTCTGGTTGCGGACGAGCGTCTCCTCTCTGGTTACTGACGAGGGTCTCCTCTCTGGTTACTGACGAGGGTCTCCTCTCTGGTTACTGACGTGGGTCTCCTCTCTGGTTGAGGACGAGCGTCTCCTCTCTGTTTACTGACGAGCTTCTCCTCTCTGGTTGAGGATGATGGTCTCCTCTCTGGTTACTGACGAGCGTCTCCTCTCTGGTTACTGACGAGCGTCTCCTCTCTGGTTACTGACGAGCTTCTCCTCTCTGGTTGCAGACGAGCGTCTCCTCTCTGGTTGCAGACGCGCTTCTCCTCTCTTGTTACTGACGAGCTTCTCCTCTCTGGTTACTGACGAGCGTCTCCTCTCTGGTTACTGACGAGCGTCTCCTCTCTGGTTACTGACGAGCGTCTCCTCTCTGGTTGAGGACGAGCGTCTCCTCTCTGGTTGAGGACGAGCGTCTCCTCTCTGGTTGAGGACGAGCGTCTCCTCTCTGTTTACTGACGACCGTCTCCTCTCTGGTTGCGAATGACCGTCTCCTCTCTGGTTACTGGCGAGCGTCTCCTCTCTGGTTACTGGCGAGCGTCTCCTCTCTGGTTACTGGCGAGCGTCTCCTCTCTGGTTACTGACGAGCTTCTCCTCTCTGGTTACTGACAAGCTTCTCCTCTCTGGTTACTGACAAGCTTCTCCTCTCTGGTTACTGACAAGCTTCTCCTCTCTGGTTGCGGACGAGCGTCTCCTCTCTGGTTACTGATGCGCTTCTCCTCTGGTTACTGACGAGCGTCTCCTCTCTGGTTGAGGACGAGCGACTCCTCTCTGGTTGAGGACGAGCTTCTCCTCTCTGTTTACTGACGAGCTTCTCCTCTCTGGTTGCGGATGAGCATCTCCTCTCTGGTTACTGACGAGCGTCTCCTCTCTGTTTACTGACGAGCGTCTCCTCTCTGGTTGAGGACGAGCGTCTCCTCTCTGGTTGAGGACGAGCGTCTCCTCTCTGGTTGAGGACGAGCGTCTCCTCTCTGTTTACTGGCGAGCGTCTCCTCTCTGTTTACTGGCGAGCGTCTCCTCTCTGGTTGCGGACGAGCGTCTCCTCTCTGGTTAATGACGAGCGTCTCCTCTCTGGTTAATGACGAGCGTCTCCTCTCTGGTTACTGACGAGCGTCTCCTCTCTGGTTACTGACGAGCGTCTCCTCTCTGGTTACTGACGAGCGTCTCCTCTCTGGTTGAGGATGAGCGTCTCCTCTCTGGTTGAGGATGAGCGTCTCCTCTCTGGTTGAGGACGAGCATCTCCTCTCTGGTTACTCACGAGCGTCTCCTCTCTGGTTACTCACGAGCGTCTCCTTTCTGGTTAATGACGAGCGTCTCCTCTCTGGTTAATGACGAGCGTCTCCTCTCTGGTTACTGACGAGCGTCTCCTCTCTGGTTACTGACGAGCGTCTCCTCTCTGGTTACTGACGAGCGTCTCCTCTCTGGTTACTGACGAGCGTCTCCTCTCTGGTTGAGGATGAGCGTCTCCTCTCTGGTTGAGGACGAGCATCTCCTCTCTGGTTACTCACGAGCGTCTCCTCTCTGGTTACTCACGAGCGTCTCCTTTCTGGTTGAGGACGAGCGTCTCCTCTCTGTTTGAGGAGGAGCGTCTCCTCTCTGTTTGAGGAGGAGCGTCTCCTCTCTGTTTACTGACGAGCGCCTCCTCTCTGGTTGAGGACGAGCGTCTCCTCTCTGGTTGAGGACGAGCGTCTCCTCTCTGGTTACTCACGAGCGTCTCCTCTCTGGTTGAGGACGAGCGTCTCCTCTCTGGTTACTGACGAGCGTCTCCTCTCTGGTTACTGACGAGCGTCTCCTCTCTGGTTACTGACGAGCGTCTCCTCTCTGGTTACTGACGAGCGTCTCCTCTCTGGTTACTGACGAGCTTCTCCTCTCTGTTTACTGACAAGCTTCTCCTCTCTGGTTGAGGACGAGCGTCTCCTCTCTGGTTACTCACGAGCGTCTCCTTTCTGGTTGACGACGAGCGTCTCCTCTCTGTTTACTGACGAGTGCCTCCTCTCTGGTTGAGGACGAGCGTCTCCTCTCTGGTTACTGACGAATGTCTCCTCTCTGGTTGAGGACGAGCGTCTCCTCTCTGGTTGAGGACGAGCGTCTCCTCTCTGGTTGAGGACGAGCGTCTCCTCTCTGGTTACTCACGAGCGTCTCCTCTCTGGTTACTCACGAGCGTCTCCTTTCTGGTTGAGGACGAGCGTCTCCTCTCTGGTTGAGGACGAGCGTCTCCTCTCTGGTTGAGGGCGAGCGTCTCCTCTCTGTTTACTGGCGAGCGTCTCCTCTCTGGTTAATGACGAGCGTCTCCTCTCTGGTTAATGACGAGCGTCTCCTCTCTGGTTACTGACGAGCGTCTCCTCTCTGGTTACTGACGAGCGTCTCCTCTCTGGTTACTGACGAGCGTCTCCTCTCTGGTTGAGGATGAGCGTCTCCTCTCTGGTTGAGGACGAGCGTCTCCTCTCTGGTTACTCACGAGCGTCTCCTCTCTGGTTACTCACGAGCGTCTCCTTTCTGGTTGAGGACGAGCGTCTCCTCTCTGTTTGAGGAGGAGCGTCTCCTCTCTGTTTGAGGAGGAGCGTCTCCTCTCTGTTTACTGACGAGCGCCTCCTCTCTGGTTGAGGACGAGCGTCTCCTCTCTGGTTACTCACGAGCGTCTCCTCTCTGGTTACTCACGAGCGTCTCCTCTCTGGTTGAGGACGAGCGTCTCCTCTCTGGTTGAGGATGAGCGTCTCCTCTCTGGTTACTGACGAGCGTCTCCTCTCTGGTTACTGACGAGCTTCTCCTCTCTGGTTACTGACGAGCTTCTCCTCTCTGGTTGAGGACGAGCGTCTCCTCTCTGGTTACTCACGAGCGTCTCCTTTCTGGTTGAGGACGAGCGTCTCCTCTCTGTTTACTGACGAGTGCCTCCTCTCTGGTTGAGGACGAGCGTCTCCTCTCTGGTTACTGACGAATGTCTCCTCTCTGGTTGAGGACGAGCGTCTCCTCTCTGGTTGAGGACGAGCGTCTCCTCTCTGGTTACTGACGAATGTCTCCTCTCTGGTTACTGACGAGCGTCTCCTCTCTGGTTGAGGACGAGCGTCTCCTCTCTGGTTGAGGACGAGCGTCTCCTCTCTGGTTGAGGACGAGCGTCTCCTCTCTGGTTGAGGACGAGCGTCTCCTCTCTGGTTACTGACGAACGTCTCCTCTCTGGTTGAGGACGAATGTCTCCTCTCTGGTTACTGACGATCGTCTCCTCTCTGGTTACTGACGATCGTCTCCTCTCTGGTTACTGACGAGCTTTTCCTCTCTCGTTACTGACGAGTTTCTCCTCTCTGTTTACTGACGAGCGTCTCCTCTCTGGTTACTCACGAGCGTCTCCTCTCTGGTGGAGGACGAGCGTCTCCTCTCTGGTTACTCACGAGCATCTCCTTTCTGGTTGAGGACGAGCGTCTCCTCTCTGTTTACTGACGAGTGCCTCCTCTCTGGTTGAGGACGAGCGTCTCCTCTCTGCTTACTCACGAGCGTCTCCTCTCTGTTTACTGACAAGCGTCTCCTCTCTGGTTACTCACGAGCGTCTCCTCTCTGGTTGAGGAGGAGCGTCTCCTCTCTGGTTACTGACGAGCTTTTCCTCTCTCGTTACTGACGAGTTTCTCCTCTCTGTTTACTGACGAGCGTCTCCTCTCTGGTTACTCACGAGCGTCTCCTCTCTGGTTACTCACGAGCGTCTCCTCTCTGGTTACTGACGAGGGTCTCCTCTCTGGTTACTGACGTGGGTCTCCTCTCTGGTTGAGGACGAGCGTCTCCTCTCTGGTTGAGGATGAGCTTCTCCTCTCCGGTTGAGGATGACGGTCTCCTCTCGTTACTGACGAGCGTCTCCTCTCTGGTTACTGACGAGCGTCTCCTCTCTGGTTACTGACGAGCTTCTCCTCTCTGGTTGCAGACGAGCGTCTCCTCTCTGGTTGCAGACGAGCGTCTCCTCTCTGGTTACTGACGCACTTCTCCTCTCTGGTTACTGACGCACTTCTCCTCTCTTGTTACTGACGAGCGTCTCCTCTCTGGTTACTGACGAGCGTCTCCTCTCTGGTTACTGACGAGCGTCTCCTCTCTGGTTACTGACGAGCGTCTCCTCTCTGGTTGAGGACGAGCGTCTCCTCTCTGGTTGAGGACGAGCGTCTCCTCTCTGGTTGAGGACGAGCGTCTCCTCTCTGGTTGAGGACGAGCGTCTCCTCTCTGTTTACTGACGAGCTTCTCCTCTCTGGTTGCGAATGACCGTCTCCTCTCTGGTTACTGGCGAGCGTCTCCTCTCTGGTTACTGGCGAGCGTCTCCTCTCTGGTTACTGACGAGCTTCTCCTCTCTGGTTACTGACAAGCTTCTCCTCTCTGGTTACTGACAAGCTTCTCCTCTCTGGTTGCGGACGAGCGTCTCCTCTCTGGTTACTGATGCGCTTCTCCTCTGGTTACTGACGAGCGTCTCCTCTCTGGTTGAGGACGAGCGACTCCTCTCTGGTTGAGGACGAGCTTCTCCTCTCTGTTTACTGACGAGCTTCTCTCTGGTTGCGGATGAGCATCTCCTCTCTGGTTACTGATGAACGTCTCCTCTCTGGTTACTGACGAGAGTCCCCTCTCTGGTTACTGACGAGCATCTCCTCTCTGGTTACTGACGAGAGTCTCCTCTCTGGTTACTGACGGGTTTCTCCTCTTTGGTTGCGGACGAGCGTCTCCTCTCTGTTTACTGACGAGCGTCTCCTCTCTGGTTGCGGACGAGCGTCTCCTCTCTGGTTGCGGACGAGCGTCTCCTCTCTGGTTGCGGACGAGCGTCTCCTCTCTGGTTGCGGACGAGCGTCTCCTCTCTGGTTACTGACGAGGGTCTCCTCTCTGGTTACTGACGAGGGTCTCCTCTCTGGTTACTGACGTGGGTCTCCTCTCTGGTTGAGGACGAGCGTCTCCTCTCTGTTTACTGACGAGCTTCTCCTCTCTGGTTGAGGATGACGGTCTCCTCTCTGGTTACTGACGAGCGTCTCCTCTCTGGTTACTGACGAGCGTCTCCTCTCTGGTTACTGACGAGCGTCTCCTCTCTGGTTACTGACGAGCTTCTCCTCTCTGGTTGCAGACGAGCTTCTCCTCTCTGGTTGCAGACGAGCGTCTCCTCTCTGGTTGCAGACGCGCTTCTCCTCTCTTGTTACTGACGAGCTTCTCCTCTCTGGTTACTGACGAGCGTCTCCTCTCTGGTTACTGACGAGCGTCTCCTCTCTGGTTACTGACGAGCGTCTCCTCTCTGGTTGAGGACGAGCGTCTCCTCTCTGGTTGAGGACGAGCGTCTCCTCTCTGGTTGAGGACGAGCGTCTCCTGTCTGTTTACTGACAAGCTTCTCCTCTCTGGTTGCGAATGACCGTCTCCTCTCTGGTTACTGGCGAGCGTCTCCTCTCTGGTTACTGGCGAGCGTCTCCTCTCTGGTTACTGACGAGCTTCTCCTCTCTGGTTACTGACAAGCTTATCCTCTCTGGTTACTGACAAGCTTCTCCTCTCTGGTTACTGACAAGCTTCTCCTCTCTGGTTGCGGACGAGCGTCTCCTCTCTGGTTACTGATGCGCTTCTCCTCTGGTTACTGACGAGCGTCTCCTCTCTGGTTGAGGACGAGCTTCTCCTCTCTGGTTGCGGATGAGCATCTCCTCTCTGGTTACTGACGCGCGTTTCCTCTCTGGATACTGATGCGCTTCTCCTCTCTGGTTACTGACGAGCGTCTCCTTTCTGGTTGAGGACGAGCGTCTCCTCTCTTGTTGAGGACGAGCGACTCCTCTCTGTTTACTGACGAGCTTCTCCTCTCTGGTTGCGGATGAGCATCTCCTCTCTGGTTAATGACGAGCGTCTCCTCTGTGGTTACTGACAAGCGTCCCCTCTCTGGTTACTGATGCGCTTCTCCTCTCTGGTTACTGACGAGCGTCTCCTTTCTGGTTGAGTACGAGCGTCTCCTCTCTGGTTGAGGACGAGCGACTCCTCTCTGTTTACTGACGAGCGTCTCCTCTCTGGTTGAGGACGAGCGTCTCCTCTCTGGTTGAGGACGAGCGTCTCCTCTCTGGTTGAGGACGAGCGTCTCCTCTCTGGTTAATGACGAGCGTCTCCTCTCTGGTTAATGACGAGCGTCTCCTCTCTGGTTAATGACGAGCGTCTCCTCTCTGGTTACTGACGAGCGTCTCCTCTCTGGTTACTGACGAGCGTCTCCTCTCTGGTTGAGGATGAGTGTCTCCTCTCTGGTTGAGGACGAGCATCTCCTCTCTGGTTACTCACGAGCGTCTCCTCTCTGGTTACTCACGAGCGTCTCCTTTCTGGTTGAGGACGAGCGTCTCCTCTCTGTTTGAGGAGGAGCGTCTCCTCTCTGTTTGAGGAGGAGCGTCTCCTCTCTGTTTACTGACGAGCGCCTCCTCTCTGGTTGAGGACGAGCGTCTCCTCTCTGGTTGAGGACGAGCGTCTCCTCTCTGGTTACTCACGAGCGTCTCCTCTCTGGTTACTCATGAGCGTCTCCTCTCTGGTTGAGGACAAGCGTCTCCTCTCTGGTTGAGGATGAGCGTCTCCTCTCTGGTTACTGACGAGCGTCTCCTCTCTGGTTACTGACGAGCGTCTCCTCTCTGGTTACTCATGAGCTTCTCCTCTCTGTTTACTGACAAGCTTCTCCTCTCTGGTTGAGGACGAGCGTCTCCTCTCTGGTTACTCACGAGCGTCTCCTTTCTGGTTGAGGACGAGCGTCTCCTCTCTGTTTACTGACGAGTGCCTCCTCTCTGGTTGAGGACGAGCGTCTCCTCTCTGGTTACTGACGAATGTCTCCTCTCTGGTTGAGGACGAGCGTCTCCTCTCTGGTTGAGGACGAGCGTCTCCTCTCTGGTTGAGGACGAGCGTCTCCTCTCTGGTTACTGACGAACGTCTCCTCTCTGGTTGAGGACGAACGTCTCCTCTCTGGTTACTGACGATCGTCTCCTCTCTGGTTACTGACGAGCTTTTCCTCTCTCGTTACTGACGAGTTTCTCCTCTCTGTTTACTGACGAGCGTCTCCTCTCTGGTTACTCACGAGCGTCTCTTCTCTGGTGGAGGACGAGCGTCTCCTCTCTGGTTACTCACGAGCATCTCCTTTCTGGTTGAGGACGAGCGTCTCCTCTCTGTTTACTGACGAGTGCCTCCTCTCTGGTTGAGGACGAGCGTCTCCTCTCTGCTTACTCACGAGCGTCTCCTCTCTGTTTACTGACAAGCGTCTCCTCTCTGGTTACTCACGAGCGTCTCCTCTCTGGTTGAGGAGGAGCGTCTCCTCTCTGTTTACTGACAAGCGTCTCCTCTCTGGTTACTCACGAGCATCTCCTCTCTGGTGGAGGACGAGCGTCTCCTCTCTGTTTACTGACGAGTGCCTCCTCTCTGGTTGAGGACGAGCGTCTCCTCTCTGGTTACTCACGAGCGTCTCCTCTCTGGTTACTGACGAGCTTTTCCTCTCTCGTTACTGACGAGTTTCTCCTCTCTGTTTACTGACGAGCGTCTCCTCTCTGGTTACTCACGAGCGTCTCCTCTCTGGTTACTCACGAGCGTCTCCTCTCTGGTTACTCACGAGCGTCTCCTCTCTGGTTACTGACGAGCGTCTCCTCTCTGGTTACTGACGCGCTTCTCCTCTCTGGTTACTGACGAGCGTCTCCTCTCTGGTTGAGGACGAGCGTCTCCTCTCTGGTTGAGGACGAGCGTCTCCTCTCTGGTTACTGACAAGCGTCTCCTCTCTGGTTACTGACAAGCGTCTCCTCTCTGGTTACTGACGAGTTTCTCCTCTCTGGTTACTGACGAGCTTCTCCTCTCTGGTTGAGGACGAGCTTCTCCTCTCTGGTTACTGACGAGTTTCTCCTCTCTGGTTACTGACGAGCTTCTCCTCTCTGGTTACTGACGAGCGTCTCCTCTCTGGTTACTGACGAGTTTCTCCTCTCTGGTTGAGGACGAGCTTCTCCTCTCTGGTTACTGACAAGCGTCTCCTCTCTGGTTACTGACGAGTTTCTCCTCTCTGGTTACTGACGAGCTTCTCCTCTCTGGTTGAGGACGAGCTTCTCCTCTCTGGTTACTGACGAGTTTCTCCTCTCTGGTTACTGACGAGTTTCTCCTCTCTGGTTACTGACGAGCGTCTCCTCTCTGGTTACTGACGAGTTTCTCCTCTCTGGTTACTGACGAGTTTCTCCTCTCTGGTTACTGACGAGCGTCTCCTCTCTGGTTACTGATGAGCTTCTCCTCTCTGGTTACTGACGAGCTTCTCCTCTCTGGTTACTGACGAGCTTCTCCTCTCTGGTTACTGACGAGTTTCTCCTCTCTGGTTACTGACGAGCTTCTCCTCTCTGGTTGAGGACGAGCGTCTCCTCTCTGGTTACTGACGAGCGTCTCCTCTCTGGTTACTGACGAGTTTCTCCTCTCTGGTTACTGACGAGTTTCTCCTCTCTGGTTACTGACGAGCTTCTCCTCTCTGGTTACTGACGAGTTTCTCCTCTCTGGTTACTGACGAGCTTCTCCTCTCTGGTTGAGGACGAGCGTCTCCTCTCTGGTTACTGACGAGTTTCTCCTCTCTGGTTACTGACGAGTTTCTCCTCTCTGGTTACTGACGAGCGTCTCCTCTCTGGTTACTGACGAGCTTCTCCTCTCTGGTTACTGACGAGCTTCTCCTCTCTGGTTACTGACGAGCTTCTCCTCTCTGGTTACTGACGAGCTTCTCCTCTCTGGTTACTGACGAGTTTCTCCTCTCTGGTTACTGACGAGCTTCTCCTCTCTGGTTGAGGACGAGCGTCTCCTCTCTGGTTACTCATGAGCGTCTCCTCTCTGCTTGAGGACGAGCGTCTCCTCTCTGGTTGCAGTGATTCTTGATGCAGCTAATGAGGCATCAGGATGAAGTAGTTTGTTGTCTCGTGTAAGCAGATGGATGCAGGCCGTGATTAAAACCAATTACCTCTCGCCCAGATCTAAATAACTTTTCTGTCATTAATGCACATATTTTACAGCTCATTAGAGGCACAGTGATTGGAGGTAAAGATGAAAAAAAAACAACTAGCAGTCATTTGCATTTTAGATTCACAATATGCTTGTGATGGGAAAACAGGATGTGCACACAGGAGGAGAGAGATGATGGGACGTGGCTTAAAACACTCCAGGCCACATCTGTGCGCACTGAACGAGCTTCGGGAGGTGACATGTTACCTTGTCTAATTAACTTTATGCTTTTTTGTCTCTCTGTCTTTTTGTGATGCAGCCATCGTCAAATCGGTCCACACGCACGTCCTCCCCCACCTTCCGCTGAAATGTGCATCGTGGGGTGAAACGGGCAAGATGTTAACTAATTTTATTTTTAATCTTCCTTTTTGCCGCCGAGCGTGTCGTTCGGGCATTGCGTCTTCTGAAATTTCCTCGCCTCTTTCATGGAAACATACTGGGGCAGAATTCGCCAGCTGTCAGCCTCCTCTCCCTTCTGCTGCCATTATCCTCAGGCCCCACCCTGCCGTATGGTCGGCCAGTCTGCCAGGAACGAGGGCCTGTCCAAAATCAAAAGGTGGCTCTTTTCAAATTCAGGCCATCGTCACACGTCCCCGAACCGTAACCCCCCCAACCCCGCTTCCCCTCCCATCCCCGTCCGCCACCGCCGGAGTGTACAACCTTCAAAACATGCAATCCATGTTTGTTGCTGCGATGCATATCATACACAAGGCGGAGCTTTGGCTCCTGATCCCGTGATAGTCTCTCTCATATGACCGTATGCTGCCACACACACACACACACACACACACACACACCACTACCCTGACCAACCCGTCAACATGTCCCTCAACATAAAGTGCAATATTTGTCAAGTAAACAACGTCTGATGAGGAACATCGTCATTTTTCAATCTGCGACATCACACCAACCAGTGGACAAGGACCTGGGCTACTTGCACTACCGACACGTGTCCTTGAACAAGGTGTTTCATCTGGGTTGTCTCAGCACAACCACCTGGAACCGTGAGGGAACCTGAGTCAGACTGGGGGAATCGTAGACTCTCATCCGCTTCACACAATGGAATCTGGAGATAACAACAGGCATCAGAGCGTCTACAGGGCTGACTTCTTTCTTCTTCAACAATCAGCAAAGGAGGACAGACTGCACATGCTCGTCCTCATTCATCTGTCTGCAATGAAGATATCTCAAGATATTTTCTGACAGTCGCAAATGTTTCCATATTACCTCTTTCTTTTAGATATTCCACACAGGTTTTCTTTTATGTCTTTGTTAATTGTAATTACTTGATGATGTCACAAATATCTGATTGGCTATAAAAGGCAGAATTCTAACTGCCCTCCTGTGACAGCTGACAGGTTTAGTAATGGTTGGCAGGTGTTACTTCAGTAGAAGGATGTATTCTTGAAGTATTTGATCCTAAATTGATTCTTAAAAACACCCATTAGAGTACATATCTTGTCATATCTTGTTGACAATAGAACAAATTAACAGGAACATAAATTTTTGGCAAACTCAGAGTGTTTAATGTGCACTGTAATTATCATGACCATATTTTCCAGAGTATAAATCACCCCAGAATATGTCACAGCTGTCAAAAAATGTATTGTGAAGAGGAAAAACAACATATACAAATTGCATCTGAGTAGACGTTGCAACTTTTTTCCTGTACATGGAACCTGCTTTTAATTTCCATAGGGGCGAGTTTAGTAAGACACAAGTGCACACCACAGTGCGTGCTGTTACTAAACATAAGGACTTTTAAATTCCAAAACTAAGCAAGATGGACAAATAAATGTGTGGTGGACAAAATATTGGGTGTTATTTCAGGAAGTTTGGACAAAAGAAATAATCAGATGGATGCTGATTGCTGGCCCACAGCATTAGAAATACTACAATAAAAATTTAAATCTATTTAATTTTATTTTTTTGGGGGGGGGGGGTGCATTGTTTGTAGTTTACTTTTATTGTTGGTGTTTATTATTTTATTATTGGAGTTTCTTTGACTCCTGGGAAAGTCCTATATAAATAGTTATTATTGTTACTATTTTTATGAATGAACACATGACTTTTCAGTGAATCAGTTGCACAAACTGATCAGGTTTGGTGACAGTCAGAGACCCATCCGTTGGACCTGCTTTCTTGACCCGACCTTAACAATAAAAATTTAAATCTATTTAATTTTATTTTTTTTGGGGGGGGGGGGGGTGCATTGTTTGTAGTTTACTTTTATTGTTGGTGTTTATTATTTTATTATTGGAGTTTCTTTGACTCCTGGGAAAGTCCTATATAAATAGTTATTATTGTTACTATTTTTATGAATGAACACATGACTTTTCAGTGAATCAGTTGCACAAACTGATCAGGTTTGGTGACAGTGAGAGACCCATCCGTTGGACCTGCTTTCTTGACCCGACCTTAACGGGATGCACTTGCGGATGCAGAAAGGCGGCGTGCTGCTCTTGGGGGCTCGCTTCGGTATTCTGTGACATGTTTTTGCTGCAGTTTGGGCGTCGCCCAAGTTATTTGATGTGGCTAGAATGTGGCTGACATTTCCTCATTAGGATATTCGTTAGCTTCGTTTTTGTGCTGTCACAGTCAATCTCTGTTACATCTCTCCAGCCAGACCTCCACCCAGTCAGAGCGAGAAGCTAAAGGATGCGTCCGAATATCTCAATAAATCGTCTCATTAGCGGAATGGAGAGGTCGAAACAGAAAATCTTAAACATTTCACATTCCAGCTGCAAATATGACAGAAGCAACATTTATAAATGCTGTAGATATAAATCATCTGTTTTTAGAGCTATCAGTGAATGAGAGTGTCAACAGAGTCGTCATTATTATCTCCAACGGTGTTCATGTTTCGTTGTCAGTTTGTTACTCAAAGGCAAAAATAAAACAAATTTAACAAAGTACAAGAATTACATTCTGGCGTTGCTGTGTGACATTTGCAGAGGTATCACGCACTGGAAATTCTGTCTGTATCTTCTTCCCTGTCTACCAACATTAAAGCTCTATCTTAAAAAATATAAAAGTAAAAAAAAAAAAAATCTAGAATGCACTCAGGGTATTCCTCCACCAAGGCCACATCTGTTCCAGAAAATCTGTTTTGGATACAATTCAAAGCAAAATTACTCTCTTTTTTTTTTTTTTTTGGGACATCTCTATCTGCTGAGCAAACTTCATCAACCTCCTCTCACATCTTTTTGAGTAAAATGTTGCTATGTCAAACATTCTTCAGGATCTCAGTTCTACAACATCTCCACCATCACCTCCAAAATTGAAGAGAATTGAAGAGATGAGGAAAAACATTTGTTTTTTATGATGTGTTGGGGACACATAAAAGCAAAAAAAAAAAAAAAAAAAAAAAAAAAAAAAAAGGAAAGGAAAAAACTTTTATTTTCAGGTGCACATTTAATAAACTTAAATAAAAAATAATTTAATTTCGGGTGGGCGTTTAACCAACTTTCTTAAAAAAAAAAGGTTGGGCTGAAGCTCGGCCCTGGTGGATATTTAATTCTTTGTTAAATGTACTCTTGCCATTGTGTTACAGAAATAAAAAAAATCTAACACAGAAGTGGTCACATAGTTTAATCAGTTTAGAATTACTTTTTTACTGCTGTTTATTTGCATATTTCAAGGTCTCAGTAGATTCAGGTTTCCAATAAATGTGTTTTAAATGAAATGTAACTGATTATTTTCAGAACTAAGTTTGCTCAGGACTGTTGAATGCATATGTGTGTGTTGCGTTCCTCAGACTTTATTTGTTTATTTAATTCACCGGTGTAGCGGTGTTAATTTGGTCTAACGAAAGCACTCATTAGTTGTAATAAATCCTGTAACTTTGCCTCGTTCCACTGGAGCCTGACCTTTCTCCGCGCACCGCCCGTAAAATCTCCTGCTAGGATTTTCACCGTTTGATGCTTCCGTTAATTGGGAATGATTTGAGCTTTTTCTTTTTCTTTTGTGGCCGGTTGAATTCTTCGTGGAGCTAATGGCAAATGTCACTGTCAGTTGGCGACTACATTAGGAGAGCACGATGTTTGTTTGTTTCAGATGATGTACGTACGTGGCTGAAGCGGACCTTTGCTAAGTCGTCCTCCTCATTAACGGAGCCTCCTTGAAACGGTTTTAGACATTATCAGGGTGCATCAGAAACAATGGGATTCTTCCAACCTCGCTACTTCCTGCCGTTAGCCCTTGCCCTCCACATCTTAAAGGCTGCTAATGAACAGCAGTGATTCACGGTGTAAAAATTGGTCTGGCAAAGATGAGAAGCAACAGGACGATCGGATGTAATTACGGCCGTGCACCTCAAACAGCATGGCATTTGGCTGAAAGGTCAAGAGAAAGCCCCAGCCTTAATCTGAGGAACCTGTGCCTTCTCGCCTTCTTGAATCACGGCTAACAACAGCCACAAAAAGCTTTGTCTGAGGAAAACTGGCGTCTATGCTTTAACTTTGTGAAAAATATCTGAGCTGTCAAACGTGGTGTAAACTGTTTACCCAATTCGCCCTATTGAGATATCCCATAATCCCTTGCGCCAGAGAAGCACAGTAGTCAAAATAACTTGGAGAAACCACATGACAACAATTGCAAATGAGCATTATACTACCAAATATAAATTTGGTAGTATAATGTCCCGGTACTGTTTATTTATGTTACCGTCAGTGTTGCCACAGTTACTTTGAAAAAGTAACTTAGTTACTTTACTGATTACTCAATTGTAAAAGTAACTAAGTTAGATTACTAGTTACTTTTTTAGTTACTTTCCCCAGCTGCCGACAACAACCCTCTGCCACCTCAACATGACAATGATACCTGTTTTGCCAAAACTCACTTTATAGTCACCCTTTCTTGACTTCAATGAAAATAAATACTTGTTTTATAAAAAGTAAAATAAAGACGTCTTTCTTGACCTCATATTTAACTGTTGACAGCACTGTAACAGTAAAACTTGCAATTTCGAGCCTACATTGTTTATAAAGGTAACTATTAAATTCTAACATTTTTCTAACATTTAAATTCTCTCTAAACATTTTACTTGTCGAAATTATTATTTTAAGCAATATTAGTTGTAGTAAAAAACGGCTTCAAAACTGGACCTTTAATCTAGGGGTGTTGTGGGGGAGGGGGGCACATCCTTGCCCCACGCCCCCATCCCATCTAGATTCGCCCCTGCTTTGGCGTTTGTGCACAAAGAATGGATAACATTTATTTATGCAGAAAACATGACCAGATTTACAGGTAAGAAAGTTTTATTGCGTTTTCACATCATGTGGTCCTCAGAAAGAGAGTTTAGGTGCATTTGAGTGGAAAACAGTGTTAGCTGTTGACGCGTCGCGGAGGATCAGCTGTTTTTAACGACCAGATACAGAGCGGCTCAGCTCAGAATTCTAAATAAAGGAGGGAAAAAGTATAAAAATGTCTTTGTAAAGTTCAGTGCAGGTGTGCTGATCACCGCGCTTTAAGAGGTGAGGACGAGTCGAGCATCTGCAAAAAACCGCGGATTAAAAGCTCACAGCTCGCTTAAAGTGGACAGTTCAGTCGAACCCCGACCTCCTGCCCACAGACCAAGTTTAATGCTGTTATCGACCCACAATGAAAAATAATAGTAACGCACAGTGACATGGAGAAGTAACTTTAATCTGATTACTGATTTGGAAAGATTAACGCGTTAGATTACTCGTTACTAAAAAAAGTGGTCAGATTAGAGTAACGCGTTACCGGCATCACTGGTTACCGTGTACAGGATGATGTTGAGTTGCTGAAAGATCCGTCTGAGTAGTGAAATTTCAAGGGAGCCATCAGGGGAGGCTTCCATCCCATCATTAGGAGAGAGCACAATAGGTGCTAATTAGAGCTATTGTTTAGTCACTAGCCTATAGCAGTCGGCCTCTCGGTAGGAGGGGTCTGGTTAGGTTAAAAACTCCAGCTTTTGTTGGCTTCTGGTTTATTCTTCTCTACAAGAGTCAAGACAGAAGTCAGACTACCAGAACAAGAATTTTAGCTGAGGAAGCTTCTGTGATTTGAAGCGAAACGTCCTCACGTCAAGCAACCCAGTCCAGTCGAAGATTCAAGCTTCTCTACTGTGTAGTGAGGGGTTTTACAGCTTTGAAACGTCTATAATAATTGTAAAAAATAACGCTGACTAACATTGTGGTTTCGCGTATTTCGGGCTATTTTTTAGAACGTAACTCCAGCGATTAATGAGGGACCACTGTAACACTTTATTGATTATATACTACAAAACAATTGATACGACGGCCGCTTTTGACGCTCTATTGGCACGCGTCGTGATTCGTGGAGTTCTTTTTCTTTGCCGTCTTTCCGGCTTCCATGTCGTAAAATGAGGGTGTGTCTGAAGCGGAGTCTGAATATTTATGGGCGTGTTTATTGTAATTATGATTGTTTCCACCCACCGCATTTATCAAGATCATGTCAGCCGTACGCCAGAAATGGGCAGGTGCGCACTGCTTGATACATGTCACGGCGACTTTGGTGTATTTCAAGTTTACGCCGTAAATTTACGCCACAAGTGCGCAACATTGATACATGAGGCCCAATATACGTACAAAGAGTTTTGCCTTGTGATTTTGATGCCATTATCCGTGTGCAGTGGTTAAATCACAGTATTATCTGAAAGTCTCAATGCATTTCTTCTGTTGTTGACATCTCGCAGAGCGGCAAACTTTCTGAGTTTTTGAGAGATTTTGCGGGATTTGAAACTTCAATAGGGTGATTAAACCTGTCAGAGTGATGACCCTGCATTGCAGTGGACCTGAGACAGTCAATCAATAAAAAAAAGATTTAAAAAATATTCAACTATTGATTAAAGTTTTTTGACACTGGGGGAAAAAAATTGCCTCATTTCAACTTAAATGTGAAGATTTGCTCCCTTCCTGTTTTAGTTTACATCAACTGATTTTAAAGTATTCCGTGTTAATCGCTTCAGATCTTTTAAACTGGTTTTAAAGTAGATATTATTTTCCCCACAGGATGTACAGGAATCACTATGTCTGTCTGTCTGTCTGTCTGTGTGTCAGTCGTATAAACACAACTCATTCTAATAGTGCAGTCACACTATGATGAATTGGGTACACTGATCAGTAATGGATAGAAATCATTTGACGGTGGCAAATATCACTTAATCCAGTGGTCTCTGGTGGATTTGGGGCTGTGATGGAAGGATGATGTCACATTTCCAGTGGCAACAGAAAGAGTCGCATTCAGCAGAACGATTTTCACAGTTTCAAGACATATATGCACGCTGGGGGAGCCAGATTTGAGCGGGATTCTCAGAGGTGTTAACGCAAATGTGGCTAGAATCCGACTAGCTCAAGGTTCATGGCGACATACTTCCTTACTGCGTTCGTGCTGATTGCATCCTCTCATTGTAACATCAATATGTGTGTGTGTGCATGCGTGCACGAGCATGTGAGTGTGTGTGTGTGAATGAATCGGTGAATGTGAGGCATCATTGTAAAGAGCTCTGAGCTTCTGATATAGATATAAAAGCGCAATATAAATGCAGTGCATTCACTGTGCTAGCATTAGGTGCGGCTCTGCAGGGCCTTCTCGCCAAGAGAATCTGCCGGATGCACACTGATATCCAGATTTTAAAAAGGAACATCCGCACTCCATGTTGCTTTGTCAGGAACTGTCCTCTCTCCCCTCGTGCTGAATTCACACCCCGTGCCGGTGCTTTGGCTGATCAGAAGCCCCGTCTGAAGCATTGGACAACCACAGGATATGAATGCATGAGTAGTGTAGCAGTAACAAATAAAGGACAAAACAGTGAACAAACTTTACCTGACATCAGCTGACTTAAGGATGAGAAACTTAAGGATGAGAAAAGGACTTGTCGAAAACAAAAACAGACATGAACAGATATCAGAACTTTGTATATGTTACTCATACTCAACCTGTCATAGTGTGACCAACATTTAAGCCGCTGAGTGGATTTCAGTGAAACTGTTGTGGGCTGGGGTGTTTGGCTGGCTTGGTTTTTGTTTTCTGTTTCTCCCACCAGGTGGTATGCATTCAGGACTGAGTGGCTGAGCATTAGGACCTCATCCTGAACACCTGAGGCTTGTTTTCACGTGCAGGTCATCAGGACTCACAGCTGTGGTGTATTTTGTCTTGATCAGAGATTGCTGCATTTAAACCTTGAATGCTGTGATTGCCAGAGACTCGACCTTGTGAGCAGACGTGTGAGATCGACGTCAGGAGAACAATCTCACCATTACGGACGCAGAGACCGCTCCAGGTTTGACGCCACAGTCTGTGAAGGAGGATTGGGTGAGGTCTCACGCTCTTCAGCACACTTCCTGAGGTAATTTGGTTTTGGTGACTTTTACGAAGTAATGACAGTGGATTTGGTGTCCCTCACACCTTGTGTTAGTGAGCTGTCACGTTATGCTAATTGTCTAATCAGCTTCTGCTGCAGTGGAGATTTGAACTGAGTTGTTCCGTGCCTGCAGGGTGAGAAGCTGATGTATAGATTTAAGCCAGGAAGTGTTTGCTGATTGCGTGCACCTTTGAGTTGTGTCTCTCTGTGTGGAGTTGGACTCACCTCCATGTTTTCTTTCTTCACAGACTTGGTTTGTCGCGGCCACCTGGGGGGTGTCGGCGGGGTCCCTGGGTCCGAACTGCTGTGGCTCCGGACCGTTTGCGCTGTTGAGAGCGCGCCGTGTTTCCACCTCACCAGACCGCGGACTTTTTAGTTGTTTAGCACGTCACTCACTGTTATGTTTATTAGATTCTGTTATCCTTTGAACCGTGCTCTGCTTATTTTATGCTGGGTCCTTTCAAACGCTGGGTCGGTGCTCCGACCGCATCCGACACATAACAGAAACTTCACATAGTGGTAGCACACCATGTGAAGATGAGCATGAAGGAAAACAATCTTGATCTGACAACTTCAAGAGGAAATACTTTGACCTGTGTTATGGTTTTCTGTTTTGAAGTACATCATAGTTGTTGGTCACAGAAGTTGACCAATTTAATTCTGGCATTTCACGTAAGATTTACCACTATAAATACATAATTTATACAAGCAAGTAGTATAGAAGAATCTCCCATCTTTGCTGGCTTAAACCCCCACCCCCCCCAAACCCTGATATTTTACAGTTGACTGATGAAGTGCTGCAGCTGTATTTCTATTCCTGCCTCGCTGTTGACTTTATTGTGTTGCTGTTTCTTTGTTGTCATCAGTCATTGGATGTTTGTTGACTAAATTCAGTTCTTCCCACAAACTGTTTATTCCCCCACTGACTGCGTCCCCTCAGCTGATATCAGTTTCCATCCCGTCAGATTTGTTGAGATATGGACGAGGGAGACAGGCCATTTTTAAAATGCCAAATTCACCCATCATGTGCTTAAAAACATCGTCTGTCATAAAACTGATTACATTTGATGCAGTTAATGTGCAGCCAGTGAGATGGACGGGGTGAATGATGTGGAGTTCTTGATTAGAGTAAGATGCATGCTCATCTAGGAATCGGAAAATATAAATCAGGACTCAATGTAAGAGTCTGGGTCCCGGCAGGCACTGAGTAAACAGCCCATTAGATTTTACCGAGCATCACCACGCTCCAAAGTCCCGTTTTTGTAAAAGCTTTCTTTCCCTGCCTCTCCCATCCTTAACGCTTCATCACTCTGACTTTCTGCTTGAAATACGGAGCACTAAATATGTTCTTGAAGGAGAGAAAAACGCGTGGGCTCTGTAAATAACTACCGACCAACCCCCACCCAGTGCTGGGTGTCTCTTCGGCACCTCCTCTCCTTTAACATGATTCATCAGAGCGATAACAGGGCACTTAGGCACGCCATGTTTTCTGTATTTGCTCACTTCACCACACACAGACTCTGTTGTAGCTGCTGCACATCGGGCACCAGGGCAAGAGAGGTCAGCGGGAGCCGCGGCAGCAGCTGGACGGCAGCAGATGCACTTCTTGGGAATGACTGCCGAGTGTTAGACACGCAGCAGAAATACGGGGGAATCGGGCGAGGATTCGGCATGGTTCATCTCTGCTGCGTGTTGTCTCGTGGAGCGTGTGCGTCTCGCTTCTTACAGGTAGCAGCTGAGCCAGTCGCAGTGGAGTCTGTGTGCTCCCCACTCCACTCGGCCTGGCGTCCGCCAGCTCGAGGCCTGACATTTCCAGAGGTGTTAAGTCACTCAGCATCTTATGACTCCCTCTGACAAGTCAGGCCGCATTATAGCAAGCGCCAGCAGACTTGAGTCGAGGCCTCTTTCACACAAGTCACTGATCTTCCCTGCTTGAGGTGCCGAGATCTCAAGGTGTTTACAGGGGATCCGGCGAGGTGTCAATCACGCTTCGGCCCCGGCGCGCTACCCCTGGTGCAAGTCAGGTGTGAGGAATGGTGCGAGGTCGAGGCAGGGGATCATTTGACGGAGTGGAAGGGCATCGCTCTGACAGCTCTGCGGTGTCAGCGGTCAAATTGCCCAAAACCAAACTTCATGGCTGATTTTCTTGGGTGCAGTTGTCAAGAGTGACACAATTTCCCCACCCGGAGGTGAAAATACGAGCTTGATTCACTTGTCATTTTGCACGGAGTGCAGTCACAGCACACCACGAAGGAGTCCAAAATCATCTGCTTATTTGGCCTGTCAGCCAGAGAGTAACTGTAGGCTTTAGAGAAAAGGTCATCCCACTGCTGCACTGACTGTTCACATTTTATAAGGAGGACGGACGAGTCCTGCTCAGTGCAGACGGCTGTTGCAGCTGTAACAGTGCTGCATGCATTCTCCATTTATTATTATTGTTAACATTATTATATTCTTGCATCCTGATCTCTTTGAAGGAATCTGACTGTAAAAATCACTTCCTGACCAATAAAAATACTGTATATTCCGTAATACTGTATATCCTTCTGTATTATCTAACAACTTGCTTGGACAATTCCAGAACCCACCTCCACATGTGCCCAATGTGGTGCATATTTTGACCTTTGACTCCAATGATTGACTTTGTCTGGGCAGTTCCAGAACTTTCTGACATATGTGTGTGCAAATCAAAGTGGAAAAAACTTTTTGATCTCCAATTATCTTGACCCTAATGATTAACACTTGGAATATTTGATCTTACTTGGGCAATTTCAGAAGTGGCCTGGGCAATTCTACAGCCAACCTACATGTGTGTGCCAAGTCTGGACATCAAACCTTTGACATTTAGCCCCAATGGCCCCAAAAGAAACCCTTTAAAGACAATTCTGGCATTGACTGTCATCCATATATCATTAATTTTCTATACCATTGTACTTCAATCAAGGGTCAGGGGGGTGGAGCCTGTCCCAGTGGTCATAGGGGGAGAGGTGGTGTACACCCTGGACAGGACGCCAGTCTGTCATAGGGCCACATATAGACATACAAACACATTCACACCAATTCACCGAACCTGCATGTCTTTGGAAGTGGGAGGAAGCCCATGCCAACACAGGGAGAACATGCAAACTCTGCATGGAATGGACCCAAAACTTCTTGCTGTGAAGCAACAGTGCTAACCACTAATCCACTGTGCCGTCCATCCACATATTGAGTTTGGTGGAGGGAAGGAAGGAACTACGAGGAGTCGGGGAATAAACGGACAAATGTTGCTCAAATGATGATTTATGCTATGGTAACATTAGCTGCAGCAAGCGACAGCAAACGACAAAGGCCAAGCGAAGACATGACATCCATTTTCAATCAGAGTGGGTGTTTTGCAGGGACAAGGGACAACAGTCACTCTGGTCCTTCCACGATCGGTCTTGCCTGTCTGCAGTCACTCAAGTGCTGCCATCATTTGTGGTGCTGCTTCCTGATCCGCTTCTGGATCTTCTGCACTGCAGTTGACACCCCTACAACGGGCTCTGGACACACAAATTTAGTTGAGCTCCCTGACTTTGTGAGCCTGTCCGCTCTCTCTTTACCTGTATGACCAGGTACTCACACTACAACTACATCATTAGTGTCTCTCAGTGTGCAAAGTGCCCAGGCACACTGGGCACACTGGGAGACACTGGGCACACTCCCATACCAAAGCTGATGAGTAGAGTGGCCCTTTAACAGCTATTATACATGCCTGACTGTATAAGTAAATAAATACCCTGTGCATCAGCATAACACAGTGGTTTTCAAACTGAGGTGCACCCCCCAGGAGGCATGCCAGAGTTCTTCAGGGGGAGCACAAGGGATGGGTATCAAGAACCGGTTCTTTTCAAGAATGGTCAAGAAATGATTTGATCCACCAACATCAATAGCCTTTTTGCTTAACAATTCCTTTATCGGTCCTTTAGAGCTGCGTTGTTTTTGAGGGTGTTTTATCATGAAAATGATCATTTATTTATGTTGATTACAGACCCTGCAGCGGGTCTGTAATCAACCACTTCTGCAGTGACTGTTCTTGAAGCTTGAAACAACAAAACAGTGCTCCGACCCACTGCTTCATTGGTTCATTGCTTCGCTGCTTTTCAGAAGCGACAAGTCCGCTTCTTAACCCCTCTCAAATCCATTTAAAAATGTCAATTGTGAGTCACTTTTGTGTGGATTAAAGTCACTAACTGGGACTCCTGTCTTGTTGCAGGCAAGAAATGAGAATCGTCCTCCGTTCCGTTTGCACAGCTCCAAACGCTGCACGACTCTCTGCCGAGTCAAGTTAGAGTCTGGCCGAAAATAATAACTTCAAAGCGAATCGCCATTTTAAATAGAATGACACCTCTTTCCAAACGTTGTAACACAGACAACAGACTACAACAGACTAAAACTTTTTTTTTCTCCCAAAATGAGACGTCCTGCGTTCTTTATGAATTACATTGATGCTGATGTGCTCAGAGGTATAGAGTGACATTCATGCCATTAATGTCTGAAAGGAAATGCTATTGAGAAAAACTACAGATTTTGTTTATTTCTATTTACGAGTATGTCCAGAGATCAAGGATCCAGTGACCAATTTCATATGTATTTACTTTAAGACTCAATAATAACAATAATAATAAATTTTATTTATAACGCACTTTACATTTACAAAAACTTAAGTAAGTCCCTTCGGCTGCTCCCTTGTTTGCACTTGGGGTCGCCACAGCAAATCCAAGGTGGATCTGCTTGTTGAATTGGCACAAGTTTTACGCCGGATGCCCTTCCTGACGCAACTCCACATTACATGGAGAAATGTGGCAGGGGTGGAATTTGAACCCGGAACCTTCTGAACTGAAACCAAGCGCATTAACCACTTGGCCAAAAACTTACTTTACAAAAATTCACTCTCCCACACTTTGAAAGCCCCTGGCATCGTAGCATCAGTCAGCATAACCCTCGCAGCCCCGTGCTCCACTGTGCTCCACCAAACTATCGCAGCATAACGTAGCGTGGGTTTTACCACTGAAGTGTAGATCCATCTCATCATGCAGGGACTAACTCCCTGTCTTCATCCAACAATACAGCGGCACTGTTGTAAACTGAAAATTGCCTTATGACATTTCTCAGTTATGTGTCTCTTCCAGTTAAGTTTGTTATCTAAGTAGACACCAAGGAACTTAACTGACTTGATGCTGCCCAGTTTTGATAGAGCCAGACTGAGTCTGGTTGTCTTATTTGTGAACTGTTTTGTGTGGATTTCCTGTTTGGAAACAACAGTTTGAATAAACGGATGCTGCAGATGTAATTCAGTGGCTCCAGTTTTAATTTCCATCAAGTCACAGAACTTTCCAGAACGCACATGAGAGGGAGTCGGGCCTGACAGGGTGACGTTTCCCATCATGAATTAATCATCTCACATCATCAGAGGTGACTTTGAAATTTTTAACGCCGGCACTTGTAAATCAATATAGATGGATTATGTTTTGGAATAATTTATTCAACTTGAGGTTTACACGCTGTCTAAAATGAACCCCTGAAGGCATGAAAAGCTTAAGAAGAATGACAAGTGAAAATGTTCGTTTCTTCTTCCCTGCTAAATTGATGCGGTGGGGTGTTTAACTTTCATAAAGATAATGGCAGCAGTCCTTTCACATTATATCTCGTCTTTCTTTTTACTGAAAGCTATCACTACGCACGACAAGAAAAGCCGGTGTGATAAGCTTCACTTCAAATTAATCTATTGGAAAAGAGGAATATTTGGCTATCGGCTCTAATTGTAACATGTTCCGCACGGCTGATAGTCGTGCACCTGGTGTGGATTACTAATTACCACATGGAGACAAAGGCAACGTGCACGATGAACAGGACTTGAATGAGGAAAGCGTGGACAGAAAAAGGCCGTTAGGCCAAGAGTGAAGAAGACATTAAATGACTGATTAAGGTGTGTGTAGCTGAGAGTGTGAAAGGAGACAATAAATGGAAGACACGCGGCGCATATTTAAGTGCTACAGTGTGCAGGATATTCAAGGTGTTTATTAACATTATTTGCCATGTGTTCATTAGTGTGTAATTACCTTATGTGTTTCCATGAGCTTAGAATGAGACCACCATATCTTCGTGGGAGTGAGCCCCTCAGCAGTGTTGCCATGTAGCTACAGTAGCCCATAAGGGACATACTTACTAATGTCAAGTCCTGGAACATGCACTGGTGTTGGGTGTCAACGCATCCACCTCATCTTAGCCTCCCTAAGTAAGTGCTCGTTTGACAAGTCCATTCCAGTGGTACCCAGCAATCCCCCAAAAAGAACAATCACCAAAGCCATCGAGTCGTCGCTTTAGGTCACTAGGTAGCATCAAACTCTCACAACTATACAGTAAGACAGGCAGCACCAGGACCCTAAGGACTTAGTCCTGTATGCACGAAGCATCCTAAGGCTAAAAATAGCTCCTAGTGGCGTTATTCTAAGAACAATTTTAGAATTTCTCAGATTCTTAGACATTTCTCAGAATTTTCTCTTGGTAAGATGAAAGTTGTCCACAAAGCACCTTAAGCCTTAAGAGAGCTCCTAAGGCACCAAACTGGTAAGAGGAAGGAGGAGGGCTTCTAAGAAGAGTGTCTTAAGCAGAGAAGCTGGTGGAAAAGACAGAGAGGAAGCAGAGATATTCTCTGTGTGTAGGATGATAGTGAGTCAGTAACATGCTACCCGCTTGATCTATGTATTTTATGTTAATTTAGTGTCCTAATGTGTTTATAAATTGTTTAATGCTGTTGTTATCATATTCACACATTAATATTATCATTATTTTTATTATTATCCGTATTATTGATATTTTCTTTTATTATTACTTTGATTTGGTCATTTGATTTTTAAATGGACTGGATTGGATAGGAAATGGACAACAATGGAAATAAGTGCTTTCATTTTCTTGTCATGCATGCAATTTTAACATATTTACAATTATATTATGTAAACTTACACACCTGCACACACTTTTAATATGTAGATAATCAGCATGTGAATGAGATATGTTCAAATATCTTTAAGCTGTGTAACAATTCATTTTGTTGTGAACTGCGTGGAATGAAAGACAGGAGCGAGCTGTTGTCTTTTTACCACTCTTCCACTACGAGGTGCTCTTATTTTTCAGATAAAACAACACAAGGATAGTATCAAACACGATGCACTTTTCACTTGCGGTGACAACGTGGTGACACTTAACTCAGTAAACCAATTGAGTTACAAAAACACAATAAATCAACAACACTAACAACATTTTTAAACTAACATGAACCACAATAGCAACATTTAAAACCCCAAAACCCAGAACTCCCATAATGCATTGCAGCACAAGAAGGTTACAGGTTTAGCGACCAGCCCGGCGATCGCTTCAATTTCATTTTGCTGAGTATCATCGTCATGACATTAAATTATTTTCATGATTACGTATTTCTTAATGTAGTTATATAATGGGCTGATTTACTGTTCATTCATATGCAGGAGAGCAGAGTGCATTTATTTTTTTATTTCCCCTTCTCTTTCCGTGACAACCAATCACAGCTCTTACAGGACCACGTCATACTTAGCAATGGGGTCAACTCTGCCTCCTCACTAAGATAGTAGTTTCAGTCTCCTTCTTGCCCATACTCACTCTCAGATACCTGCTGGCTCACTCTTGGGCTAAGAGTCCTTGCCAGGAAATTTTAGACTGAGTTAGGAGCTCTTTGAGAGGACTTTGAGATGCTTCGTGCATATGGGCCCTGGACTTTTGTTCTCCTGCAAATATAGCAGCATTGCCAAACATCTCTGAAGAGGAACCTCGTGATTCCATAAGCTCTTCCCAAACATCTCTCGATCTCAAAGGTCACAAACCCAGACACTCCTATTTCTCCCTCATGCTGCTGTCAGGCTATCCACAAACTTCACAGCAGCATCCATAAAGTCCAGGTTGATAACTCTTCCCCAGCTACAAAAGCATCTAAGTCACTGGTTTTTATGACCAATTAAATTTATTTATACAGTGCCAACATAATTCACCCTAAGGTGCTTCACAAGAGTTAAGTCTATCACAAGCAAGCCCATTGCCTGCAGTGGTAAGAAAAAAGAAAAACTCCTGTAGGCAATTTTTCTGATCACAGGAAGAAAGCTCAAGCAGACCAGATTCATTGTTGGAGGAACCAGCTGCTTTAGGAATACTACCAATAACAAAATAACAAGTAAAATGTAGCACAGCAGAGAACTGTCAACCATCAAAGACAGAAATGTTGTAGCTAAGCAGATATATACAAGTAGAGTCCAGTGGTCACAACAACTGATGGTCCAGAAAACATCCAAATGGTGAAGAACAGAGTCTTAGTTAATGGAATATAATTAGTGAATTGGTATTCAAAGCCAGCTCAGTCGTAGAAGGAACATTCTTTAGAGTTCCTCAATTAGATTCTTCCAGAAGTCCTCAGCACACTCCAGATTTCCACTGTTCCCCATAGATCTCGTATACCCCAGTCCTGTCTGGAAGGATCTCTTAGGATCAGATGGATGGTTGATGGATGACAGAAGGATCAGTGAAACCCTACTGATCGCGCCTTCCGTGGAAGCACTAAACAGAGTAGGAGCCAGAACACATCCCTGATGAATGCCGGGCTTCACTAAAAACCTCAAAGTGTCAACAACTTCTGTGGAGTCACAATAATTCTCAGGATGTCCCAGAGAGCAAGCGCTTTGTGAAAATCAACAGATACTGTAAATAATTACTACCAATATTCATGCTTGCATTTTATGAGTACTTGCAGATCTAGAATACAGTCAGAGATTCACTTCTTGAGTGTGAACAAAGAGAAGATAGTACCAACAGAACATCCCATAGCAACAGATGTTGTAGAGGTGAACTTTTTTTTTATTTTTTCCTCATACTTTGACACTTTGAATAAGTAAAATAAGTGCATTAATACATGAGTAGCCGTAACACCTTCATAACATGTAATGAGCCAACACTTCAGCCGTACAGTCACTTTCACTTATGGTGTCAAATCTGATGTATCTGAACAAGTTTGTTGTCACAAATATAAAGCATATTACAGATAACTGAATATACGCCACAGACAAACCAAACTGTTTACATCCATAAAATGATGATCTGATGTATTGACAGCAGTGTGACTTTTCCTCACAGATCAAAATTGACATTGGAATATTTTTACATTGCATTTGCGTTGCTTCGCATTGGTCATTAGAGTGTGAGTTTTCTGAACTGCAGTTCATATTTATGTCCAAACCCAACACTGTTAATGTCTGTAATGTCATTCTGAACAAATCCACAGCCAGCGAACAGGAACAGTTGTAGTTAGATTCTGTATTCAAAAACAAAGAGATGTAGGACACAGAGTAAATTAAGTTTTCTGATCTGCCCTTTTAGTGTTGTTTCTCTCAGAGTTAAAAATCACAGCCTGACAAAAACTTGTCTACATAAGATGTCTGGAATTGCTTTAATTCTTTATCCTTGAATTGCATGTGAATAGCCATAGCGTTTGTAATGAAGTCCCTCTGTGTTTGCTCGGGGTGCGTTTCTTAGCCGCCAGCAAGCAGAAAAGAAATCACTTATTTTAAAAGTTAAAAAAGTCTTTCCTGTAATTATTTTATTAGTCACAACCGTTACGGCGTTCACCACGGCTATCCATCATGACCAGTTTTCTGCTTGTGACGAAAGTAAACACCAAATAGAGCACCGCACTCATAGAACGCAAACCTCCACCAACCCTAGTTTCCAATTCTACACATTTTTACCTGGGGAAAACATTTTCAAGGTCAAAATCCTGTTGGACATGGCTTTTCATAAAATATCATACAAAATATGGATCAAAAGGGCTTTTCAATGTTAAAAAGAATCAAATATCTGCTAGATCTTCAATCCGGATCAGATGCAGATCAAACTTAGTCTATTCATTGAGAGTGACAGTTTGTACCTCATTGTCACACATGAGGGTGATTGGGGTACGTTTGATTGAGATGTAATGTCAAATATACATTAAATGGGTTTTGTCAATGTTAAATTTAAATGGTCACAAAATGTATAATCTGGATCAGATCCAGATCAAACTTTGTCAGTCGATAAACCAGTAGAAAATGACCAGTAAAAAATCAAGGAACAAGACGTCGCCTGGTATGGCGGAGCCGGGGCCCCACCCTGGAGCCAGGCCTGGGGTTGGGGCTCACGTGTGAGCGCCTGGTGGTCGGGCCTTAGCTCATGGGGCCTGGCCGGGCTCAGCCCGAAAGAGCGACGTGGGCCCACCCTCCTGTGGGTTCGGGACTCCCCGATCTGAACCCGAGTGGTGTTCAGTTGTTGGACTTCTGTGCTAGTCACAGTTTGTCCATCACGAACACCATGTTCGAGCACAAGGGTGTCCATAAATGCACGTGGCACCAGGACACCCTGAGCCGGAGGTCAATGATCGACTTTGTAGTCGTATCATCTGACCTTCGGCCATGTGTCTCGGACACTCAAGTGAAGAGAGGGGTTGAGCTGTTGACCAATCACCACCTGGTGGTGAGTTGGATCCGCTGGGAGGGGAGGAAGCCGGTCAGACCTGGCAGGCCCAAACGTATCGTGAGGGTCTGCTGAGAACGACTGGCAGAACCCTCTGTCAGCGAGGCCTTCAACTCCCACCTCCGGGAGAGCTTTTCCCAGATCCTGGGGGAGGTCGGAGACATGGAGTCCGAGTGGACCATGTTCTCCACCTCCATTGTCGATGCAGCCGCTCATAGCTGTGGTCACAAGGTCTCTGGTGCCTGTTGCGGTGGCAATCCCCGAACCCGGTGGTGGACGCCGGAAGTAAGGGATGCCGTCAAGCTGAAGAAGGAGTCCTACTTGTCTTTGTTAGTAGGTGGGACCCCGGAGGCAGCTGAGAGGCACCGGCAGGCCAAGCGTGCCACAGCCCGTGCAGTCGCAGAGGCAAAAACTCGGGTCTGGGAGGAGTTTGGGGAGGCCATGGAGGAGGACTATCGGTCGGCCTCGAAGAAATTCTGGCAAACCGTCCGACGCCTCACGAGGCAGAAGCAGCTCTCCACCAGCACTGTCTACAGTGCGGGTAGGGAGTTGTTGACCCTGACTGGGGATGTTGTCTGGCGGTGGAAGGAATATTCGAGGATCTCCTCAATCCCATCGTCACATCTTCTGAAGAGGAAGAAGAGACTGGGGACAGGCAGACTCATCCATTACCCAGGCTGAAGTCACTGAGGTGGTTAGAAAGCTCCTCTGTGACAAGGCTCCTGGGGTGGATGAAATCCGTCCTGGATTGGCAGACTGGGGTGGTGGTCTCTCTGTTTAAGAAGGGGGGCCGGAGGGTGTGTTCCAACTACAGGGGGATCACACTCCTCAGCCTCCCCAGTAAGGTCTATTCCAGAGTACTCGAGAGGAGAATTTGACCGATAGTCGAACTTCGGATTCAGGAGGAGCAGTGTGGTTTTCGTCCTGGTCGTGGCACACTGGACCAGCTCTACATGCTCCATCAGGTGCTCGAGGGTTCATGGGAGTTCGCCCAACCAATCCACACGTGCTTTGTGGATCTGGAGAAGGCATTCGACCGTGTCCCTTGGGGCACCCTGTGGGGGGTGCTCCAGGAGTACGGGTCCGGGGTCCTTTGCTAAGGGCTATCTGGTCCCTGTACGACTGCAGCAGGAACTGGTTCGCATTGCCGGTAGTAGGTCAAACCTGTTTCTAGTGCACGTTGGCCTCCACCAGGGCTGCCCTTGTCACCGGTTCTGTTCATTATCTTTATAGACAAAATTTCTAGGCGCAGCCAGGGTGTAGAGGGGGTCTGGTTGGGAACCACAGAATCTCGTCTCTGCTGTTTGCAGACGATGTGGTTCTGTTGGCTTTGTCAAATCAGGACCTTCAGTGTGCACTGGGGCGGTTTGCAGCCGAGTGTTAAGCGTTCTGGGATGAAATCAGCACCTCCAAATCCGAGGGCCACGGTTCTCGACCGGAAAAAGGTGCTTTGCCCTCTTCAGGCGGTGGAGTGTCCTTGCCTCAAGTGGAGGAGTTTAAGTATCTCGGGGTCTTGTTCACGAGTGAGGGACGGATGGAGCATGAGATTGACAGACGGATCGGTGCAGCATCTGCAGTGATGCGGTCGCAGTATCGGACCGTCGTGGTGAAGAGAGAACTGAGTAGGGGGCAAAGCTCTCGATTTACTGATCGATCTACGTTCCGATCCTCACCTGTGGTCATGAGATTTGGCTGATGACCGGAAGAACGAGATCGCGAGTATAAGCGGCCGAGATGAGTTTCCTCCGCAGGGTGGCTTGGCACTCCCTTAGAGCGAGGGTGAGGAGCTCGGTCACTCTGGAGGAGCTCGGAGTCGAGCCGCTGCTGCTCCACGTCGAAAGGAGCCAGTTGAGGTGGCTCGGGCATCTTTTCTGGATGCCCCCTGGACGCCTCGCTGGAGAGGTGTTCTGGGCACGTTCTATTGGGAGGAGGCCCCGGGGAAGACCCAGGACACGCTGGAGGGACTACGTCTCTCGGCTGGTTTGGGAACGCCTTGCGGTTCCCCTGGAGGAGCTGGGGGAGGTGTGTGTGGATCGGGAGGCCTGGGCGGCTTTGCTTGAGCTGCTGCCCCTGCGACCCGACTCCGGATAAAGCGGAAGAAAATGGGTGGATCCTATATAATGATCTGAAATATAAATGGAATTTCGTATTTATTGAGTTATGAATTTTGGAAAATTTGTTCAATGTTAAAGACAGGGATTTTTTGCAATTTTCCAAGATTTTTCCTGACTTTGCTCTTTGCTCTATGACCTTGAATACTGAATCATTTCTTGCCTATCAGGATATGATTCTTCAGTTAAAATTTCATAACAATATATAAAAAACTTTTTAAATGCTGTACGACACTTTTGCTATTAATGATTTTGGGTTGCTGTTGTTTATTTCTGGACTTTGGAAAAGCCTCAGCGTGGTTGTGGGATGCTGGATGGATGATAGGAATTTAGAGCATGTGTGGTGAAATAAATATAACTTGACTGCCACCTATTGGTCATATCAGCATTTGCTGCAGGTAATAATCTTATGAATGATGAAAATTAGGAGGAGGTGTGGTTGAAGACACATTTATCCTGAAACCCCGTTTATTTCTAAAGCCTGGGTTTGGCGACCACCAAGGGCACAGCTGCTTTTGGTAAAAGTTGGAAATAATTCATTCTAGATTTGTCAGGCAGGAAGTTGATGTTCAGACGGTCAGTTATTGATAATATTTAGATTTTTTTAAACAAACACACCAGAGACAAATAAAATGTCAATATTTTTCTTATAATTTTTGTTTCAAACTCACCTTTTTATTCATCCCCATTTTTTAAGAAGCCAAACAACTTGTAGACATATAGAAAAAAGGTGACAGGTTAGTGCCTCGGGGCTACGACCTTGGTAGCCCGTACAGTATGTGCACATATACACCAACTACAGCCAGTGTTTCATTCATTCATTCATCTTCTACCGCCTTGTCCAATTAAGGGTCGCGGGGAGCTGGAGCCTATTCCAGCAGTCATAGAGCGCGAGGCGGGGTACACCCAGGACAGGACGCCAGTCTATTGCAGGGCCACCCAGTGTTTTACTTTATGTATTTTCTCTGCAGAGTCGTTCATTTTGTAGTTTTTTTTTTTTTTTTTTTTTTGGTGTTTCTCCAAACTTATTGAAATTGTTCTCTGTTTAGACTAATCTTTTTTAATCATGAAACAGCTTCTTTCCATGATATGTGTATTTTTGTGAAACAGCGCCCCCATCTGCACAGTTAAGGTATGAGCAGAGAAAAGTTGGTCCTTGGCTTGTGTTCTTCCTGAACACTCATATTTACTTTTGCTTTGGCAGAATTGCTAAAAAACTAACACTGACTCTGTGGAACATAAAGGCAACGTTCTTTCCAATAATCCGTAACATTTGGATGGATGTGTTAACGGTTGGGGCACCATCCTCTTCCGTTTGGCAGCATTCCTGTGTCCTCCTCTGAATCAACTGTTTCTCTACCTGTCCTCTCTTTCCATTCCTCTGTCCTCCGCTCTTTCTGAGATTTTGGGTTTGGGGAGCGGATGCGGCGGACAGCTGGGCCCCATCACTTCTCATTGTGGGCCTGCGAGAGACGCGGCTGACAGAGTGATGCACAGAGCCTGTCCTTGCTAATGACTGCACCATTCTCCATCATTATCACCATCATTAGGAAATTAGGGGGACAGAAGGTATTTACTGTAAACCTGCCACCTCCCAAGGAGAGATAAATAGAAACTGATAAATGTGATCGTGTGATGCTGCCTGTCTATTAACCTTCCCATTTTCCAGCTCCAGCATATGCACATTTAACAATCATTAATATTCTCTAATTGGGCCAGACTTTAGTTTGGGGGAAAATACTCTTAAAGGTTTCTGTTAGCACATATATAACTGAAGCTGTTACCTGGAAAAAGTCCTGCAAAGCAGCCCCAAAAGGAATTTTTTAAATCTATAGTCAAGGAAAGACAAATGTATTTATATGGCAAAATTCATACACAGACAATTCAGTGCTTAAAAAACAATTAAAATAACTATAAAAGGGCATTTAAAAGACAAAAGGCAATTAAAACCAAAAAAATAATTAAAATAAATGTAATAAAAGTGCATTCAGAACAATATATTGTATTGTATAGCATTTTCCTGCTTTCTGTGGGAGTGTGGGAAGCTAAATACTGACTCTCCACTCATAATTTTTAATGCAGCTTTTATTTAAAAAAAAACATGGATGTTATAATTCTGCATGTATCATTCATTTGTAAGCCTTTGCAAGATCTTTCCATATTTGCTCACACTTTTGGTGAGGAGTTCCGGGTGGGGGAGTGGAGGGGTGGGTAGAGGGGTTTTGGGAAGTTGAGGGGGTCGGAATCCTTAACTCCCTGATTCTGCCACTGCTCTGTCCTTGTTATTTGTTCCCCACATTCTGAAACACATTTTTTATGTAATAGAATTTGACCTTTGACCCCAGTGTCCATTTGTGTGCCATGTTTGGTCCAAATCGGGTGGAATATCGAATTCCTTGACCCCAGTGACCTTGACCTTGACCCCAGTGAACCATTTAAGGGTATATGAGATCAATCTTCACCCACATACTGAGTTTAGTGGAACTCAAGGACCTGGGAGGACTAACCCAACAGGACAGATATGACCTTGACCTTTATCCCAAGTTACTTTGGAACCAGTACCTATATGTCTGTCATATCTGGTGCAAATCAGATTTGGGGTGGGAGAAATATAAATTTTGACCTTTGAACCCCAGTGACCTTTGCCAAAATGAACCTTTGAGGCCACTTTGGGCTCAGTCTTCATTCACATACCAGGTTAGGTGGAAATGACTTTAACTAACAAACAGAAATTATAGTTTGAGTATTTAAGACATGCATCGTGTTTACTGGTCGGCACCTGAAACCGTTTGGAGTCCTCAGTCCTCATCTGACAGATCAGAGACGTTGTGTACGGCGTGGTGATTAACTTGTGGTGTGCGCGGGTGTGAGTAGAATGACAGGTTTAAAAAAAAATCCCTCAATTCAGTGAGGAGGCCTTAGTGGACGCCTTCAATGCAGCTGATGAAATTAGATAACACAAGGGTAATTTATAGTGAAAAAGAAAAGCCTGATGTGCAATTGATGCAGCAATTAGGGGGGTTCCTAATGATGATATTTGAGTTTTAATTCTGAACCCACTAGTGACTGGCAGAGTCTATCAATTACTGCATTAAAACAGGCCCCAGCTGCAGCAGCCACGGCAGCCGCTTCCCAAATTGTCATCTAAACTGCTGTCGTCTTGTCTCCCATCGCTCGCCGCCGTAATTGCAGTTTAACCAGTTCATCATAATCACACAACAGTTTCCCTCTTGATACAACAGGGATGAGATTTCCACCACAGAGTGTGTGTGTGTGTGTGTGTGCGCAGCGCGTGTGTGTTTGGGTGCACAGATGGCTTTTTCTGTGCACTTGTGTGTGTCTGCATGGATAACCATGTTTTCTGGTAAAGTGGGGACACAGGTTCAGTTCACAATTTGCTTCTTTCATGATTTGATTTCACATAAATAGAAGCTTTGAAACAGTATAGAACACAGAGTAATATTCATGTTTATTCAATTGTAGAAAAACTATCAAGTGCTCTCCAATGGCGCTCTAAAAAATAATTTTTGGCTCTGAATTTTTTTTAATCATGTTTTGGTGTTTGCGTTTGTGTATGTAAATACCTGTTGTCTCTGTGTTTTGAAAATATAGTTACTCGAGCTGTCAAGTCGATTATAATATTTAAATCAAAGGAATGTCCATAGTTAACTTGCAATTAATCTCAAATTAATTGCACTTTTTTATCTTCAGTGAAAACTGCTTGTTAATGTTTGCAATTACGATTTCTTTAATTAAGTAATTTTGGCACACGTGCTGCACCACGGCTAATGGAATTCACAAATGGGCATGAGTTAGCCAGCCAATAGGCCTGAGCGCAACTTCACAGGCAAACGCACCCTCTCCTCCACATATTCAAAAGTCCTGCGGATAACCTATAAAAATTTTATTTAACATACAAATGTTTGAAAGTTAAGTTTACGCTTAAAACTGTAGCAATTCCGCATCCCGCTCAGTTTAAATTGTTAACCAGACAGCACAACTCTGAGCTTACCTAACAGAATTCACAATCAGGCACGAGTTAACAAGCCAGTAGGACTGAGAGCAGCTCCACAGGAAGCACAGCCTCTCCAGTCCACCACTCAGTGGCAAATGTGGGTGCGTTCTCCCGCACGCCTTTTTATTGATGCCTTTACGGTGTAAAATCTCGTGCGTAATCATGTTCTTGGTGGCTAGGCTGAAATCTCGTTGTCAGTGTAAACAAGCATTTGCGGCAACTTGTTTGCAACATTGCATCGTTTTGGAGGTGAGTTCATCCAAAATATGCATTTAGGTGTTTAACTAAGATAATCGTGAGTCTCTAATGTGAGTTTTATAAAAAAAAAAAAAAGCATGTTGTTGTTAGGGTTGTGTGTCATGAACCGGTTCTGTTCAGGTATCCTTAAGAAATGATTCAATCCACCGGCATCAGTAGCCTTTTTGCTTAACGATTCCCTTATTGGTCCTTCAGAGTGGCCATTGTTTTTGGGGGTGTTTGTCAGGAAAATGATCATTTCTCTACATTGATTAAATACCCTGCAGCAGGTCTGTATAATCAACCGTTTCTGTAGAACGGCTCTGCTTTGAACCTTGAACCAATGAAGCAGTGCTTCGATCTTCAATCTGCTGCTTCGTTGGTTCTTTGTTTTATTTTGCTTTATTTTAATTTTTCCCCGCTAAAACCCTAAATATGTCTGTGATTAATATTTACTAATTAGAGCTATTGTTTAGTCACTAGCCTATAGCAGTCGGCCTCTCGGTAGGAGGGGTCTGGTTAGGTTAAAAACTCCAGCTTTGTTGGCTTCTGGTTGTTTATTCTTCTCTACAAGAGTCAAGACAGAAGTCAGACTACCAGAACAAGAATTTTAGCTGAGGAAGCTTCTGTGATTTGAAGCGAAACGTCCTCACGTCAAGCAACCCAGTCCAGTCGAAGATTCAAGCTTCTCTACTGTGTAGTGAGGGGTTTTACAGCTTTGAAACGTCTATAATAATTGTAAAAAATAACGCTGACTAACATTGTGGTTTCGCGTATTTCGGGCTATTTTTTAGAACGTAACTCCAGCGATTAATGAGGGACCACTGTAACACTTTATTGATTATATACTACAAAACAATTGATACGACGGCCGCTTTTGACGCTCTATTGGCACGCGTGATTCGTGGAGTTCTTTTTCTTTGCCGTCTTTCCGGCTTCCATGTCGTAAAATGAGGGTGTGTCTGAAGCGGAGTCTGAATATTTATGGGCGTGTTTATTGTAATTATGATTGTTTCCACCCACCGCATTTATCAAGATCATGTCAGCCGTACGCCAGAAATGGGCAGGTGCGCACTGCTTGATACATGTCACGGCGACTTTGGTGTATTTCAAGTTTACGCCGTAAATTTACGCCACAAGTGCGCAACATTGATACATGAGGCCCAATATACTACAAAGAGTTTTGCCTTGTGATTTTGATGCCATTATCCGTGTGCAGTGGTTAAATCACAGTATTATCTGAAAGTCTCAATGCATTTCTTCTGTTGTTGACATCTCGCAGAGCGGCAAACTTTCTGAGTTTTTGAGAGATTTTGCGGGATTTGAAACTTCAATAGGGTGATTAAACCTGTCAGAGTGATGACCCTGCCATTGCAGTGGACCTGAGACAGTCAATCAAAAAAAAAAGATTTAAAAAAGTATTCAACTATTGATTTAAAGTTTTTTGACACTGGGGGAAAAAAATTGCCTCATTTCAACTTAAATGTGAAGATTTGCTCCCTTCCTGTTTTAGTTTTACATCAACTTGATTTAAAGTATTCCGTGTTACTCGCTTCAGATCGTTTAAACTGGTTTAAAGTAGATATTATTTTCCCCACAGGATGTACAGGAATCACTATGTCTGTCTGTCTGTCTGTCTGTGGTCAGTCGTATAAACACAACTCATTCTAATAGTGCAGTCACAACTATGATGCAAAGTGGGTACACTGAGCAGTAATGGATAGAAAATCATTTGCCAGGTGGTCAAATATCACGTAATCCAGTGGTCTCGGTGGATTTGGGGCTGTGATGGAAGGATGATGTCACATTTCCAGTGGCACAGAAAGAGTCGCATTCAGCAGAACGATTTTCACAGTTCAAGACATATATGCACGCTGGGGAGCCAGATTTGAGCGGGATTCTCAGGAGGTTGTTAACGCAAATGTGGCTAGAATCGACTAGCTCAAGGTTCATGGCGACATACTCCTTACTTGCGTTCGTGCTGATTGCATCCTCATTGTAACATCAATATGGTGTGTGTGCATGCGTGCACGAGCATGTGAGTGTGTGTGTGTGAATGAATCGGTGAATGTGAGGCATCATTGTAAAGAGCTCTGAAGCTTCTGATATAGATATAAAAGCGCAATATAAATGCAGTGCATTCACTGTGCTAGCATTAGGTGCGGCTCTGCAGGGCCTTCTCGCCAAGAGAATCTGCCGGATGCACACTGATATCCAGATTTTAAAAAAGGAACATCCGCACTCCATGTTGCTTGTCAGGAACTGGTCCTCTCTCCCCTAGGTGCTGAATTCACACCCCCGTGCCGGTGCTTTGGCTGATCAGAAGCCCCGTCTGAAGCATTGGACAACCACAGGATATGAATGCATGAGTAGTGTAGCAGTAACCAATAAAGGACAAAACAGTGAACAAACTTTACCTGACATCAGCTGACTTAAGGATGAGAAACTTAAGGATGAGAAAAGGACTTGTCGAAAACAAAAACAGACATGAACAGATATCAGAACTGTTGTATATGTTACTCATACTCAACCTGTCATAGTGTGACCAACCTTTAAGCCGCTGAGTGGATTTCAGTGAACACTGTTGTGGCTGGGGTGTTTGGCTGGCTTGGTTTTTGTTTTCTGTTTCTCCCACCAGGTGGTATGCATTCAGGACTGAGTGGCTGAGCATTAGGACCTCATCCTGAACCCTGAGGTCTTGTTTTCACGTGCAGGTCATCAGGACTTCACAGCTGTGGTGTATTTTTGTCTTGATCAGAGATTGCTGCATTTAAACCTTGAATGCTGTGATTGCCTAGAGACTCGACCTTGTGAGCAGGACGTGTGAGATCGACGTCAGGAGAACAATCTCACCATTACGGACGCAGAGACCGCTCCAGGTTTGACGCCACAGTCTGTGAAGGAGGATTGGGTGAGGTCTCACGCTCTTCAGCACACTTCCTGAGGTAATTTGGTTTTGGTGGACTTTTATGAAGTAATGACAGTGGATTTGGTGTCCCTCACACCTTGTGTTAGTGAGCTGTCACGTTATGCTAATTGTCTAATCAGCTTCTGCTGCAGTGGAGATTTGAACTGAGTTGTTCCGTGCCTGCAGGGTGAGAAGCTGATGTATAGATTTAAGCCAGGAAGTGTTGCTGATTGCGTGCACCTTTGAGTTGTGTCTCTCTGTGTGGAGTTGGACTCACCTCCATGTTTTCTTTCTTCACAGACTTGGTTTTGTCGCGGCCACCTGGGGGGTGTCGGCGGGGTCCCTGGGTCCGAACTGCTGTGGCTCCGGACCGTTTGCGCTGTTGAGAGCGCGCCGTGTTTCCACCTCACCAGACCGCGGACTTTTTAGTTGTTTAGCACGTCACTCACTGTTATGTTTATTAGATTCTGTTATCCTTTGAACCGTGCTCTGCTTATTTTATGCTGGGTCCTTTCAAACGCTGGGTCGGTGCTCCGACCGCATCCGACACATAACAGAAACTTCACATAGTGGTAGCACACCATGTGAAGATGAGCATGAAGGAAAACAATCTTGATCTGACAACTTCAAGAGGAAATACTTTGACCTGTGTTATGGTTTTCTGTTTTGAAGTACATCATAGTTGTTGGTCACAGAAGTTGACCAATTTAATTCTGGCATTTCACGTAAGATTTTACCACTATAAATACATAATTTATACAAGCAAGTAGTATAGAAGAATCTCCCATCTTTGCTGGCTTAAACCCCCCACCCCCCCCAAACCCTGATATTTTACAGTTGACTGATGAAGTGCTGCAGCTGTATTTCTATTCCTGCCTCGCTGTTGACTTTATTGTGTTGCTGTTTCTTTGTTGTCATCAGTCATTGGATGTTTGTTGACTAAATTCAGTTCTTCCCACAAACTGTTTATTCCCCCACTGACTGCGTCCCCTCAGCTGATATCAGTTTCCATCCCGTCAGATTTGTTGAGATATGGACGAGGGAGACAGGCCATTTTTAAAATGCCAAATTCACCCATCATGTGCTTAAAAACATCGTCTGTCATAAAACTGATTACATTTGATGCAGTTAATGTGCAGCCAGTGAGATGGACGGGTGTGAATGATGTGGAGTTCTTGATTAGAGTAAGATGCATGCTCATCTAGGAATCGGAAAATATAAATCAGGACTCAATGTAAGAGTCTGGGTCCCGGCAGGCACTGAGTAAACAGCCCATTAGATTTTACCGAGCATCACCCACGCTCCAAAGTCCCGTTTTTGTAAAAGCTTTCTTTCCCTGCCTCTCCCATCCTTAACGCTTCATCACTCTGACTTTCTGCTTGAAATACGGAGCACTAAATATGTTCTTGAAGGAGAGAAAAACGCGTGGGCTCTGTAAATAACTACCGACCAACCCCCACCCAGTGCTGGGTGTCTCTTCGGCACCTCCTCTCCTTTAACATGATTCATCAGAGCGATAACAGGGCACTTAGGCACGCCATGTTTTCTGTATTTGCTCACTTCACCACACACAGACTCTGTTGTAGCTGCTGCACATCGGGCACCAGGGCAAGAGAGGTCAGCGGGAGCCGCGGCAGCAGCTGGACGGCAGCAGATGCACTTCTTGGGAATGACTGCCGAGTGTTAGACACGCAGCAGAAATACGGGGGAATCGGGCGAGGATTCGGCATGGTTCATCTCTGCTGCGTGTTGTCTCGTGGAGCGTGTGCGTCTCGCTTCTTACAGGTAGCAGCTGAGCCAGTCGCAGTGGAGTCTGTGTGCTCCCCACTCCACTCGGCCTGGCGTCCGCCAGCTCGAGGCCTGACATTTCCAGAGGTGTAAGTCACTCAGCATCTTATGACTCCCTCTGACAAGTCAGGCCGCATTATAGCAAGCGCCAGCAGACTTGAGTCGAGGCCTCTTTCACACAAGTCACTGATCTTCCCTGCTTGAGGTGCCGAGATCTCAAGGTGTTTACAGGGGATCCGGCGAGGTGTCAATCACGCTTCGGCCCCGGCGCGCTACCCCTGGTGCAAGTCAGGTGTGAGGAATGGTGCGAGGTCGAGGCAGGGGATCATTTGACGGAGTGGAAGGGCATCGCTCTGACAGCTCTGCGGTGTCAGCGGTCAAATTGCCCAAAACCAAACTTCATGGCTGATTTTCTTGGGTGCAGTTGTCAAGAGTGACACAATTTCCCCACCCGGAGGTGAAAATACGAGCTTGATTCACTTGTCATTTTGCACGGAGTGCAGTCACAGCACACCACGAAGGAGTCCAAAATCATCTGCTTATTTGGCCTGTCAGCCAGAGAGTAACTGTAGGCTTTAGAGAAAAGGTCATCCCACTGCTGCACTGACTGTTCACATTTTATAAGGAGGACGGACGAGTCCTGCTCAGTGCAGACGGCTGTTGCAGCTGTAACAGTGCTGCATGCATTCTCCATTTATTATTATTGTTAACATTATTATATTCTTGCATCCTGATCTCTTTGAAGGAATCTGACTGTAAAAATCACTTCCTGACCAATAAAAATACTGTATATTCCGTAATACTGTATATCCTTCTGTATTATCTAACAACTTGCTTGGACAATTCCAGAACCCACCTCCACATGTGCCCAATGTGGTGCATATTTTGACCTTTGACTCCATGATTGACTTTGTCTGGGCAGTTCCAGAACTTTCTGACATATGTGTGTGCAAATCAAAGTGGAAAAAAACTTTTGATCTCCAATTATCTTGACCCTAATGATTAACACTTGGAATATTTGATCTTACTTGGGCAATTTCAGAAGTGGCCTGGGCAATTCTACAGCCAACCTACATGTGTGTGCCAAGTCTGGACATCAAACCTTTGACATTTAGCCCCAATGGCCCCAAAAGAAACCCTTTAAAGACAATTCTGGCATTGACTGTCATCCATATATCATTAATTTTCTATACCATTGTACTTCAATCAAGGGTCAGGGGGGTGGAGCCTGTCCCAGTGGTCATAGGGGGAGAGGTGGTGTACACCCTGGACAGGACGCCAGTCTGTCATAGGGCCACATATAGACATACAAACACATTCACACCAATTCACCGAACCTGCATGTCTTTGGAAGTGGGAGGAAGCCCATGCCAACACAGGGAGAACATGCAAACTCTGCATGGAATGGACCCAAAACTTCTTGCTGTGAAGCAACAGTGCTAACCACTAATCCACTGTGCCGTCCATCCACATATTGAGTTTGGTGGAGGGAAGGAAGGAACTACGAGGAGTCGGGGAATAAACGGACAAATGTTGCTCAAATGATGATTTATGCTATGGTAACATTAGCTGCAGCAAGCGACAGCAAACGACAAAGGCCAAGCGAAGACATGACATCCATTTTCAATCAGAGTGGGTGTTTTGCAGGGACAAGGGACAACAGTCACTCTGGTCCTTCCACGATCGGTCTTGCCTGTCTGCAGTCACTCAAGTGCTGCCATCATTTGTGGTGCTGCTTCCTGATCCGCTTCTGGATCTTCTGCACTGCAGTTGACACCCCTACAACGGGCTCTGGACACACAAATTTAGTTGAGCTCCCTGACTTTGTGAGCCTGTCCGCTCTCTCTTTACCTGTATGACCAGGTACTCACACTACAACTACATCATTAGTGTCTCTCAGTGTGCAAAGTGCCCAGGCACACTGGGCACACTGGGAGACACTGGGCACACTCCCATACCAAAGCTGATGAGTAGAGTGGCCCTTTAACAGCTATTATACATGCCTGACTGTATAAGTAAATAAATACCCTGTGCATCAGCATAACACAGTGGTTTTCAAACTGAGGTGCACCCCCCAGGAGGCATGCCAGAGTTCTTCAGGGGGAGCACAAGGGATGGGTATCAAGAACCGGTTCTTTTCAAGAATGGTCAAGAAATGATTTGATCCACCAACATCAATAGCCTTTTTGCTTAACAATTCCTTTATCGGTCCTTTAGAGCTGCGTTGTTTTTGAGGGTGTTTTATCATGAAAATGATCATTTATTTATGTTGATTACAGACCCTGCAGCGGGTCTGTAATCAACCACTTCTGCAGTGACTGTTCTTGAAGCTTGAAACAACAAAACAGTGCTCCGACCCACTGCTTCATTGGTTCATTGCTTCGCTGCTTTTTCAGAAGCGACAAGTCCGTTCTTAACCCCTCTCAAATCCATTTAAAAATGTCCAATTGTGAGTCACTTTTGTGTGGAGTAAAGTCACTAACTGGGACTCCTGTCTTGTTGCAGGCAAGAAATGAGAATCGTCCTCCGTTCCGTTTGCAAAGCTCCAAACGCTGCACGACTCTCTGCCGAGTCAAGTTGAGAGTCTGGCCGAAAAATAAAATAACGTCAAGCGAATCGCCATTTTAAAGAGAAGACACCTCCTTCCAAACGTTTGTCAACACAGACAACAGACTACAACAGACTAAAACTTTTTTTCTCCCAAAATGAGACGTCCTGCGTCTTTATGAATTACATTGATGCTGATGTGCTCAGAGGTATAGAGGGGACATTCATGCCCTTAATGTCTGAAAGGAAATGCTATTGAGACAACTACAATTTTTGTTATTTCTATTTACGAGTATGTCCAGAGATCAAGGATCAGTGACCATTTCATATGTATTTACTTTAAGACTCAATAATAACAATAATAATAATTTTATTATAACGCACTTACATTTACAAAAACTTAAGTAAGTCCCTTCGTCTGCTCCCTGTTTGCACTTGGGGTCGCCACAGCAAATCCAAGGTGGATCTGCTTGTTGAATTGGCACAAGTTTTACGCCGGATCCCTTCCTGACGCAACTCCACATTACATGGAGAAATGTGGCAGGGGTTGGAATTTGAACCCGGAACCTTCTGAACTGAACCAAGCGCATTAAACCAATTGGCCAAAAACTTACTTTACAAAAATTCACTCTCCCACACTTTGAAAGCCCCTGGCATCGTAGCATCAGTCAGCATAACCCTCGCAGCCCCGTGCTCCACTGTGCTCCACCAAACTATCGCAGCATAACGTAGCGTGGTTTTACCACTGAAGTGTAGATCCATCTCATCATGCAGGGACTAACTCCCTGTCTTCATCCAACAATACAGCGGCACTGTTGTAAACTGAAAATTGCCTTATGACATTTCTCAGTTATGTGTCTCTTCCAGTTAAGTTGTTATCTAAGTAGACACCAAGGAACTTAACTGACTTGATGCTGCCCAGTTTTTGATAGAGCCAGACTGAGTCTGGTTGTCTTATTTGTGAACTGTTTTGTGTGGATTTCCTGTTTGGAAACAACAGTTTGAAATAACGGATGCTGCAGATGTAATTCAGTGGCTCCAGTTTTAATTTCCATCAAGTCACAGAACTTTCCAGAACGCACATGAGAGGGAGTCGGGCCTGACAGGGTGACGTTTCCCATCATGAATTAATCATTCTCACATCATCAGAGGTGACTTTGAAATTTTTAACGCCGGCACTTGTAAATCATATAGATGGATTATGTTTTGGAATAATTTATTCAACTTGAGGTTTACACGCTGTCTAAAATGAACCCCTGAAGGCATGAAAAAGCTTAAGAGAATGACAAGTGAAAATGTTCGTTTCTTCTTCCCTGCTAAATTGATGCGGTGGGGTGTTTAACTTCATAAAGATAATGGCAGCAGTCCTTTCACATTATATCTCGTCTTTCTTTTACTGAAAGCTATCACTACGCACGACAAGGAAAAGCCGGTGTGATAAGCTTCACTTCAAATTAATCTATTGGAAAAGAGGAATATTTGGCTATCGGCTCTAATTGTAACATGTTCCGCACGGCTGATAGTCGTGCACCTGGTGTGGATTACTAATTACCACATGGAGACAAAGGCAACGTGCACGATGAACAGGACTTGAATGAGGAAAATGCGTGGACAGAAAAAGGCCGTTAGGCCAAGAGTGAAGAAGACATTAAATGATCTGATTAGGTGTGTAGCTGAGAGTGTGAAAGGAGACAATAAATGGAAGACACGCGGCGCATCTTAAGTGCTACAGTGTGCAGGATATTCAAGGTGTTTATTACATTATTTGCCATGTGTTCATTAGTGTGTAATTACCTTATGTGTTTCCATGAGCTTAGAATGAGACCACCATATCTTCGTGGGAGTGAGCCCCTCAGCCGTGTTGCCATGTAGCTACAGTAGCCCATAAGGGACATACTTACTAATGTCAAGTCCTGGAACATGCACTGGTGTTGGGTGTCAACGCATCCACCTCATCTTAGCCTCCCTAAGTAAGTGCTCGTTTGACAAGTCCATTCCAGTGGTACCCAGCAATCCCCAAAAAGAACAATCACCAAAGCCATCGAGTCGTCCGCTTTAGGTCACTAGGTAGCATCAAAACTCTCACAACTATACAGTAAGACAGGCAGCACCAGGACCCTAGGACTTAGTCCGTATGCACGAAGCATCCTAAGGCTAAAAATAGCTCCTAGTGGCGTTATTCTAAGAACAATTTAGAATTTCTCAGATTCTTAGACATTTCTCAGAATTTTCTCTTGTAAGATGAAAGTTGTCCACAAAGCACCTTAAGCCTTAAGAGAGCTCCTAAGGCACCAAACTGGTAAGAGGAAGGAGGAGGGCTTCTAAGAAGAGTGTCTTAAGCAGAGAAGCTGGTGGAAAAGACAGAGAGGAAGCAGAGATATTCTCTGTGTGTAGGATGATAGTGAGTCTTAACATGCTACCCGCTTGATCTATGTATTTTATGTTAATTTAGTGTCCTAATGTGTTTATAAATTGTTTAATGCTGTTGTTATCATATTCACACATTAATATTATCATTATTTTTATTATTATCCGTATTATTGATATTTTCTTTATTATTACTTTGATTGGTCATTTGATTTTTAAATGGACTGGATTGGATAGGAAATGGACAACAATGGAAATAAGTGCTTTCATTTTCCTTGTCATGCATGCAATTTTAAACATATTTACAATTATATTAGTAAACTTACACACCTGCACACACTTTTAATATGTAGATAATCAGCATGTGAATGAGATATGTTAAATATCTTTAAGCTGTGTAACAATTCATTTTGTTGTGAACTGCGTGGAATGAAAGACAGGAGCGAGCTGTTGTCTTTTTACCACTCTTCCACTACGAGGTGCTCTTATTTTCAGATAAAACAACACAAGGATAGTATCAAACACGATGCACTTTTCACTTGCGGTGACAACGTGGTGACACTTAACTCAGTAAACCAATTGAGTTACAAAAACACAATAATCAACAACACTAACAACATTTTAAACTACATGAACCACAATAGCAACATTTAAAACCCCAAAACCCAGAACTCCCATAATGCATTGCAGCACAAGAAGGTTACAGGTTTAGCGACCAGCCCGGCGATCGCTTCAATTTCATTTGCTGAATATCATCGTCATGACATTAAATTATTTTCATGATTACGTATTTCTTAATGTAGTTATATAATGGGCTGATTTACTGTTCATTCATATGCAGGAGAGCAGAGTGCATTTATTTTTTTATTTCCCCTTCTCTTTCCGTGACAACCAATCACAGCTCTTACAGGACCACGTCATACTTAGCAATGGGGTCAACTCTGCCTCCTCACTAAGATAGTAGTTTCAGTCTCCTTCTTGCCCATACTCACTCTCAGATACCTGCTGGCTCACTCTTGGGCTAAGAGTCCTTGCCAGGAAATTTTAGACTGAGTTAGGAGCTCTTTGAGAGGACTTTGAGATGCTTCGTGCATATGGGCCCTGGACTTTTGTTCTCCTGCAAATATAGCAGCATTGCCAAACATCTCTGAAGAGGAACCTCGTGATTCCTAAGCTCTTCCCAAACATCTCTCGATCTCAAAAGGTCACAAACCCAGACACTCCTATTTCTCCCTCATGCTGCTGTCAGGCTATCCACAAACTTCACAGCAGCATCCATAAGTCCAGGTTGATAACTCTTCCCCAGCTACAAAAGCATCTAAGTCACTGGTTTTTATGACCAATTAAATTTATTTATACAGTGCCAACATAATTCACCCTAAGGTGCTTCACAAGAGTTAAGTCTATCACAAGCAAGCCCATTGCCTGCAGTGGTAAGAAAAAAGAAAACTCCTGTAGGCAATTTTTCTGATCACAGGAAGAAAGCTCAAGCAGACCAGATTCATTGTTGGAGGAACCAGCTGCTTTAGGAATACTACCAATAACAAAATAACAAGTAAAATGTAGCACAGCAGAGAACTGTCAACCATCAAAGACAGAAATGTTGTAGCTAAGCAGATATATACAAGTAGAGTCCAGTGGTCACAACAACTGATGGTCCAGAAAACATCCAAATGGTGAAGAACAGAGTCTTAGTTAATGGAATATAATTAGTGAATTGGTATTCAAAGCCAGCTCAGTCGTAGAAGGAACATTCTTTAGAGTTCCTCAATTAGATTCTTCCAGAAGTCCTCAGCACACTCCAGATTTCCACTGTTCCCCATAGATCTCGTATACCCCAGTCCTGTCTGGAAGGATCTCTTAGGATCAGATGGATGGTTGATGGATGACAGAAGGATCAGTGAAACCCTACTGATCGCGCCTTCCGTGGAAGCACTAAACAGAGTAGGAGCCAGAACACATCCCTGATGAATGCCGGGCTTCACTAAAAACCTCAAAGTGTCAACAACTTCTGTGGAGTCACAATAATTCTCAGGATGTCCCAGAGAGCAAGCGCTTTGTGAAAATCAACAGATACTGTAAATAATTACTACCAATATTCATGCTTGCATTTTATGAGTACTTGCAGATCTAGAATACAGTCAGAGATTCACTTCTTGAGTGTGAACAAAGAGAAGATAGTACCAACAGAACATCCCATAGCAACAGATGTTGTAGAGGTGAACTTTTTTTTATTTTTTCCTCATACTTTGACACTTTGAATAAGTAAAATAAGTGCATTAATACATGAGTAGCCGTAACACCTTCATAACATGTAATGAGCCAACACTTCAGCCGTACAGTCACTTTCACTTATGGTGTCAAATCTGATGTATCTGAACAAGTTTGTTGTCACAAATATAAAGCATATTACAGATAACTGAATATACGCCACAGACAAACCAAACTGTTTACATCCATAAAATGATGATCTGATGTATTGACAGCAGTGTGACTTTTCCTCACAGATCAAAATTGACATTGGAATATTTTTACATTGCATTTGCGTTGCTTCGCATTGGTCATTAGAGTGTGAGTTTTCTGAACTGCAGTTCATATTTATGTCCAAACCCAACACTGTTAATGTCTGTAATGTCATTCTGAACAAATCCACAGCCAGCGAACAGGAACAGTTGTAGTTAGATTCTGTATTCAAAAACAAAGAGATGTAGGACACAGAGTAAATTAAGTTTTCTGATCTGCCCTTTTAGTGTTGTTTCTCTCAGAGTTAAAAATCACAGCCTGACAAAAACTTGTCTACATAAGATGTCTGGAATTGCTTTAATTCTTTATCCTTGAATTGCATGTGAATAGCCATAGCGTTTGTAATGAAGTCCCTCTGTGTTTGCTCGGGGTGCGTTTCTTAGCCGCCAGCAAGCAGAAAAGAAATCACTTATTTTAAAAGTTAAAAAAGTCTTTCCTGTAATTATTTTATTAGTCACAACCGTTACGGCGTTCACCACGGCTATCCATCATGACCAGTTTTCTGCTTGTGACGAAAGTAAACACCAAATAGAGCACCGCACTCATAGAACGCAAACCTCCACCAACCCTAGTTTCCAATTCTACACATTTTTACCTGGGAAAACATTTTCAAGGTCAAAATCCTGTTGGACATGGCTTTTCATAAAAATATCATACAAAATATGGATCAAAAGGGCTTTTCAATGTTAAAAAGAATCAAATATCTGCTAGATCTTCAATCCGGATCAGATGCAGATCAAACTTAGTCTATTCATTGAGAGTGACAGTTTGTACCTCATTGTCACACATGAGGGTGATTGGGGTACGTTTGATTGAGATGTAATGTCAAATATACATTAAATGGGTTTTGTCAATGTTAAATTTAAATGGTCACAAAATGTATAATCTGGATCAGATCCAGATCAAACTTTGTCAGTCGATAAACCAGTAGAAAATGACCAGTAAAAAATCAAGGAACAAGACGTCGCCTGGTATGGCGGAGCCGGGGCCCCACCCTGGAGCCAGGCCTGGGGTTGGGGCTCACGTGTGAGCGCCTGGTGGTCGGGCCTTAGCTCATGGGGCCTGGCCGGGCTCAGCCCGAAAGAGCGACGTGGGCCCACCCTCCTGTGGGTTCGGGACTCCCCGATCTGAACCCGAGTGGTGTTCAGTTGTTGGACTTCTGTGCTAGTCACAGTTTGTCCATCACGAACACCATGTTCGAGCACAAGGGTGTCCATAAATGCACGTGGCACCAGGACACCCTGAGCCAGAGGTCGATGATCGACTTTGTAGTCGTATCATCTGACCTTCGGCCATGTGTCTCGGACACTCAAGTGAAGAGAGGGGTTGAGCTGTTGACCAATCACCACCTGGTGGTGAGTTGGATCCGCTGGGAGGGGAGGAAGCCGGTCAGACCTGGCAGGCCCAAACGTATCGTGAGGGTCTGCTGAGAACGACTGGCAGAACCCTCTGTCAGCGAGGCCTTCAACTCCCACCTCCGGGAGAGCTTTTCCCAGATCCTGGGGGAGGTCGGAGACATGGAGTCCGAGTGGACCATGTTCTCCACCTCCATTGTCGATGCAGCCGCTCATAGCTGTGGTCACAAGGTCTCTGGTGCCTGTTGCGGTGGCAATCCCCGAACCCGGTGGTGGACGCCGGAAGTAAGGGATGCCGTCAAGCTGAAGAAGGAGTCCTACTTGTCTTTGTTAGTAGGTGGGACCCCGGAGGCAGCTGAGAGGCACCGGCAGGCCAAGCGTGCCACAGCCCGTGCAGTCGCAGAGGCAAAAACTCGGGTCTGGGAGGAGTTTGGGGAGGCCATGGAGGAGGACTATCGGTCGGCCTCGAAGAAATTCTGGCAAACCGTCCGACGCCTCACGAGGCAGAAGCAGCTCTCCACCAGCACTGTCTACAGTGCGGGTAGGGAGTTGTTGACCCTGACTGGGGATGTTGTCTGGCGGTGGAAGGAATATTTCGAGGATCTCCTCAATCCCATCGTCACATCTTCTGAAGAGGAAGAAGAGACTGGGGACAGGCAGACTCATCCATTACCCAGGCTGAAGTCACTGAGGTGGTTAGAAAGCTCCTCTGTGACAAGGCTCCTGGGGTGGATGAAATCCGTCCTGGATTGGCAGACTGGGGTGGTGGTCTCTCTGTTTAAGAAGGGGGGCCGGAGGGTGTGTTCCAACTACAGGGGGATCACACTCCTCAGCCTCCCCAGTAAGGTCTATTCCAGAGTACTCGAGAGGAGAATTTGACCGATAGTCGAACTTCGGATTCAGGAGGAGCAGTGTGGTTTTCGTCCTGGTCGTGGCACACTGGACCAGCTCTACATGCTCCATCAGGTGCTCGAGGGTTCATGGGAGTTCGCCCAACCAATCCACACGTGCTTTGTGGATCTGGAGAAGGCATTCGACCGTGTCCCTTGGGGCACCCTGTGGGGGGTGCTCCAGGAGTACGGGTCCGGGGTCCTTTGCTAAGGGCTATCTGGTCCCTGTACGACTGCAGCAGGAACTTGGTTCGCATTGCCGGTAGTAGGTCAAACCTGTTTCTAGTGCACGTTGGCCTCCACCAGGGCTGCCCTTTGTCACCGGTTCTGTTCATTATCTTTATAGACAAAATTTCTAGGCGCAGCCAGGGTGTAGAGGGGGTCTGGTTTGGGAACCACAGAATCTCGTCTCTGCTGTTTGCAGACGATGTGGTTCTGTTGGCTTTGTCAAATCAGGACCTTCAGTGTGCACTGGGGCGGTTTGCAGCCGAGTGTTAAGCGTTCTGGGATGAAAATCAGCACCTCCAAATCCGAGGCCACGGTTCTCGACCGGAAAAAGGTGCTTTGCCCTCTTCAGGCGGTGGAGTGTCCTTGCCTCAAGTGGAGGAGTTTAAGTATCTCGGGGTCTTGTTCACGAGTGAGGGACGGATGGAGCATGAGATTGACAGACGGATCGGTGCAGCATCTGCAGTGATGCGGTCGCAGTATCGGACCGTCGTGGTGAAGAGAGAACTGAGTAGGGGGGCAAAGCTCTCGATTTACTGATCGATCTACGTTCCGATCCTCACCTGTGGTCATGAGATTTGGCTGATGACCGGAAGAACGAGATCGCGAGTATAAGCGGCCGAGATGAGTTTCCTCCGCAGGGTGGCTTGGCACTCCCTTAGAGCGAGGGTGAGGAGCTCGGTCACTCTGGAGGAGCTCGGAGTCGAGCCGCTGCTGCTCCACGTCGAAAGGAGCCAGTTGAGGTGGCTCGGGCATCTTTTCTGGATGCCCCCTGGACGCCTTGCTGGAGAGGTGTTCTGGGCACGTTCTATTGGGAGGAGGCCCCGGGGAAGACCCAGGACACGCTGGAGGGACTACGTCTCTCGGCTGGTTTGGGAACGCCTTGCGGTTCCCCTGGAGGAGCTGGGGAGGTGTGTGTGGATCGGGAGGCCTGGGCGGCTTTGCTTGAGCTGCTGCCCCTGCGACCCGACTCCGGATAAAGCGGAAGAAAATGGGTGGATCCTATATAATGATCTGAAATATAAATGGAATTTCGTATTTATTGAGTTATGAATTTTGGAAAATTTGTTCAATGTTAAAGACAGGGATTTTTTGCAATTTTCCAAGATTTTTCCTGACTTTGCTCTTTGCTCTATGACCTTGAATACTGAATCATTTCTTGCCTATCAGGATATGATTCTTCAGTTAAAATTTCATAACAATATATAAAAAACTTTTTAAATGCTGTACGACACTTTTGCTATTAATGATTTTGGGTTGCTGTTGTTTATTTCTGGACTTTGGAAAAGCCTCAGCGTGGTTGTGGGATGCTGGATGGATGATAGGAATTTAGAGCATGTGTGGTGAAATAAATATAACTTGACTGCCACCTATTGGTCATATCAGCATTTGCTGCAGGTAATAATCTTATGAATGATGAAAATTAGGAGGAGGTGTGGTTGAAGACACATTTATCCTGAAACCCCGTTTATTTCTAAAGCCTGGGTTTGGCGACCACCAAGGGCACAGCTGCTTTTGGTAAAAGTTGGAAATAATTCATTCTAGATTTGTCAGGCAGGAAGTTGATGTTCAGACGGTCAGTTATTGATAATATTTAGATTTTTTAAACAAACACACCAGAGACAAATAAAATGTCAATATTTTTCTTATAATTTTTGTTTCAAACTCACCTTTTTATTCATCCCCATTTTTTAAGAAGCCAAACAACTTGTAGACATATAGAAAAAAGGTGACAGGTTAGTGCCTCGGGGCTACGACCTTGGTAGCCCGTACAGTATGTGCACATATACACCAACTACAGCCAGTGTTTCATTCATTCATTCATCTTCTACCGCCTTGTCCAATTAAGGGTCGCGGGGAGCTGGAGCCTATTCCAGCAGTCATAGAGCGCGAGGCGGGGTACACCCAGGACAGGACGCCAGTCTATTGCAGGGCCACCCAGTGTTTTACTTTATGTATTTTCTCTGCAGAGTCGTTCATTTTTGTAGTTTTTTTTTTTTTTTTTTTTTTTGGTGTTTCTCCAAACTTATTGAAATTGTTCTCTGTTTAGACTAATCTTTTTTTAATCATGAAACAGCTTCTTTCCATGATATGTGTATTTTTGTGAAACAGCGCCCCCATCTGCACAGTTAAGGATGAGCAGAGAAAAGTTGGTCCTTGGCTTGTGTTCTTCCTGAACACTCATATTTACTTTGCTTTGGCAGAATTGCTAAAAAACTAACACTGACTCTGTGGAACATAAAGGCAACGTTCTTTCCAATAATCCGTAACATTTGGATGGATGTGTTAACGGTTGGGGCACCATCCTCTTCCGTTTGGCAGCATTCCTGTGTCCTCCTCTGAATCAACTGTTTCTCTACCTGTCCTCTCTTTCCATTCCTCTGTCCTCCGCTCTTTCTGAGATTTTGGGTTTGGGGAGCGGATGCGGCGGACAGCTGGGCCCCATCACTTCTCATTGTGGGCCTGCGAGAGACGCGGCTGACAGAGTGATGCACAGAGCCTGTCCTTGCTAATGACTGCACCATTCTCCATCATTATCACCATCATTAGGAAATTAGGGGGACAGAAGGTATTTACTGTAAACCTGCCACCTCCCAAGGAGAGATAAATAGAAACTGATAAATGTGATCGTGTGATGCTGCCTGTCTATTAACCTTCCCATTTTCCAGCTCCAGCATATGCACATTTAACAATCATTAATATTCTCTAATTGGGCCAGACTTTAGTTTGGGGAAAATACTCTTAAAGGTTTCTGTTAGCACATATATAACTGAAGCTGTTACCTGGAAAAAGTCCTGCAAAGCAGCCCCAAAAGGAATTTTTTTAAATCTATAGTCAAGGAAAGACAAATGTATTTATATGGCAAAATTCATACACAGACAATTCAGTGCTTAAAAAACAATTAAAATAACTATAAAAGGGCATTTAAAAGACAAAAGGCAATTAAAACCAAAAAAATAATTAAAATAAATGTAATAAAAGTGCATTCAGAACAATATATTGTATTGTATAGCATTTTCCTGCTTTCTGTGGGAGTGTGGGAAGCTAAATACTGACTCTCCACTCATAATTTTTAATGCAGCTTTTATTTAAAAAAAAAACATGGATGTTATAATTCTGCATGTATCATTCATTTGTAAGCCTTTGCAAGATCTTTCCATATTTGCTCACACTTTTGGTGAGGAGTTCCGGGTGGGGGAGTGGAGGGGTGGGTAGAGGGGTTTTGGGAAGTTGAGGGGGTCGGAATCCTTAACTCCCTGATTCTGCCACTGCTCTGTCCTTGTTATTTGTTCCCCACATTCTGAAACACATTTTTTATGTAATAGAAATTTGACCTTTGACCCCAGTGTCCATTTGTGTGCCATGTTTGGTCCAAATCGGGTGGAATATCGAATTCCTTGACCCCAGTGACCTTGACCTTGACCCCAGTGAACCATTTAAGGGTAATTATGAGATCAATCTTCACCCACATACTGAGTTTAGTGGAACTCAAAGGACCTGGGAGGACTAACCCAACAGACAGATATGACCTTGACCTTTATCCCAAGTTACTTTGGAACCAGTACCTATATGTCTGTCATATCTGGTGCAAATCAGATTTGGGGTGGGAGAAATATAAATTTTGACCTTTGACCCCAGTGACCTTTGCCAAAATGAACCTTTGAGGCCACTTTGGGCTCAGTCTTCATTCACATACCAGGTTAGGTGGAAATGACTTTAACTAACAAACAGAAATTATAGTTTGAGTATTTAAAGACATGCATCGTGTTTACTGGTCGGCACCTGAAACCGTTTGGAGTCCTCAGTCCTCATCTGACAGATCAGACACGTTGTGTACGGCGTGGTGATTAACTTGTGGTGTGCGCGGGTGTGAGTAGAATGACAGGTTTAAAAAAAAATCCCTCAATTCAGTGAGGAGGCCTTAGTGGACGCCTTCAATGCAGCTGATGAAATTAGATAACACAAGGGTAATTTTATAGTGAAAAAGAAAAGCACTGATGTGCAATTGATGCAGCAATTAGGGGGGTTCCTAATGATGATAATTTGAGTTTTAATTCTGAACCCACTAGTGACTGGCAGAGTCTATCAATTACTGCATTAAAACAGGCCCCAGCTGCAGCAGCCACGGCAGCCGCTTCCCAAATTGTCATCTAAACTGCTGTCGTCTTGTCTCCCATCGCTCGCCGCCGTAATTGCAGTTTAACCAGTTCATCATAATCACACAACAGTTTCCCTCTTGATACAACAGGGATGAGATTTCCACCACAGAGTGTGTGTGTGTGTGTGTGTGCGCGCGCGTGTGTGTTTGGGTGCACAGATGGCTTTTTCTGTGCACTTGTGTGTGTCTGCATGGATAACCATGTTTTCTGGTAAAGTGGGGACACAGGTTCAGTTCACATTTGCTTCTTTCATGATTTGATTTCACATAAATAGAAGCTTTGAAACAGTATAGAACACAGAGTAATATTCATGTTTATTCAATTGTAGAAAAACTATCAATGCTCTCCAATGGCGCTCTAAAAATAATATTTTGGCTCTGAATTTTTTTTAATCATGTTTTGGTGTTTGCGTTTGTGTATGTAAATAACTGTTGTCTCTGTGTTTTGAAAATATAGTTACTCGAGCTGTCAAGTCGATTATAATATTTAAATCAAAGGAATGTCCATAGTTAACTTGCAATTAATCTCAAATTAATTGCACTTTTTTATCTTCAGTGAAAACTGCTTGTTAATGTTTGCAATTACGATTTCTTTAATTAAGTAATTTTGGCACACGTGCTGCACCACGGCTAATGGAATTCACAAATGGGCATGAGTTAGCCAGCCAATAGGCCTGAGCGCAACTTCACAGGCAAACGCACCCTCTCCTCCACATATTCAAAAGTCCTGCGGATAACCTATAAAAATTTTATTTAACATACAAATGTTTGAAAGTTAAGTTTACGCTTAAAACTGTAGCAATTCCGCATCCCGCTCAGTTTAAATTGTTAACCAGACAGCACAACTCTGAGCTTACCTAACAGAATTCACAATCAGGCACGAGTTAACAAGCCAGTAGGACTGAGAGCAGCTCCACAGGAAGCACAGCCTCTCCAGTCCACCACTCAGTGGCAAATGTGGGTGCGTTCTCCCGCACGCCTTTTTATTGATGCCTTTACGGTGTAAAATCTTGTGCGTAATCATGTTCTTGGTGGCTAGGCTGAAATCTCGTTGTCAGTGTAAACAAGCATTTGCGGCAACTTGTTTGCAACATTGCATCGTTTTGGAGGTGAGTTCATCCAAAATATGCATTTAGGTGTTTAACTAAGATAATCGTGAGTCTCTAATGTGAGTTTTATAAAAAAAAAAAAAAAAGCATGTTGTTGTTAGGGTTGTGTGTCATGAACCGGTTCTGTTCAGGTATCCTTAAGAAATGATTCAATCCACCGGCATCAGTAGCCTTTTTGCTTAACGATTCCCTTATTGGTCCTTCAGAGTGGCCATTGTTTTTGGGGGTGTTTGTCAGGAAAATGATCATTTCTCTACATTGATTAAATACCCTGCAGCAGGTCTGTATAATCAACCGTTTCTGTAGAACGGCTCTGCTTTGAACCTTGAACCAATGAAGCAGTGCTTCGATCTTCAATCTGCTGCTTCGTTGGTTCTTTGTTTTATTTTGCTTTATTTTAATTTTTCCCCGCTAAAACCCTAAATATGTCTGTGATTAATATTTACCTTTTTTATGTTAAACCGACCTGTTATGGTCTTCTGAAACAGTTGATAGACGTATTTTGTAACTTAAAACCGGGACCGATGGTAACACTTTAGCATGTCTATGGCATTTTCAATGTTAAAGTTAGCATTGAGCTGAGCCATTATCAAGCCTCCCTCCCCACTGTGCAAAGGATTCTGGGATACTCTAAAACCATGAATAGAAGCTCATACAGCTGGTATAAAGCAGACTGTCATACATTACTTTCATCAACATGCATGTATCGATATACGCACATAAATATACAGACAAAATAAAACGTTAAAATAAAAGGTTAGAGTCAAAATAGTGAGCAAAACTTGACCGCGTCACAAAAATGTGATGCAACTCGTGATGGTATCATGAAAAAAGCGTCATACTGGGATGCACACGGCAGCACTGACCGCGCCACTAAGCTACACTACTATTGCTTATTTCTATGTGAATAGTGTGGTGGTGAATAACACTGCAGTTATAATTACAGGTAATGGTACCCCCCCAAGGGTCATGAGGATTGCTTGCATGTATTACTATATATTGTTGTGATGAAATACTTAAATTAGTAAATTGGAACAACTGGTCAAAAACTACACCCCAAATAGGAGCTGTGCACGCTTTCTCTGCATCACATCAGACCTGTTCCTGGTGGGTGTTGGACTCTGCCAGGGCTGCCCCTTGTCACAGATCTTGTTTGTGATGTTCATGTACAGGATCTCAAGGCACAGTCCCGGCCAGAGGGTGCCCAGTTTACTGACCTCAGAGTTGCATCTCTGCTTTTTGGGGATGATGTGGCTTTGTTGGCTTCATCAGACTGTGACCTCCAATGTGCACTGAGCAGGTTTGAGGTCAAGAGTGAAGCAATCCAGTTGGGATGAGGATCAGCGCCTTCAAATCTGAGACCATAGTCCTCTGTCAGAAAAGGGTGGATTGTCCCCTCTAGGTCAGGGGAGAGTTATTGCTCAAAGTGGAGGAGTCCTGGTATCTCCAGGTCTTGTTCATAAGTAGAGGTAAGATGTAGCAAACAGATTGGGACCATACCTGACCATCGTGGTAAAGAAAGAGCTGAGCCAGAAGGCAAGACTCTCGATTTACCAGTTGATCTCCACTCCTATCATGAACTGTCATGGTCATGAACTTTGGGTAAGGAATGAAAGAATAAGGTTGCGTATACAAACAGTGGAAATTAGATTCCTCTATCTGGTATCTTGACTTACATTCCTGGAGAGAGTGAGAAGCTGAAATATCTTGGAGGGACTCAGGGTAAAGCTCTGATTCCTCACATCAAAAGGAGACATCTGAGCTGGTTCGGTCATCTGGTGAGGATGCTTCTCTGGTTGTCTCCCCGGGGAGGTCTTCCAGGCATGTCCAACTGGGAGGAGGCCCCGGGGAAGACCCAGACACGCCAAAGAGATTATATTTCCCAGATGGCCTGGAAATGCCTCAGGATTGCCCAGGAAGAGTTAGAGGACTTGGCTGAGGATAGGAAAGTGTGGGATGAGCTTCCAATGGGATTAGGAGGAGCTGTGCTTACAGAGGACAGAGTGTTTCCTGCACATCCTCCTAAACCTTTGTTTTCAGCCGGTGTAGTTGTTGCACTATGTGAGGGCCCGTTTATGTTTTGCATGTATAATTTATTAGTGTCAGTTGTTTTAAAATGAATGAGACTAATCTGAATTTTGGTGGTAAACTGGTCTTCCTTTCTTCTGCCCATGTAATTTATATTCTTCTGGCTAAGATAGCTGTTTAAAAAAATGAATAATCAGCATTAGGTTTTCACATTCATCTTCAAGATTACACATACAGGAACATTTAAAATCATTAATGGCTCATTTAAGGCCTTTATTCCACAAACTCTTCCCGATTGCTCTTTGAGAGAACTAATATGAAGGTTCATATTCCAAAACATCACATCAGATCTCAGAAGAGAAGCAGAGTGGGGCCCAATCCCAATCCCTTCCCTTCAACCCCCACCACTTCTACCCAACTTCCTAATTCAATTTGATTCAATTTCAGTTTATTTTGTTTGTATAGCACCAAATCACAACAATGCTGCCTCAAGGTGCTTCACACAAGTAAAGTCTAACCTTACCAACCCCCCTGAGCAAGCACACAGGTGACAGTGGTAAAGAAAAACTTCCTCTGATGATGTTGAGGAAAAAACCTCAAGCAGACCAAACCCAGCAGGGTGACCCAGTGCTTAGGCCATTCCAAGGACAGTCAACTCACACCTTCCCTTCACCCCTTTAGGGTGAAGTGGTGGGGTGAATGAAAGGTATTGGGATTGCGCCCTGCTCCCTACTAACTAATACCTTCCCTTTGACCGCTACTGCTTCACCCAAAAAGGGCCCTACTCCCTACTACCTTCTCTTCATCCCTTTTGGGAGAAGTGGTGGGTGAAGGCAAGGCATTGGGATTGGGCCTATAGGCCCTGATTAGTTTTGTGTGCGTGCATGCGTCCGTGCGTGCCTGCGTGCGTGCATTTCTCTGCAGATAAGTAGAGGTGCGTCAGGAAGGGTGTCTGGTATAAAACGTGTACCAAACCTCAGTGCAGATCTACCTGATCACTTGGGAGCCCTGAATGAGAAGTGGATGAAACGGGCCGTCTTAAATCCATCCTTCTTCCCCAAAAAACCCCAGCTCAGTGTTATTTTTGAACACACTTGGGCACCCTGAGTATTTCTGCCGCTTCTCGCTACATAGTCAATCAGCAGACGTGTGAAGCTCAGTCAGCAATGATGCGCCTACACCCCAAAAGTTTCAAGAAGAGCAGACGAAGGAAGAAGTGGGGAGTTTGGATCAGCTGGCCTGTGATCTCCTGCGTGAGCCAAGCTGTTTGATTGGCTGCAGGGCTGCAGGGCCATCTTGCCTTGCTGGCAGGCAAGTGGCTCAAGCAGTTCGGTTGAGGAGGAGGTACGTGTGTGCACCGTGTGTGCATGTGCATATATATATATATATGCTGGAGGATTCTGGGGGTTTTAAGTGTTAAAATGAAGAAGGGATGGAGCATATGTGTGTCAGACGGTACATGCACATGCACCAGAAAATCTGTAGATCCTTTAAAGTCTGAAAATATCTGAGGTGCCCCTGTTTATGTCATAAAAAAACTCTTAAATATATAGACTGCTGGCATAGGCTCCAGAACACCACCCCACCCCACCCCGTGACCCTTAAATGGAGTAAGCAGTTATAGAAAATGGACGGATAGATAAATGTATAGGCGTGTTCTTTCCCTCCAGATTGTTAACCCAAGCTGAAAATTGACCAAAATAAATTTGAGTAAATGGATTAGATGTTGGTTATGGCCCTTTCACACATAGTGCGAAGTTTGGACGAAGTTTGGTTGGCGTTTGGATGAAAACGGCGAAACAGCGCGAAACAGTTCGAAATTAGCACATGAAACATCGCGCTGACAGACAAGCAGGAGAGTGTCGGTATCTGATGAGCAGGAACATTGCCAGGTGCAGCACATGGCACTGCTTATGTGAAAGACATAAAAACCAGCTGGTACATGTGGAACCACATCGCGGCGCTTATGTGGAATAATTAAAAAAAAAAGAAAAAAAATCACCTGGGAAGCGAACCCACTCCTTTCAAAACCTCTGATTCCCAGTCAGAGACTTTACCACTGAGCTACAGAGCTGTTCTTTGAAAGCTGCGGGAAGCAGGAAGGACATGGAAGTATTACAAAAAAATTTTTAAATCCGACACCATATAAAAACACCGCATTTATCAAGTGAGCAATACAAATATGATCCGTCTGTTCCTCTGGTGATGACCCATGGTCACAGACATACAGTCATGAAATGACATGAATGAGAAGCAGTGTGCTCTGATCATGTCCACATCTACTGGTCAGGTGTGTCCAGTCGGCCGCACACATGTTCTGCCTGACACGTGTGTCTCGTGGACGGCGCGCCACAGCACAGACACCACGTTCTGTGGAACAGAGCTCATGTGGGTGACGTGACGGTCAGATCGCCCGCTGTGTTTTCTGATCTGATGGTCCATTTCAACCTGGGGGGCTGTCAGTGTCCGCTTCGTGTGCACGCTCGTTTGCTGCAGCTTGTCGCCACCACTGCGATATATGTTTTTATTTATGTCCACATAAATACAGCAATCAGACGCACGCGCCTCACAATGGACAGTTGTTAGTCCATGACTGTCCAAACACAGTAGGTGTTGTGTAGCTGGAATGTCCATAATGACAGATCACCACAGCTGCTTCTGTTGGAAGCCACGCCTCCTGTGAGTGGAGCGCACACACCCACGTGTCAGTGTGTGTTTGCAAAGTTACACTTGTGGGGAACTTAGACAAATTTCACAGCAATACGACAGTGATTGTCTGCAGTCTGTTGTCATGCCAAGAGTGCGACTGGCCACACATTTTCTAAGTGCCATGCGAGCGGTGTTAGGTGTTCAGCGTGTCATCTGGAATTTGGCCGACACCTGCTGCGAGAGGGTGCAATGGGTTCGCACAGTGCACACTTTGTCTTTTTAGCTGCTGGTGTGCACAAATAGTTGTAGCAATAGGTGTACAAGGCGTTGGAGGCAGGGATGACATTACACAGTTTCCACACGATTCCTGCGTCATGCGCACTAAGTGTGTACTTTGTCCAAACTTTACATTATGTGTGAAGGGGCCCGTAACTTTGATGCACCAGATTGAGTTTTTCTTTTTTACTTTTATTTTGCTTATGTAATATATCATAGACATGTCTGCCACCTGCTGGACAGTTAGTGAATGCAGATGTTGTGATGTATTGAGTAAGACCATTTCTGCACAAAAACTGAGAGTAGCTTGACTTCTGGCAGACCACGAAGTTGAGTTCAGCTCACTTCAGCTGATTGTCCCCATGACATGTCACTTGGTACAGCCCTCATAGAGCACGTTTACAAACAAATTTGTTCCTAGGAGTTGATTTAAACAAAGCCGACTGTTATAAAATGAAAAAGAACTGCGGGTGGGGAGTGGGGGGAGTGAAGTACTTCCATCCCATCACCATCGATCATCTATCACCATTTATCTTTACAGTTACTACATCAAGGTGTTGTTTTCATTAGTGTGTGTGTGTGTGGGGGGGGGGGGGGGGGGGGGGTAAGATAACTCAAAAAACAGCCGGTCAGAGTTTTTTTTTCTTCTATTTTTACATCTCAATGACCAAGAAGCCCAGATGGATTCTTTGAAGCAGGGTTGCCCAAACAGCCAAAATACATCTGGGTAGAAGGCCATGGGCCAAAAAATTATTTTATTCTTATATTAAAGTAACATTAAAATTGAATCATTATATTTTATACAAAGCAAACATTTGAAATCTGAAACTAAATTTCAGTATAATAAAAGACTTCTCTGTATCACCTTGCAATATTTCATTCATGTGCAGACTGTGGAGATAACACATTCTTATTCTTCTTTTTGTATGACATACAGTATAGTTTAAAAGAAAGACAGCCTTGACAAAACATACATGCAAGGTGCTTTGGAGAATTCAGTTGAAGACACCTTTGTCATGAAAAGTTCAGTTACACTTCACAAAATCCTCCCAGACAGACCTTTATTCTATATTCTTCAGTGGCATGTAGTGATGGTGAAATGAGGCCTCTTGAAGAATTTGGTGTGTGTTTTTTTCTGAGCTCACTAGATGGCAGTGTTTATTTAAAAAAGGGCTACAAAGAAACTGAAGTGCATTGACCATCACAGAAGCTCCACAGCGCCCCACAATTTCTATATGTGAAATTGTGGTCAGATATGGTACTGCAGCGAGTCCTAAAAGACTACCGTTTGGACAGAAATGAAAATGTGTTGTACTGTAAACATCATGCTGGGCAACATGATGGACCACATCAAGAGCAGTGTGTGTGTGTGTGTGTGTGTGTGTGTTGTGTGTGGGGGGGGGGTGTCTGATCAAAAGCATATAATAATCAGCAATACATCTGTGATTGATTGGTGAGAATGAGTTCATATTGAAGTCATTTGATGAGGTCATTTCGCCTTTTGGGTGCACTAGATGTTGATGCTGATGCTGTCAGGGGTTTTTGGTGGCAACAGGCTCTGATTTTGGACGTCAGTTTCCAGACCACACATGTATTTGAAAATAGCGGAATATTTGGCCCGTGATGCGCCTGTGTGTGTTTGCAGACCTCAGATGGTGAAGCAGAGCCTGCGCTTGGCGGGTCAGTGCGTAGCAGCAGGCCAGTGTTGGCTCTGGGCTGTCGCAGCAACACCCTACTGGCTGAAATGTTAAATCAAGGTCCTTTGTGTTATTGCTGACATTATGTTTCATTCCCTAATTCCCCTCCGGTGCACACTTTTGATGATCGCACTGCACGCGCAGACAAAGGCACGGAGTGGGTGTTGTAGAGTCGGACACATGATGACAGTACTTGTACCGTAATAACGACGAACATCAGAGCAGAGGTGGCTTCAGGCTGAATGGTGGTGTTTGGACTTCCAACCCGGTTTTACCTAGATATACTTACGTATTATTTATGTGTGATGCTAACTGTCAGAATGATCTCAGTTTCAACACAGCAACTTTAGGGTTGACACCATTTAATACATTATTCAAATAAAGACAGCGTTTGCCATTTTCAAGGACATGAGGAAGGTTAAGTGCAAACATGGGCCCATTTTCAAATCTGAAAATCTTCTGAGAAAAAACCCAAACCTTTAAGTCAAAGTCTCTCTCTCTCTCTCTCTCTCTCTCTCTCTCTCTCTCTCTCTCTCTCTCTCTCCCTCTCTCCTTCCAGTTTTATACCACTTTCCCGGGAATCAAAACAAAATAACCCCAATAATCAAGTAATAATCATCAATAATAAATGTGCAGTACAACAATGCACAAAAATCCCAAACTAAGGAGCTGAAGTAAAGATCTATATACTCACTTTCACTGTGTTTCTAACACTGTGGGCCAGAAATCCATATTCATCTGCATCATATAACATCCAATATGTTGTCCAACATGTTTATTTGAATGCCTTCCTTATTTTTGGAATTTAAGCATCCGTTTGTTAAGTACCATCAAAGGCTGTGGTGTGCACATGTGCTACTGAGTTTTTCTGTTTGTTGTTAAACTCCACATACGAGGTCTATTAGAAAAGTATCCGACCTTATTATTTTTTTCAAAAACCATATGGATTTGAATCACGTGTGATTACATCAGACATGCTTGAACCCTCGTGGGCATGCAAGAGTTTTTTCACGCCTGTCGGTTACGTCATTCACCTGTGGGCAGTCTTTGAGTGAGGAGTCGCCCACCCTCTCGTCGTTTTTTTCATTGTTTAGGAATGGCTCAGAGACTGCTGCTTTGTTTGATCAAAATTTTTTTCAAAAATGTAAGGCACAACTGAGTGGACACCATTCGATAAATTCAGCTGGTTTTCGGTAAAAATTTTAACGGCTGATGAGAGATTTTGGTCTGGTAGTGTCGTCGTAAAGACGGCCCACGGCGCCTGACGGCGATCTGCGCTTCGAGGCGGCAGCGTCTCGCCGTTTCAAGTTGAAAACTTCCACATTTCAGGCTCTGTTGATCCAGTAAGTCGTCAGAGAACAGAGAACTTTCAGAAGTCGGCATGAGGAGTTTATTCGTACATTCCATTGTTAACGGACATTTTGTAATGAACGAACGTGTGGGTAGAGTCGCATGTCGGGCCGGACCCGACCGCAGGGGGTCGCGACAGGAAAAACACCTCCGTTGGAAACCTTAACGGGCAAGTTGGAACATGCCCAAGCTGTTAAACAATTTCTCAGTTACTCACTTGTTGAAAGCCATCAAAAGCCGCCTGAATTTTACAAATGGTTTTCAACACAGAGGTGTTTTTCCTGTCGCGGCGCACACAGATTTGGCGAGTCATCACGGAAACGACTCGGCGAATTTGCGCGCATGTCTTTCATTAAAAAATGTCCTTAAACAGTGGAATGTCCGCATAAAGTCCTCATGCCGGCCTCTTCTGAATCTTCTCTGTTCTCTCACGACGTCCTGGGTGAATTAAGCCTTAAATTAGAATGTTTTCAGGTCGAAACAGGCCGACGACAGTGCCTGGAAGCACTGCACGACGTCCTGCTCTGTGGGAAGTCCTTACAGTGAGAGAAACACCCCATAATCTCTCATCAGCCGTTAAACTTTTCACCGAAAACCAACTTAATTTCTCGAATAGTGTCCACTCGGATATTCCTCACAGGTCCAGAAAAAATGCTGATAAAGCAATGCGCGCCGTCTCGAGCAGCGTGTGAAACAAAGGAATTCAGCCGAGAGGGCGGGACCACATCTCACTCAAGGCCTGCCCACAGGGAAATGAAGTCACCGACACGCGTGAAAAAACTCACGCATGCGCACGAGGGTTCAAGCATGATTGGTGTAATCGCATGTCATTCAAATCCATATAGTTAAAAAAAAAATAAAAGGGTCAGTTTATTATCTAATAAACCTTGTACATTAAGTTCCACATACAGAAAGTAAAACTCTCATGGGCCAGAATATATAAAAAAATGTTAAACTAGCTCACCTTTTTTAGACTGTGTTATTGTGAATTTATTTTGTTTTTATGTTTGTTTTGTAATTTCTTTTTATTCTACTATGTTTTTACCTTGTTACTGTGCCCTTTTCTATTTTAATTCACTTTGTGCTGCTATGAATTATGTGTTGTGTAAAGCACCTCGAGGTGACTCTGTCGTGAGATGGGACTATATAAATTAATAAAACTGAAAATTTAAATTAAGAGTAACACATAATTCTTCTGATTAAATTTTAATAATTGAACATCATTATAAAATTAAACAAGAGCAGTCAGAGATTTCTGATGTCTACTAATCCAGATCCAGATCACCTCCAAAATCCATGCCCTAAAATCTATCTGTGGTGCAAATTTAGCTATAATCTGTTAAGTAGTTTTGACATAATCCTTCAAAACCTATTTAAACTGAAATCTTGATCCAGAACCTGGATCTGGATCTAGAGCACTTCCAAAATTCAGTGGCGTCTTCCATGCTCCGATATCAATCTGTGGTGCAGATTTGATGAGAATCCATGAAGTAGTGTTGATGTAATCCTTCAAAGCCTATGTGAAATAATCTCCACATTTACTGTATGATATTTGACTAAATGGGTCCTTGGCTGACCCTCAGTCATTGCACCAACTTTGGTCCAAATTAGATCACAGCTTTTTGAGTTATGGTGTTTTAACACACTGGACCACAAATAACACCCCTGCAAAAACAGGTATTTGTGTGTGGGACAACCAGCGCCATCATATGATGCAGGTGGTGCATGTGACATCATGCATGTCAGAATAAAACATCTCACTCTGCTGTTTTCACAAGTTTTTGCAACAAATGTACATTTAATAATATGCATGTTGAGATAAATAACCAATCTTTTTCTTTTTTCCCCTCCAGCCCCTTTTTGTGTGTTCAGTAGCGTTTACTCATCCAAAATCTAACATTTCCATTTGATCAGCACTGTAAATGTCCTCAGTCTTAAATTTACCTGAATGAATAACAGACGTGGAGACGTCATGTCTCCCAACAGATTGTACGCCACAAGTAATTGTAGCGGTTCTGTTGTCACTCACTAACTTAACCTTTTGTGATCTCCAGTAGTGATGGTGTCATTAATTCACAATGTGTGTGCGTGATGTGACATCATCCAGTGTGGGGCTTTGGGGCTGTGACACTCGTGGCCTTCTGGAGGTCAGACGCCCCCCATGGAGACCAGAGAGATGTGTCACCTTGATCACCATGTCCCTGGGAGACACACATAAAACAAGGAGCGCACTTGGACGTGTGGAATAATATTTAAGTGATGTTGAAGGTTTTCATTTCTCACCATGTGGCATTTCTTTGAAATCAGGTGTGATTCTGTGAGGAACTAGTCTCTGCAGAACCACAGCAGGAGTTTCTCTCATTTCAAAAACCTAGACCACTACTCCAACTGCCAAACAGCACTCTTTACTATGACATCACGCTCGCACCTGTGGGGGCAATTAATATGCAATATCACACGATAACAGATTCAATTAACTCAGTACAAATACTAGTTTCTGTGTTTATGTGAAGGTCTCCAGTTGAAATGGAATCATTCTGATTAGTGAATCTATGTACACTGTACTTTTTGGAGTATAAGTCACAACTTTTTTTGTGAATTCTAGGCGTGCTGACGAAACTCGTGACATCAACAAAAAGCACAACCTGTTTATCTGATCCTATACCAACAAAACTGTTTAAGGACCTGTGGCCCCGACTGTGCTGGAAATTATTATTCTCTCATTAACTTCTGGATCTGTTCCTAAATGTTTCAAATCTGCAGTGATTAAACCATTACTTAAGAAATCTAATCTTGATGGTAGTGTATTGAAAAACTATCAGCCGATATTAAATCTATCATTTTGCTCTAAAATTCTGGAAAAAGTGGTGTCACGGCAGCTCGTAGACTATCTTACTGACAATAATCTCTTTGAGCCACTTCAGTCTGCTTTTAGAAAATATCATTCCACAGAGACGGCTCTCACAAAAATGGTGAATGATCTTCTGCTTTCAATGGATTCCGACACCACTATGGTTCTGTTGCTGTTAGATCTCAGTGCTGCATTTGATACCGTGGATCATCATATTCTACGTCCCAACAGCCAGGGGCTGTGAGCAGGGACCGGGCCGCCGGGCCACCGCCCTCGACCACCACCCAATCCTCTCTGCACCCAACCCCCATGGCCCCCTCTGCAGGTGGTGAACCCACAAGAGGGCAGGCCCACGTCGCTCTTTCGGGCTGAGCCCGGCCGGGCCCTATGGGCTAAGGCCCAACCACCAGGCGCTTGCGCGCAAGCCCCAACCCCAGGCCTGGCTCCAGGGTGGGGCCCCGGCTCCGCCATACTGGGCGACGTCTCAGTCCTTGATTTTTTACTGGTCATGGAGGTTCTGAACTGCCCTTAGTCTGACCCGTCACCTAGGACCTGTTTGCCTTGGGAGACCCTACAGGGAGCACAAAGCCCCCGACAACATAGCTCCTAGGATCATCCGGGTATGCAAACTCCCCCACCACGATAAGGTCCATGCCGAAAGGAGTCAGTTGAGGTGGCTCGGGCATCTTTTCCGGATGCCCCCTGGACGCCTCACTGGAGAGGTGTTCCGGGCACGTCCCATTGGGAGGAGGCCCCGGGGAAGACCCAGGACATGCTGGAGGGACTACATCTCTCGGCTGGCTTGAGAACGCCTTGGGGTTCCCCCGGAGGAGCTGGGGGAGGTGTGTGTGGATCGGGAGGTCTGGGTGGCTTTGCTTGAGCTGCTGCCCCCGCAACCCGACTCCGCATAAAGTAGAAGAAAATGGATGGATGGATCATATTCTACTTGATAGGCTGGAAAATCATTTTGGGATTACTGGGAGTGCACTTGCATGGCTGACATCATACTTGACCAATCGTTCTCACTGTGTTTTGTACAGTAACACTACCTCTCACCTCAGTGACATGAAATTTGGGGTTCCACAGGCATCAGTCTTAGGCTCCCTGCTTTTCTCCCTTTATATAGCACCCCTTGGGCACATATTGCAGAATTTTGGGATTATCTTTCACTGCTATGCTGATGATACTGAGTTATACATGCCGATAACTGCTGGTAATCTCATCCACATAAAATCCTTAGAAGATTGCCTTGCATCAGTGAGAAGTTGGATGTCTAGAAACTTCCTACTTTTAAACTCTGATAAGACTGAAATGATTGTTCTTGGTCCATGGAGACATCAGCATCAATTTGACCAGTTAACGCTTAGCGTAGGCTCGTGTGTCATACGTCACACTGACAAAGTGAGGAACCTTGGGATAATTTTTGATCTTACATTGTCCATTGACCTCCACATTAGAAATATTACGAGGACTGCTTTCTTCCACCTATGAAATATAGCGAAGATTTGTCCCATCCTGCCTATGGCTGATACTGAGACCCTGATCCATGTGTTTATCTCTTCTAGATTGGACTACTGCAATGTTCTATTTTCTGGTTTACCACAGTCCAGCGTTAGGGCTCTCCAATTGGGTCAAAATGCTGCAGCCAGACTTTTGACACAAAGCAGAAAGTTTGACCACATTACACCCATTTTGGCATCCCTTCACTGGCTTCCTGTCCCAGTGCATCCAGATTTTAAGGTTCTGCTACTACTCTATAAAACTGTTCATGGACTGGCACCTACCTAGCTGACCTAATTAAACCTTACGTACCGGCCCGGGCTCTGCGTTCTTAGGGTGCAGGACTACTTTGTGTCCCTAGGGTGAATAAGAAGTCTGTGGGTCACAGAGCTTTCTCTTATCGTGCCGAAGTTCTGTGGAATGATCTCCCTGCATTAATAAAACAGTCAGATTCTGTAGAGACTTTCAAGTCCAGACTTAAGACACACTTATTTTCCCTTTCGTATGGCTAGCATACTGGCATAGCATAATTCTACGCTTTTTACTCTTTTACTTCATTTTACTAGGAAACGGAGCGTGTACATTACTGGTCTGATGTCACTATGCAAACGATGTACTGAACCTTTCACCTACAGGGTTCAATATGCTTGAGAGTTTACGTGTACTATTATGTGTACCACTGCGCAGCACAGTGGCTTACTGTTAGCACTGTTGCCTCAATTCAATTCAATTTATTTTTCAGTTTATTTCATTTATATGGCGCCAACAAAGTTGCCTCAAAGCGCTTCACACAAGTAAGGTCTAACCTTACAGACCTCTAGAGCAAACACACAGGCGACAGTGGTAAAACAAAAACTCCCTCTGATGATCTGAGGAAGAAACCTCAAGCAGACCAGACTCAAAAGGGTGACCCTCTGCTTGGGCCATGCTACCGACACAATTGACAATACGAGTATACAAATTCTGGGATAGCAAGAAGGTCATGGGATTGATTTTCACTTCCTTGGTGGAGTTTGCATGTTCACCCGTGTTTGTGTGGGATCCCTCCGGGTGCTCTGGCTTCCTCCCACATTCATAAAATATAAAATAAAATATGCAGGCTAAGTGGATTGGAATCTTTAAATAGTTTGTCGGTGTGTGTGCAGGTGTGAATGTGTTTGTTTGTCTGTATGTGGCCCTGTGACAGACTGGTGTCCTGTCCAGGGTGAACCCCCTCACACACTATGACTGTTGGAATAGGCTGCTGGTGTGTTACTTGTGGATATATGAATAGGCAGCCCAGTCTCACATTGTTTTTTCGTCCTCCCATCACGAAATGAGTCAAATTTTCGTGACTTTTTTTTTTTAACTCACTATTACTAACCCTACTCCTTCCCCCAACCCTAACCATAACCACCCCCGGCTGCCCTGCTTCACTTTTAATTTCATGCAGCCATCACGGAATGAATTAGAATGAATTTGTGCTGCCGTGAGGAAAATGTGGCGCTTTTCATGATAATATCACAAAACAATAGATTAATAATATATTTCATGCTGCTGAATCACGACATACCGTGAGACTGGGTTGGAATAGGCAGCTTGTAGAGAGATGGCACCCACCCCACCCCCACCACCACCCCCAAATCAATTATGAAGGAGAAGACAATATGGATGTGGACTGGCCAGCGGCTGCACCCTCCCACTGGGGAAATCCTCTTCTTCTCTTTCCAAGCACGATTTCCAAGGACGGGTGTGATGTCTGGCGGGTGGAGGGGTGGTTGTGATGGTGGCAGAGTGCAGCGCTCTCCAGAGCAGCCGGTGTCTCCTGTGACAGGTGATAAAGTTTGAAATGCCAACCCAGAGCACTCCAGGCACAGGTGTGGAGAATATGTCCAGGAATAGCCAAACCCTCTGTTCACAAGTCCCCTGACATGCCTGCGACAAATAACGTCACCACATACAGTCACTGCTGCTGGGCTGGAGACCAGGAGACGTGTCACCTTGGCTTCTTCTTTTATTACTTGTCTTGCATACTTCCTCCAACAGCATTTGATTATTTGGATGGAGCATCTTGGGTTTGTTTTTTGTGGGCAATAATGGAAAAGCACATAAACACAGGAGTGCTTTCTTTACAAAATCATAACTGACATATCGTGTAAGGGGTTAAATCACCAAAACTATGTACTGTAGTATAATTTAGCTCCACTGGCGGCCATATGTGTCTGTGTTCGCAGACGACCTACACTGTTTCATAGATGATGCAGTGTGTGGGCGTGATGTCGTGGATGAGACGCTACACAGACAGTAATCTGAACCTGACCCTAGCTCTAGCCTGAATCTGCCCCAAACTCTAATTGTAACTTTAACCCCAGCTCTAACTTGACAGTTAACCCTAGCTGTAACCTTAACTTTAACCCCAGCCCTATGCTTAACTTTAATCCTAGCCCCAACCCTATCCTTAGCCCTAGCGTCAACTTTAACCCTGTCCCTAACATTAACTTCAACCCCAGCCCTATCCTTAACTTTAACCCTGGCCCTAACATTAACTTTTACCCCAGCCCTATCTATAACTTTAACCCTGGCCCGAATATCACCCCTAACCCTAGTCCTAACCTCATCTTTAACCTTAGCCATAATATCACCCCTAACCCTAGCTCTAACCTCAACTTTAACCCTAGCCCTAGCCTTAACTTTAACCCTGGCCCTAACCTCAACTTTAACCCTAGCCCTAACCTCGACTTTAACCCTAGCCCTAACCTTAACTTTAACCTTAGCCCTATCCTTAACTTTAACCCTGGTGGTAATATCACCCCTAACCCTAGCCTTAACCTCAACTTTAACCCTAGCCCTAACTTTAACTTTAACCTGAGCTCTAAAATTTGCTTTAACCCTAGCCCAAACCTTAACTTCAACCCTAGCTCTAAAATTAACTTTAACCCCAGCTGTATCGTTAACTTCAACCCTAGCTGTAACCTTAACTTTAACCCTAGCTTTAACTTTAACCCTAGCCATATCCTTAACTTTAATCCCACTCCACATGACCCTCGCCTGAACCTTAACCTGACACAAGCCCTAACCTTAACTTTAATCCTAATCTTTACCCTGACTTTATTCTGACCCTAGCCCTCACCATAACTTTAACCCCTGGCCTAAACCCTAGCTTTATCCTGACCCTAACCCTAACCTTAACTTCAACCCAGTCCTTACCCCTAACCTGACCCTTGCTCTAATCTCAACCTTAAAACCGCAGGGGAGGTAAAAGGGCACAAAAAGATTGTATTTGCTATGACCATTTCTCAAAAACAATTGAACACGCAGTGTCTGATCCAAAATCTGTTTGGACAAGTTTGGTCAAATGTGTCCTGAAAGTCAAACCCTGAGATGTGCTTTGGGTTATCAGCAGCATTCACTTTTTCACTTTCCATCAATTTAGTACATCTTAACCTGTGTCTCATCTGGTCAAGTCTGGGAGCATGCACTGAGCATGCACCAAAATGCCACAAAACCACCCTATGTCCTGGATCGTAACCACCCAAGCAGACAACCGGTCCATCTCCACATATCCAAAATATGAAATTAAATAAATGGATAGGTTTCACATTAGGAAACAAATCATTCTAAAATTATCAAAACATTCATGTTTAAGTAAAAATATGAGTTATACAAGGGCCGGCTGAAAGGTTCTTCCTCCAACGCGATTATTTCAATCACACACAAGATATCGAAACTCAAACTGATACGAAATTAATCCTTTACTTATTGACTGTTGCTACACCAAATGATTTTGCTTGCAGTTTCAGGAATGCACAGATCCAGCTTCAACGTAACACGTGCAAAATGGCAACGTACATGGACCTGTGTTTGAAACAATGTGCTGTTCTTGAATTCATCATGGCGGGTGGGTTGTACACCTGTGGACATTCATCTACGAATGAGCATTTCTACGGTGATGCCTGTGTGGGTATCAGTAAAGTCAGGAGGGGGGAGGAGATTGGAGGGCAAAAATCCAGCCAGAGCATAACAATCACAGATGCACACCATCACACATCACACATCACACACATCTCTGCAGCTTCTCTCATACACACACAGACAGGATCTCTCTCTGTGCTTGGCTGGATTCTGCCTCACGTTGCTCTGTCAGTACTCTTTAAAAGTTTTCTTCAGCTCGCCTCTTTTTCAGTTTGCCTGATATTTAAAGTTACTTGAACTTGTTTCGTATTGTATGCGGTGCTTTTGACAAGACAGCGCTGAAAACGGCTCCTGTCGCGTCGGCCACTGCTTCCACTCCAGTCGGGTTATTTATTTATTTAACCATTTGTTTGCTCTTCGTTTTGTTGGTAATATAAACTTGGTTAAAACTTTGCTCCTGCTGAACGCGGTGCTTTTGAGAAGAATACAGTGAACAAGGCTGACATATTATTTCTCTGTTTGCCATCACAGGATGTTTGTATGAATCACCAAGTTCACACAGATCATTAAAAAATAAACAGTCTTACAGACCACTTACACATATACACACGTAGCTGAACACACAAAGTAGCCTATATTAATATTTTTTTGAATATGGCTGCATGCAGTAGTAATGGCACTGCCTGACAGAGAATCAATCAATCAATCAATTTTATTTATATAGCGCCAAATCACAACAAACAGTTGCCCCAAGGCGCTTTATATTGTAAGGCAAGGCCATACAATAATTACGTAAAAACCCCAAAGGTCAAAACGACCCCCTGTGAGCAAGCACTTGGCGACAGTGGGAAGGAAAAACTCCCTTTTAACAGGAAGAAACTTCCAGCAGAACCAGGCTCAGGGAGGGGCAGTCTTCTGTTGGGACTGGTTGGGGCTGAGGGAGAGAACCAGGAAAAAGACATGCTGTGGAGGGGAGCAGAGATCAATCACTAATGATTAAATGCAGAGTGGTGCATACAGAGCAAAAAGAGAAAGAAACACTCAGTGCATCATGGGAACCCCCCAGCAGTCTACGTCTATAGCAGCATAACTAAGGTATGGTTCAGGGTCACCTGATCCAGCCCTAACTATAAGCTTTAGCAAAAAGGAAAGTTTTAAGCCTAATCTTAAAAGTAGAGAGGGTGTCTGTCTCCCTGATCTGAATTGGGAGCTGGTTCCACAGGAGAGGAGCCTGAAAGCTGAAGGCTCTGCCTCCCATTGTACTCTTACAAACCCTAGGAACTACAAGTAAGCCTGCAGTCTGAGAGCGAAGCGCTCTATTGGGGTGATATGGTACTATGAGGTCCCTAAGATAAGATGAGACCTGATTATTCAAAACCTTATAAGTAAGAAGAAGAATTTTAAATTCTATTCTAGAATTAACAGGAAGCCAATGAAGAGAGGCCAATATAGGTGAGATATGCTCTCTCCTTCTAGTCCCCGTTAGTACTCTAGCTGCAGCATTTTGAATTAACTGAAGGCTTTTCAGGGAACTTTTAGGACAACCTGATAATAATGAATTACAATAGTCCAGCCTAGAGGAAATAAATGCATGAATTAGTTTTTCAGCATCACTCTGAGACAAGACCTTTCTAATTTTAGAGATATTGCGTAAATGCAAAAAAGCAGTCCTACATATTTGTTTAATATGCGCTTTGAATGACATATCCTGATCAAAAATGACTCCAAGATTTCTCACAGTATTACTAGAGGTCAGGGTAATGCCATCCAGAGTAAGGATCTGGTTAGACACCATGTTTCTAAGATTTGTGGGGCCCAGTACAATAACTTCAGTTTTATCTGAGTTTAAAAGCAGGAAATTAGAGGTCATCTATGTCTTTATGTCTGTAAGACAATCCTGCAGTTTAGCTAATTAGTGTGTGTCCTCTGGCTTCATGGATAGATAAAGCTGGGTATCATCTGCGTAACAATGAAAATTTAAGCAATGCCGTCTAATAATACTGCCTAAGGGAAGCATGTATAAAGTGAATAAAATTGGTCCTAGCACAGAACCTTGTGGAACTCCATAATTAACCTTAGTCTGTGAAGAAGATTCCCCATTTACATGAACAAATTGTAATCTATTAGATAAATATGATTCAAACCACCGCAGCGCAGTGCCTTTAATACCTATGGCATGCTCTAATCTCTGTAATAAAATTTTATGGTCAACAGTATCAAAAGCAGGCCTAAGAAGGTCTAACAGAACAAGCACAGAGATGAGTCCACTGTCTGAGGCCATAAGAAGATCATTTGTAACCTTCACTAATGCTGTTTCTGTACTATGATGAATTCTAAAACCTGACTGAAACTCTTCAAATAGACCATTCCTCTGCAGATGATCAGTTAGCTGTTTTACAACTACCCTTTCAAGAATTTTTGAGAGAAAAGGAAGGCTGAAGATTGGCCTATAATTAGCTAAGCTAGCTAGGTCAAGTGATGGCTTTTTAAGTAATGGTTTAATTACTGCCACCTTAAAAGCCTGTGGTACATAGCCAACTAATAAAGATAGATTGATCATATTTAAGATCGAAGCATTAAATAATGGTAGGGCTTCCTTGAGCAGCCTGGTAGGAATGGGGTCTAATAGACATGTTGATGGTTTGGATGAAGTAACTAATGAAAATAACTCAGACAGAACAATCTGAGAGAAAGAGTCTAACCAAATACCGGCATCACTGAAAGCAGCCAAAGATAACGATACGTCTTTGGGATGGTTATGAGTAATTTTTTCTCTAATAGTTAAAATTTTATTAGCAAAGAAAGTCATGAAGTCATTACTAGTTAAAGTTAAAGGAATACTCGGCTCAATAGAGCTCTGACTCTTTGTCAGCCTGGCTACAGTGCTGAAAAGAAACCTGGGGTTGTTTTTATTTTCTTCAATTAGTGATGAGTAGAAAGATGTCCTAGCTTTACGGAGGGCTTTTTTATAGAGCAACAGACTCTTTTTCCAGGCTAAGTGAAGATCTTCTAAATTAGTGACATGCCATTTCCTCTCCAACTTACGGGTTATCTGCTTTAAGCTGCAAGTTTGTGAGTTATACCATGGAGTCAGGCACTTCTGATTTAAAGCTCTCTTTTTCAGAGGAGCTACAGCATCCAAAGTTGTCTTCAATGAGGATGTAAAACTACTGACCAGATACTCTATCTCACTTACAGAGTTTAGGTAGCTATTCTGCACTGTGTTGGTATATGGCATTAGAGAACATAAAGAAGGAATCATATCCTTAAACCTAGTTACAGCGCTTTCTGAAAGACTTCTAGTGTAATGAAACTTATTCCCCACTGCTGGGTAGTCCATCAGAGTAAATGTAAATGTTATTAAGAAATGATCAGACAGAAGGGAGTTTTCAGGGAATACTGTTAAGTCTTCAATTTCCATACCATAAGTCAGAACAAGATCTAAGATATGATTAAAGTGGTGGGTGGACTCATTTACATTTTGAGCAAAGCCAATTGAGTCTAATAATAGATTAAATGCAGTGTTGAGGCTGTCATTCTCAGCATCTGTGTGGATGTTAAAATCGCCCACTATAATTATCTTATCTGAGCTAAGCACTAAGTCAGACAAAAGGTCTGAAAATCCACAGAGAAACTCACAGTAACGACCAGGTGGATAGATAGATAATAACAAATAAAACTTTTTTGGTACTTCCAATTTGTATGCAAAGACTAAGAGTCAAGCTTTCAAATGAATTAAAGCTCTGTCTGGGTTTTTGATTAATTAATAAGCTGGAATGGAAGATTGCTGCTAATCCTCCGCCTCGGCCCATGCTACGAGCATTCTGACAGTTAGTGTGACTCGGGGGTGTTGACTCATTTAAACTAACATATTCATCCTGCTGTAACCAGGTTTCTGTAAGGCAGAATAAATCAATATGTTGATCAATTATTATATCATTTACTAACAGGGATTTAGAAGAGAGAGACCTAATGTTTAATAGACCACATTTAACTGTTTTAGTCTGTGGTGCAGTTGAAGGTGCTATATTATTTTTTCTTTTTGAATTTTTATGCTTAAATAGATTTTTACTGGTTATTGGTGGTCTGGGAGCAGGCACCGTCTCTACGGGGATGGGGTAATGAGGGGATGGCAGGGGGAGAGAAGCTGCAGAGAGGTGTGTAAGACTACAACTCTGCTTCCTGGTCCCAACCCTGGATAGTCACGGTTTGGAGGATTTAAGAAAATTGGCCAGATTTCTAGAAATGAGAGCTGCTCCATCCAAAGTGGGATGGATGCCGTCTCTCCTAACAAGACCAGGTTTTCCCCAGAAGCTTTGCCAATTATCTATGAAGCCCACCTCATTTTTTTGGACACCACTCAGACAGCCAGCAATTCAAGGAGAACATGCGGCTAAACATGTCACTCCCGGTCCGAATGGGGAGGGGCCCAGAGAAAACTAAAAAGTCCGACATTGTTTTTGCAAAGTTACACACCGATTCAATGTTAATTTTAGTGACCTCCGATTGGCGTAACCGGGTGTCATTACTGCCGACGTGAATTACAATCTTACCAAATTTACGCTTAGCCTTAGCCAGCAGTTTCAAATTTCCTTCAATGTCGCCTGCTCTGGTCCCCGGAAGACAATTGACTATGGTTGCTGGTGTCGCTAACTTCACATTTCTCAAAACAGAGTCGCCAATAACCAGAGTTTGATCCTCGGCGGGTGTGTCGTCGAGTGGGGAAAAACGGTTAGAAATGTGAACGGGTTGGCGGTGTACACGGGACTTCTGTTTAGAACTACGCTTCCTCCTCACAGTCACCCAGTCGGCCTGCTTTCCCGGCTGCTCGGGATCTGCCAGAGGGAAACTAACGGCGGCTAAGCTACCTTGGTCCGCACCGACTACAGAGGCCTGGCTAGCTGTAGAATTTTCCACTGTAGAATTCCCCCAGCCTGGCCTCCAAAGCTACGAATAAGCTACACTTATTACAAGTACCATTACTGCTAAAGGAGGCCGAGGAATAACTAAACATTTCACACCCAGAGCAGAAAAGTGCGGGAGAGACAGGAGAAGCCGCCATGCTAAACCGGCTAAGAGCTAGTAGCTGCGCTAAGCTAGCGGATTCCTAAAAACACACAAAGTGAATAATGTGTAAATAATTTAGAGGTGACTCAGCAGAGGGAGTGCTTTAGTTAAGGCACGTGAAGATTACATTGTGAAACAAATCGTTATCTAGGTAACTACATCAATCTAACTGCGCAGATTAAACAGCTAACAGATACAGCAAAACACCGCTGTGCTCCGGAACAGGAAGTGATACAATACCGCAGTGAGAGCCAACCGCAGTGAGAGCCAACCAAGGCAAGCAAGAGCTGTCAAAAACAGAGAACATCCCGAGGTTTTCATTTTTGTAAATTTGAGTACTTTTATCTTTTTGTCCAGCTGCTTAGTTCTTCTTTCACGTTGGATGGTCTGATCAGGAGGGGTATATCTCGCTTTTGATTGGCTTGTGATACAGTTACATTATTTTAAAATTTTGGGCCATTTGCTCTCATTCATGCAGCTGATAATCTTCTGAATGTCTCAACCTTGATCCAAATAAATATACTCCAGCATGCATTTCCTTGTAATTGGGGCCAGCTGTTGTTCCTATCGCATCTCATTTTACAATTTGCTCTGCTGTTTTATTGTTCGCACATTAGCCTCCTGACCACCGTCTCTGTGTGGAGACGGAGGCTCCAAGATGTTTTCAAATCTCTGCCGCTAATGTCTTGCTGGGGGCGGCCATCTGTTTTTGCATCTCCCACCGAAGCTGTGTCACGGACGAGCTCCTGGCTCCTGCCTTCACTCGGCTTCTGTTGGGGGTAATAATGTGTGCTGGTTGTGGGAGCCCAACTGGTGTCCATGAGTTTGTCCTTTACCACCACTCATCCTTGTCTCAGTCACGCCGCAGTGAGGGCAGAGAGCCATGCCGTGATGGAGTGGACTTCAGGGGGCTGCTTTTCATCACAGGCAGAGGATTCTGTGCCGCCAAAGTGTCCGTCCTGCAATCAGAGCCGTATTTGATAGCACCAACATTTTAGTGCTTATTTGTGCCGTTACGATTACTAATAAAATTATGTCAAATCAACTAACTGATAAACTAACAAAATGCATCTTTGGCAGTAATTAAAGTGTCGCTTTGCCTTCCTGATTGAAAATATCTCATCAAGATTCTTCTTATTATTATAGTGCCTTGCAAAAGTATTGGGCCCCTTTGTATTTCACATATTTAATTTATTTATGCCATTTCAAATACAAAAAGTGAGTCAGACTTCTCAATAAAACATTTGTAAAAATTATCTTCCTTAAACTCAAACTCAAAGCAAATTTCTGCAACTTGATATAAATTAATTAACAATATAAAAGCCAAGATGATGGGTTGCATAAGTAATGGAACTCTTTGGAACGTGTAAATAATCACTTTTATTATATGGCTGTGACACTACGCTCACTCTTATTGGCTGATTTCCGGTCTGATATTTTCCCATATCAAACTGATTACCATGACAATCGGTCCAGAACGTGTGTCAGATTCGTTACACACCAGAAAGCTAAAAACATGATTACAAAAACCAAGTTGAACATGAACATACTCCATAAATATCTAAATGGCATCGGAAAAAACACACATATTGAAAGTTTATCAGCTAACAACCTTAGCTAAGCTAGCTAAGCTAACTAGCTGTTAGCAAGTTCTTCATGGAGGTGAAGTGAAAAGGTCTGACTACAAGCCCAAACCCATCAGCAGCTTTCATATTTGGGCGATACCGTAATTCTCAGTTAATAATCCTTTATTATTGCCAGTTTTTTTCAGACAAGTCAGGATACACGAACATTTCCAAGTCACTGAATATCTTTTGAACTTTATTTACATCAGTTATAAATAAATACAAACAGTATGACACTCTATGGTAAATCTGTGTGGAGTAGACAGTTCTCAAAAACTGAGTGACTGTGCAAGAAGGAGAAGAGTGAGGAAAGCCACCAAGACACCCAGACAGACCAGAAGAAGTTATAGGCTTCTGTGGCTGTGATTGGAGAAATTGTGTGTAGTGCATGTTTTGCATTTCGTATCACCAGTTATACAGCTTCATGATGACGTGGTACAGAGGAGGATTTTCTTAAAAAGAAGACCTAAAAGTTCAGTTACAATTTGCCAGAAGGTACATCTGAGACACAAGCCTAGATTTGATGTTTTGGTGAAAGATGCATCAACATCAGTGTGCCACAGGGTCCATATATCTTGCACTATATGGACCCTGTTCTCACGGGCAGCAGTGAGCAGAGAGTGCAGCAGTGAGCAGCAGAGGTCGTTAACCTGGCCCGCAGTTCGTCAGAGGTCAATAACTAGGCCTCATTGGTGTATGCCATCCCACTGCCAGCTAGATCCACGACTCATCAGGGACTGATAACCGGGCCCGGAGCTCGTCAGAGGTTGCTAACCAGGCTAGCGGCTCATCGGTGTTTGCTATCCAGGCCCGCGACTCATCAGAGGTTGCAGATCAGGCCCGCGGCTCATCTGTGTCTGCCGCCCAGGTCTGTCGGAGGCCACCAGCTGGATCCGTGAGTCATCAGAGGCTGCTCATCAAGCCCACTGCTTGTCAGAGGTTGCTGACCAGGCCTGTGGCTCATCGGAGTTTGCTAACTGGGCCTGCAGTTCATTGGAGTTTGCTGGGCAGGCCCACAGCGCATCGGTGTCTGCCAGTTGGACTTGTGGCTTGTCGGAGGCCGCTCCCCGGACTTGCTGGACACTGCTAGTTGGATTTGCGACTCGGCAGAGGCCGCTAGTTGGACCTGTGACCAGCCTTCAGTGGCGACTTTCATCGGAGATCGTTCCAGTGGTAGCTATGTGCTAGCAGTTAGCTTATTACTAGCAGTTAGCTGTGCTTCAGCTTGGTTTGACTGTTGTTGCAAATTTTAGCTTATTATTTTATTTTTCATTTTATTATCTTATTTTATTCTTTGTCAATTTCTGAAGTGGGTTAATTTTAGCAGTTTTAGGACTTTTTATGTAATCTTTGCATGATGCTGGCAGAAAGGGTGGCTTTTTTAGAGAGCCGTGTCCGTAAATTAGAACAGTTTATTAGCTCATTGGAGATAGATGTTACAGGCACTCTTGACAAGGTTGGTGTTGGGCCAGCTGGCATGCCCTGTGGCATCAGCCTAGAAATGCCGGCTGCAGAGGATGGTTTTCGGACTGTGGTCAGGCAGAAGAAGTCACATGAGGCTTGGCAGAGGTCACGTGGAGCTCGATGCCCGGTTGTGGCACCCAAATTACATTCACCTTTGCAAACTATGAACTGGTTTTCTCCCTTAGATATGGCTGATCTGGATTTTTGAGCCCACGGGGGACTTCCACTCCTGTCCCCAGTCCCAAATGCCAGGCTTTCATGATAGGGGATTCTATCACCCATAGAGTTAGGCTGCAGATGAGGGCTGACGTTAGATGTATTCCTGGGGCTAGAGCACCTGACATTTCCTCCCACCTCAGGGTACTGGCGCAGAAGAACGGTAAACAGATTAAGGAACATGGCACGAGATGCAGTCATATAGTTATCCATGTCAGTGCTAATGATGCCCGAATGAAGCAGTCTGAAGTTACTAAAATGGATAATAGAGAGGATTTGTGATCTTGCCAGAAAGATGTGTCGGAATCAATTGGTGGCCCCTGGTCCCCTCCCCTCTCAGGGTGGCGATGAGGCATTTATAAGGTTGTTTTTGTTAAATAGGTGGCTGGCACAGTTTTGTAGACAGCACGGCTTTAGTTTTGTTGATAACTGGCCTTTGTTCTGGGGCCGCCGTGATTTGCTGATGCCGGATGGCCTTCACCCTACTGGGGAGTGTGTCGCCATCCTGTCTGCAAACATAGATAAAGCTTTACAAGGGGGGTAACATTGTGATTTTACAGCAGGGCACAGAGCAGGGGATTAGAGACCCTGCAGGGCGTATGACAAATGTGGGTGTGGAATTAACTAGCTCGGCAGAGAATTTAATGCAAAGAACTGCTTTCGCAGACATGTGCTTAAGAATCATAAAGGGATATGTTTTGCAAACGTATTACCCATTACTGCACTGGATGACATTGAAATTGAGGATGGCCTGTTGGCTGTTCCAGCAATATTAAATATTTCATGTCTGTTACCTACACTCTGCATGGAATGGCTTAAACCTAAACCTACTTTTAACCTACTATGTGAAACCTGGCTTAGTCCTACAGCTATCCTTCCTTTAAATGAGGTCGCATATACATATATACATTTAGTCATGCTTCTCGTGAGGTGAAGCAAGGCGGAGGTGTTGCTTTTATTTACATTTATTTTATTTATTTACAACATTTTGATTATTGGTGATTTTAACATCCATGTAAATAAGCCCTCTGATCCCTTCTGTAAATCATTTATGGAAATTGTGGATGCATTAGGATTTCAGCAATGCATTCAGCCTGAACCCTGGATCTGGTTCTTGCACGTGGTATTGCTGTTATGAATATCGACATCACACCTCTTGCATCGGTGGTCTCCGACCACTCGCTTATTAGGTTTCCATTTTGCTGCCATGTTTAGCAGAACAACAACCTAGTCTATTACAGCGGCAACACATTAACCCTTCAACTATGTCTGAACTCGAGGCTAGATTGCCTAATATCTTAGCCTCAAGTTTAGAGAATGCCCAGTCAGTAGATAGTCTTGTGGATAGTTTGAATTCAGTGCTCAAAAGTACACTTGATATGATTGCGCCATGTACGTATATTAAAACCACGCCTTCCCAAAGCACAGTCGCTTTGGTTTAATGGTCACTTGCATGACCTCAGGCAGAACGCTAGAGCTTTAGAACGGAAATGGCATAGTTCCAAATTAGAAGTATTCCACCTTGCGTGGCGTGATGCTATTTTAGACTATAAGCATGCACTACTGGCTACAAAGCGGACCTATTACTCTGATTTGATCAAAAACAAGCACAGTTCTTGTTCGACACGGTGGCAACACTTATTCATGGACAACTACCTGTAAGTCACTTTCCTTTTACAGCACAAGATTTCTTGGATTACTTTGAGAAGAAAATTCAACACATTAGGTTAAACATATCCCAGCATGTATCAGCTCAGCCACTACACCCTGCTATTGAGGTGGGTGCCATTATTGAGGTATTACATAGATTTACAGAATTTGATGGTATCTCGCTAGACATGCTGACGAAACTTGTAACATCTACAAAGAGCACAACCTGCTTATTTGATCCTATACCAACAAAACTGTTTAAGGACCTGTGGCCCACTCTTGGGCCGACTGTGCTGGAAATTATTTCTCTCATTAACCTCTGGATCTGTTCCTAAATGTTTTAAATCTGCAGTGATGAAACCATTACTTAAGGAAACTAATCTTGACCCTAGTGTATTGAAAAATTATAGGCCAATATCAAATTTATCATTTTGCTCTAAAATTCTGGAAAAAGTGGTCTCACAACAGCTTGTGGCCCACCTTACTGACAATAATCTTGTTGAGCCACTGCAGTCTGCCATTAGAAAATATCACTCCACAGAGACAGCTCTTACTAAAATGGTGAACAATCTTTTGCTTGCAGTGGATTCAGACACCACTACGGTTTTGGTACTGTTAGAGCTCAGTGCTGTGTTTGATACCATGGATCATCATGTTTTCCTTGATAGGCTGGAGCATTACTTTGGGATTACTGGAAGTGCCCTTGCATGGTTGACGTCATACTTATCCAGTTGCTCTCACTGTGTTTTATACGATAACCCTACCTCTAACCTTAGTGATATGAAATTTGGGGTTCCACAGGGATCTGTGTTGGCCCCCTGCTTTTCTCCCTTTATATAGCACCCCTTGGGCATATACTGTGGCGTTTTGGGATTGCCCGTCATTGTTATGCTGATGATACTCAATTGTACATGCCGATAACTGCTGTAATCTAATTTCCATAAAAACACTAGAGGATTGCCTTGCATCAGTGAGAGGCTGGATTTCTAGCAACTTCCTACTTTTAAATTCTGATAAGACTGAAATGATGGTTCTTGGTCCAGCAACATATCAGCATCAATTTGACCAGCTAGGGCTTGGCCTGGGTTTGTGTGCCATACATCATACAGACAAAGTGAGGAACCTTGGGGTGATGTTTGATCCTGCGTTGTCATTTGGCCACCACATTAGGGATATTATGAGAGATGCCTTCTTCCATCTGGGAAATATAGCAAGGATTTGTTTCATTCTGTCCATGACTGATGCTGAGACCCTGATTCATGTTTTTGTTTCTTCCAGATTGGATTATTGCAATGTCCAATTTTCAGGGTTACAGCAGTCCAGCATTAGGGGTCTCCAATTGTTTCAGAATGCTGCTGCCAGACTGATGACACGAAGCAGAAAGTTTGACCACATTACACCTGTTCTGGCATCTGTTCATTGGCTACCTGTCTCTGTGAGATCAGATTTTAAGGTTCTGTTATTCACCTATAAAATTGTTCTTGGACTGGCACTGACATACCTAGCTGATTTAATAAACCCTAAGTACCGGCCCAGGCTTTGCCCTCACAGGATGCAGGACTACTTTGTGTTCCGAGGGTGAAGAAAAAGTCTGTGAAAGTCTGTCAAAGAGCCTTCTCCTATCGTGCCCCTGTCTTATGGAATGGTGTCCCAGCGTCGATAAGACAGTCAGATTCTGTGGAGACATTCAAGACGAGACTTAAGACACATTTCTTTTCTCAGTCCTATGGTTAGCATATTGTGTTAGCATCCTTTTTCATTCTTTTAATTTTTACTCCTACATTGTGCTTTTTGAGCTTTTAATTGTGTATTTAATTTTTTGTTTTTTAATTAATTTTAAATTATTTTTGAATTGTTTTGTGTGAAGTGCCTTGGGGTGATGCTGCTATGAGTTGGCGATTTATAAATTGAAAAATATATAAGACTACATTTCATCTCTAACCCAAAGTCAAACTACTGACAAAATTCTGTTCAGATCTACCCCAAGCACTTTGAGTTATCATGTACACAAAAGCAAATTATCCTCCGTTGGTTGGCTGTGATTCCACTTTTGTTTGGCCTAAGCAGTTTCAGTCTGTTTAAGTAGCGTTGTTATTACCTCTATTTTTGTCTTATTATGAGGTCATGTCTGGGACCCACCGCCCAACAGAACTGCCCTGGGTTCTGGTTGGCAAACACCCCAGTTGACCACTGGTCCACCCCCACTTCAAAGCATCGCCATGCCGCTTTATTTCTTTCTTCATTTCTACATTTCTCTTTTCTTTCTAATTTCACACAATTCAGACTATTGACACAGCTTGACCCTGCCCGTTAACAACACAGGAGTCCCAACAGAAAAACATTAAACAGTCAGCGTTTTGTCACACGCTTGACAGGAACAAACATTAAAGGGACCAAGAGGCTTTGATATGCGCTTCACACATGTCAACATGTGACCAGAACAGGAATACACATCTGCTTTATATGCATAGCAGAGCTACACATTGCTGAGACAGCTTTATATGGATAGAATACACATTGGCAAAACAGGAAAACTCTATGCACGCCTCGGTATGGTGAATTATGTCCATAATGTCCACTACAACCCTTGACTTTTTCCAGCTGCTGGGGTCCTCAGTACTGAGGCACTTGCTTGTTGGATCATGCTCTGGGAAGCTCACCTTATGGCCACAGAGTTTTAGCTGGGGTTCTCTCTCAGGCAGGTAATACACCTCATCTGGGTCTTCCCTAGTTTGTTTGTTTGTTTATTTGGATCCCCATTAGCATCTGCAGTGTAACTGCATCAGCTACTCTTCCTGGGGTCCATTCAAATTTTAATTACAATTCACAAATACACATTTCAGTACAATAACACAACACATTTCCATTAAGGCATATAAAACACAATGAAAACTCATAATACATTACAATGCTTCAGACATTTGCTTAAAATAATACCTTTTAAGTTCCTTTTTAAAACCCAGACCACTGCTCAGTTCCCTTAACTTTTGTGGTAAATGATTCCATTCTCTCATGGCTCGAAACATCACTGTCCGTTGGCTCTGGTTTGTTCTACATTTAGGCAGAATGAAACACAGTCCTTTGGCATGCCTAGTTGGATAAAAATGAGTATCTTTGCTGAAAGGCAATTGTTGGTAAAGGACAGACGGTATCTGAGTTATAATAATATTTCTTAAAAAGTCTGATTTTGCATATAACCACCTGTCCCTTACCAAAAGCCAAGAGAGGTGCTTATGCATTATATCTACACTCGTCCTAAAGCCACATTTTAATGCCACACGTGCAGCTTTATTTTGCACAAGCTGTAATTTTTTTTACATTATTTACTGAAGTGTTTGACCAAACGACTGCACAATAATCCAAATTAGACAACACTAAACTTTGAATGACATATGGGATCACTGATTTAATTAAATATCTTAAACATCTTCTTATCACTGCCAAACTCCGTCCCATTTTAGAGACTGCATTATTTATTTGTTTGTCCCAGGACAGTTGGCTGTCAATGCAGACTCCAAGGAGCTTGACTTCTTCCACTTGTTTAACAACTGTGTTTTTTATTACAAGATTTAGTTGAGGTTTGGCTCTTAAGGAATATTTAGTTCCAATGACAATGCTTGTTGTTTTTCCTACATTCAGAATGAGTTTGTTGTCTTCAATCCAATTTTCAATCTTTTTAATTTCCTGCTCAAGTTTTGTTTTAACCTCCTCAATTGATTTCCCAGCCAGATAGACTGTTGTGTCATCTGCAAACATTGAAATGCTTGCTGTATCAAGCACTAATGGTAGGTCATTTGTGAAAATTGAATATAAAAGTGGACCAAGACAGCTGCCTTGTAGCACACCATGTTTCACAGTTTGAGCATTTGAAAAACATCCATTATAATACACTAATTGTTTTCTGTCACATAAGTAATTACTAATAAATTGCACAGCAGATTTGGAGAAGCCATAACATTCAAGTTTTTTTAGAAGAATTTTGTGATCAATGAGATCAGAAGCAGCGGAGAGGTCTAGTAATACTGTCCCAGTAATATTACCTTTGTCCATTTCCCGTAACCAGTCATCTGTCATTTGGGTCAGTGCAGTCGCTGTTGAATGTTTTTCTCTATAAGCATGCTGATAGTTTGTTATTAAATTGTTCTCTCTAAAATAAGAGTTAATCTGATCATACATAATTTTTTCCATTAATTTACTCAATACAGGGAGTAAACTAATAGGTCTACTGTTTGTTGCAGAAAATGACACTTTTTTATTTTTTGGCAATGCTATAATTTTTGATATTTTCCAAGCCGACAGAAATTTATTTTCATTAAAACATTGAGTAATTATGTGAGTTATGGCTGGTGCAATTATTGAGGCTACAGGTTTTAGGAGGTGCCCATCTAGTTCATCTACTCCTGGAGGTTTATCTTTTAGTGTCTTTAAATATTGTTCAACTTTATTTATACTTAAAACCTTAAAGCAAAAATTACACTTTTTTGATTTCATATTTTCTTTTATGATCTCAAATGACTGATTTTCATTTTTTGATTGTAAATTATTTCTGAATGCATCTATCTTTTCTATAAAATAATTGTTTAAATAATTTGCAATTTCATCAGATTTAGTTAAAAATCCATCATTTGTTTCCAAGACCAGTGGAGTTGATGTATTACCATACAAGAGGGAGTTTAGACTTTTCCATAACTGTTTACTGTCTGTAAAAGTTTTGAATTTCTCATGATAATATAATCTTTTATTTTTCTTGTTTTCTTTAACCACAAAATTTCTAAGTTTACGATATACTTTTCAGTCAAGCTCACTTCCAGATGTTATTGCAGTCTGCTTGGCTTTATCTCTTTCCTTCATTTGTGCTTTCAAGTTGACATCCAGCGATGGACTGTTTGAGTTGGATACAATACATTTCTTAATAGGTGCATATTTGTTGACAGTTTTTATTAATAAATTGTCAAATATTTGAAAAGCTTTCTCTGGATCTTTTTCAGTCATTACTTCAAACCAATTTAAATGTATGATTTCATCCACATATTTGTCAAGATTAAAATATTTAAAAGATCTTTTCCTTATAATTTTAGGACCAGCTTTGGGAACTTTTGTTCTCCTGAAAATACCTATTAAGTTGTGATCAGTAAATCCTACAGATGTAGAAGAGGCATTAAAACAGAGATTTGGTCTATTTGTAAATATATGGTCAATACATGTTGCTACCTCAGTTCCATCAATTTTGAGACTCACTCTAGTGGGTTCAGATATCATTTGTGTCAAACCATATGCCATTGCCATTGTCATCAGTCTAGATTTCATTGGACAATTCATAGTCCAGTCAATGTTCAGGTCTCCGAGCAAAAACACCTCAGAATCTGTGTTCCATGATCAAGCATCTGATCAATTTTATCTAAATAATCTTTACATGAATTTGGAGGTCTGTAACAACATCCTATAAGAATTGGCTTGAGATGTTTTAAATATACCTGTATCCAAATGTATTCAATAGAATTCAGCATTAGATCATATCTCACTTTTACTGGCAAGTGACTTTGAACATAAATTGCAACGCCACCTCCATATGCATTTCTGTCTCGACGGAATATATTGTACCCACTGACTGTAACTGAACTATCTTCCAAAGTTGAATCTAAGTGAGTTTCCGAGACTGCCAGCATTTGAAAATTGTGCTCAGCACTTAAATTTTCAATTTCAATTAGTTTGTTTCTTAAGCTACATATATTGATATGAGCTATTTTTTAGCATTTTTGTGAAATATTGTTTTGCATTAGCATGATTTTATTTTGCTAACCTGATTTTTCTTTTGAAGTTCTATGAGGTCACGTTCTGATTCATCTGTATTTGTCTAAATCTTTTAGTTCTTTAATGACCATCACTCTGGACTCTTCACTTTGTTTCAGCATTATTTTACAATTTCTGGTCCAGGTTGCATGGATTGTTTTGTTTTTTCAACATTCCAGCTTGTCTGGCAGTTTCAGCATTTCTCTGTGTCAGGTGCTCATTCAGGAACACTCCTGACCCTTTAAGTTTTTTGGCTTGTCTGAGCAACTCAATTTTCTGTTTTCTGTTCCAGAATCTAATGATTACCGATGGTTTGGCTGTCACATCTTTCCTAGGGAGTGTATGGCAAGCCTCAATGAAACTGCACTGGATTCTTACTTTCAAAAAACTTTCAACCTAGTACCTAGTAACCGTTCATTTGATACAAAGTCATTCCAGTAGTACGCACAGATCCAGTCAATGCCTTATTGTCCAAGTCTCACACCCTTACAGTAAGACAGGAAGTGCCAGGACCAGAAAGACCTTTGTTCTCTTTCAACATCACTAAAGACCTCTGTCCAGTGACCTCATGACCCCACAAGGTCTTCGAGGCATCTCTCAATGTCAAAAGCCAAGGACCCAGAGGTCTGAATGCCAATGTCAAGATAGATACAAGAGAACCCGGCCCGGGGCTAACCCTATTCCTACCCCTAAACCTACTCCTAATACCCCTAACCCGACCTTAACCCGACCTTAACCCTAACCTTAACGCTGGCCAAGTTCTCTACATGGCCAAGATCTCTTTTTACCATCAAGATATGTATAAAGGGCAGAATAACATAAGTGAATCCCTCGACAGGTTTGACACTTGATTATGAGATTTTATGGAAATATTGGCCATCACAAGAAGAGGAATCAATTAGTACATATTTCAGATTTATTTATCATTGTCTTTGAAATAGGGTGTTTTGGCCTTTGTTGGATATATACACTCAACAAAAATATAAACGCAACACTTTTGGTTTTGCTCTCATTTTGTATGAGATGAACTCAAAGATCTAAAACTTTTTCCACATACACAATATCACCATTTCCCTCAAATATTGTTCACAAACCAGTCTAAATCTGTGATAGTGAGCACTTCTCCTTTGCTGAGATAATCCATCCCACCTCACAGGTGTGCCATATCAAGATGCTGATTAGACACCATGATTAGTGCACAGGTGTGCCTTAGACTGTCCACAATAAAAGGCCACTCTGAAAGGTGAAGTTTTGTTTTATTGGGGGGGGATACCAGTCAGTATCTGGTGTGACCACCATTTGCCTCATGCAGTGCAACACATCTCCTTCGCATAGAGTTGATCAGGTTGTCAATTGTGGCCTCTGGAATGTTGGTCCACTCCTCTTCAATGGCTGTGCGAAGTTGCTGGATATTGGCAGGAACTGGTACACGCTGTCGTATACGCCGGTCCAGAGCATCCCAAACATGCTCAATGGGTGACATGTCTGGTGAGTATGCCGGCCATGCAAGAACTGGTGTTGTGTGGGCCGCTGAAGAGGAGGTACTGCTGGCCCACCACCACCAGAGGGCGCCCTGCTTGGAGTGCGGGCTCCAAGCACGAGAGGGCGCCAGACCTAGAAGAAGTGACAGCTGTCATTCATCCCCTGCCCCAGCTGTCACTCGTTCATCATCATCACCACCATAAAAGCCGGACTGCAACTCCACCTCCTCGCCGAGAAATCGACTACCATTCCTGAGGTAATCCTTCTCTGCAGTATTTGGATTAATCCACGTTTTGATCTCTGTTTGCAGCCGTTTATTCCTGTGGGACAGTTTTGTCAGAGTGGCGTGTTGTGGGAACCGCGACGTCTTCGCCTCCCACTCCCTCCAGATAAGTGACTGACAGGAGCTGCTTGAGTGTATGATTGGAGGTGGAGGTGCTCCCTCCCATCAGTGTTGGACTGTGTATTACTGAGTGTGCGGACTCACACTCACACATCCTGTTTTTGCTTTCTGCCAGCAGTGCCAGGGTCGACAGCCGGGAACAGAGGCCACCTGGGGACTCGGGACTTGGCGGCTCCGGTGTTCTTCAGACCGTTGGTGGTTGAAGCCGTGTGGAGTACGGCTTCTCTCTCGTCGGGGGGGTCTCCTATCTTCGAGCCTGACACACGTCACCTGGTGCTAATTGACTGTGCATATTTTCTGTGTCTTTTCGTTGTGTAGCGTCACAACATTAAATTGTTACCTTTTGGTTTAGTCATTGTCCGTTCATTTGCGCCCCCTGTTGTGGGTCCGTGCTACGACACCTTCACAACAACTGGGACATTTTCAGCTTCCAAGAATTGTGTACAAATCCTTGCAACATGGGGCCGTGCATTATCCTGCTGCAACATGAGGTGATGTTCTTGGATGTTGGCACAACAATGGGCCTCAGGATCTCGTCACGGTATCTCTGTGCATTCAAAATGCCATCAATAAAATGCACCTGTGTTCTTCGTCCATAACAGACACCTGCCCATACCATAACCCCACCGGCACCATGGCCACTCGATCCACAACATTGACATCAGAAAACCGCTCACCCACACGACGCCACACACGCTGTCTGCCATCTGCCCTGGACAGTGTGAACTGGGATTCATCCGTGAAGAGAACACCTCTCCAATGTGCCAAATGCCAGCGAATGTGAGCATTTGCCCACTCAAGTCGGTTACGACGACGAACTGGAGTCAGGTCGAGACACCGATGAGGACGACGAGCATGCAGATGAGCTTCCCTGAGACGGTTTCTGACAGTTTGTCCAGAAATTCTTTGGTTATGCAAACCGATTGTTTCAGCAGCTGTCCGAGTGGCTGGTCTCAGACGATCTTGGAGGTGAACATGCTGGATGTGGAGGTCCTGGGCTGGTGTGGTTACACGTGGTCTGTGGTTGTGAGGCTGGTTGGATGTACTGCCAAATTCTCTGAAACGCCTTTGGAGACGGCTTATGGTAGAGAAATGAACATTCAATACACGAGCAACAGCTCTGGTTGACATTCCTGCTGTCAGCATGCCAATTGCACGCTCCCTCAAATCTTGCGACATCTGTAGCATTGTGCTGTGTGATAAAACTGCACCTTTCAGAGTGGCCTTTTATTGTGGGCAGTCTAAGGCACACCTGTGCACTAATCATGGTGTCTAATCAGCGTCTTGATATGGCACACCTGTGAGGTGGGATGGATTATCTCAGCAAAGGAGAAGTGCTCACTATCACAGATTTAGACTGGTTTGTGAACAATATTTGAGGGAAATGGTGATATTGTGTATGTGGAAAAAGTTTTAGATCTTTGAGTTCATCACATACAAAATGGGAGCAAAACCAAAAGTGTTGCGTTTATATTTTTGTTGAGTATATATATATATATATATATATGCAATCTAATGTTCATAGATGTATTTGAAAATTCAAAAAGGAGAAATAGCCACAAAAGTAAGTGGAAGAGATCTTTAAAAATCCCCTGTCAGTCAGTGTGTGAGATGAGCGGTGAAGTAATTTTGCTCTTTATCTCGTTCTACACTTTATAGTTTTAGTAACCTCAATCATTCCAGTACGTTGGACTGTTATAACAAAGTAATGGTGTGTCAGGCGCTGTAGAGATTAATTTTATTTCATTTTATCAGCCAAGCTCTTTGTTTTTTGCCCTTAACTTCGGGTTGGTCTGACCATTCCAGACACAAAAAAAAGTTCTTCTCAAATGAATCAAGACGTCAATGCAGCAAAGTCAGGATTTCCTCTCAGGCTCCCCGCTTCTGCAAATGTGCTGATTTTGACACTGGGCCATTAAAGGGGTGACTCGAGCCATAGATCAGGGTAATTGTGGCATTAGGCGGCAAATTGGAGCTAAAATAACCAGATGCATGGGCAGATAGACACGTCCCACTCCAGCGACAGTTAACCCAAGTTCAAGGAGAGTTCAAGCATAGAGAAGATACTGTAACCCCACCAGCTCAAGTACGCAGCCCGGCTCGCACTTCTCCAGAAATTATCTTCACAAATATATGATTTCCGAAGGGTGTAATTGTCTCCACTCTTATGGTCGTTCATTTCTCATTTCATTTTCCATACGTCTGTATTTTCCTTGGCCTCTTACAAGGGTAAATTGCACCTAAGGCTCCGACTTGATGCCTAGGCTCAAGCTTTTCCTGGGAAAACTCCTGTCAGTATGGATTGGAGGAGATGGCGGTCATGTAAACTTTTATAAAGGTAATAAAGAAGTGCTGCTCCAGCCTCCGTCTTCACCCAGCCCCCATTCCTCCCCCCAGCAGCTCAAAAAATATGGCCTTTAAACAGCCATCGTCACATGTTGCTTTGTACTTCTTTTTAACAAATATCAGCTTTGATAGGAAATCTTTATATGACTGAATATTTCTGTCACTATTTAGCAGTTTTCCCTCACCAAGGACTGGAAATGGGGAATGTTGGAATGGTTTCCATTCATGCTTGCAACTATGTCCTACAAGACACTTAAGACATAAGTACGGAAAATAATTGAATGATATTTGCCCGACCTCAAAACTGTGTGGTCTTGAGTGGGTTTGAATAATAAATCTGTGGCACATTTTTCCTGGAGAGTTTTTGCCAGTTTTTCCTTCCACAACCTCGGTAGGGTGAGCCAACGGCTGCTGAAAACTTTCAGTTGTTGCTGTACCTTTATAGAATTTGAATAAATAAAATGTGTTTCATTGCACATTTAACAGAATATTCACATGTTCTTCTAAACCGCTTAATCTATGGGCAGCCATTTTGTGGCTATAAATAGCTCAACTGACCCATATATGGGCAAAGAGGTGGAAGTAGACAAGACCCCACATGATCCAGTTGGGGCAAACACGCCCCCATTTTGGAGTTACCAAACAAAGCTAAAAAGCTAACATTGGTTTGAAGGATATTCTTATCTTATTTATTAAAGCATATTTTTGTGGCCTGGATGGCAGTTTTCTTGATGGATGGCTTTGGTGGGGTATTAAAATCACCTATTGGGGTTAGCGCGGAGCGCAGCTACTGTCAGCTAACCTACGCTACTTGCTAATGCGTTAATGTTGCTAACATAAATTAAATTACACAAAAATTTCACTCTGCAGAAATACCAGAGCACACACTTCTTAGATGATCCGTTAGGACAATTAACTGCACAACAACCCATATTTGTGAATAAAATGCTCAGAAATGCTCATGCTAATGTTAGCTGCTTACTAGTGACTTATATAGTGACTTATACAAGAGGGTGTTGTCTAAAAAGATGCCAACAATTAAATCCAACATGAATCATCACTTTGAGGTGCTTGCCTTGGTCAGGTCATCAGCCAGAGTCTAAAAAGAAAACTTATAAATAGAAACTATGTATAAAACTTTGTCTTTCACCAGCTTACTGCCACCTGCTGTGTTGCAGTGTGTGGAATCATGGCATTAATTATTCCAAGTCAGTACAATACAGATGATAATTATTATTGTGAGGTGTCAAAGTGTATCTTTAATTTTGTCAGTGGTGTGTTCTATCAACTACTTTTCCAAGTATATTTGTAGTGCAGTCTGTTTTTAAACATAATTTATTTAAATTTGTCTTTATTTCTAACTCATGATTGCACCATTTTACAGAAAGGCTTGTCAGCTGTTTTTTTTAACAGCTCTTGATTACTGTTATTCAAATAAGCTGTCCAAAGCTACAGGCTGCTGGATTACTTTTTAAGACAATCACAGAGAATCATCCTTTCATTGCATCACTTCATTAGCGTCTGCAATAGGACAATGAGTCCAATTACCCACAATCCCTCCTCGGCTCTCTGTGGCACTGTGTCGGACCATCTGCGGGGGCTGGCTCGGCGCCAGGGTGCATTCATTTTCCATAATTATCTAAAAATCTTCATTATTTTGTCATTTATTCAGATGCTGTGAGAGTGTTTAAGTTTCACCTGGTTTTAGACGAGACCGCGGGCAGAAAACTCGATCTGATCGCACAAATGGGCCACAATTACACAAGCAAAGATGATTTTAACGTCATCATAAACTAAATGAATGAAGTCATGTTTCCCAACTGATGAGGAGGCGAAGCCTGACAAAGGTCAGAGGTTAGGGTTGGGGTTGTATATGATTAAAACATGACTAACCTGCTCTGTATCACCTCACACCGTGGCCCACAGCAGCAGCAGCACCCCCCCCCCCCCCCCCCCCCCACTAATTAAAGTGATACAACATCTTTGATTGATGATTTTTTTTTTTTTTTTGCAACTTTATAAAAAAAAAACAACCTAAGAAATCCCATCTACATAAGTATTCTCAGCCTTTACCATGCAGCCCAAAATTGACCTCAGGTGCATCCTGTTTCCACTGATCATCCTTGAGATGTTTGTACAGCTTAACTGGAGTCCACCTGGAGTAAATTCAGTTGATTGGACATGATTGGAGAGGTGACAGTCTAATGGTTAAGTGTTGGGCTTGAGACCAAAGGATCCTTGGTTCAAATCCCAGCCTGACTGGAAAATCCCTAAGGGCTCTTGGGCAAGGTCCTTAATCCCCTAGTTGCTCCCAGTGTGTAGTGAGAACCTTGTATGGCAGCACCCTGACATCGGGGGGAATGTGAGGCATTATTGTAAAGCCCTTTGAGCATGTGATGCAGATGGAAAAGCGCTATATAAATGCAGTCCATTTACGATTTGGAAAGACACACACCTGTCTACATATAAGGTCCCACAGTTGACAGTGCATGTCAGAGCACAAACCAAGCATGAAGTCAGAGGAATTGTCTGTGGACCTCTGAGACATTGTCTCAAGGCACAAATCTGGGGAAGGGTACAGAAACATTTCTGCTGCTTTGAAGACCTCAGTGAGCACAGTGACCTCCATTATCTGTTAATGGAAGAACTTTGGATCCACTAGGAGTCTTCCTCGAGCTGGCCACTCGTCTAAGTTGAGCGATCGGGGGAGAAGGACCTTAATTGGGGTAACCAAGAACCCAATGGTCACTCTGTCAGAGCTCCAGCATTCCTCTGTAGAGAGAGGAGAACCTTCCAGAAAGACAACCATCTCTACAGCAATCCACCAATCAGGCCTGTATGGTAGAGTGGCCAGACAGAAGCCACTCCTTAGTAAAAGGCACCTGGAGTTTGCCAAAAGGCACCTGAAGGACTCTCAGACCATGAGAAACAAAATTCTCTGGTCTGATGAGACAAAGATTGAACTCTTTGGCGTGAATGCCAGGTGTGATGTTTGGAGGAAACCAGGCACCATCCCTACAGTGAAGCATGGTGGTGGCAGCATCATGCTGTGGGGATGTTTTTCAGCAGCTGAAACTGGGAGACTAGTCAGGATTGAGGGAAAGATGAATGCAGCAATTTACAGAGACATCCTGGATGAAAACCTGCTCCAGAGCACTCTTGACCTCAGACTGGGGCGACGGTTCATCTTTCAGCAGGACAGTGACCCTAAACACAGCCAAGATATCAAAGGAGTGGCTTCAGGACAACTCTGTGAATGTCCTTGAGTGGCCCAGCCAGAGCCCAGACTTGAATCTGATTGAACATCTCTGAAGAGATCTGAAAATGTCTGTGCACCGACGCTCACCATCCAACCTGATGGAGCTTGAGAGGTGCTGCAAAGAGGAATGGACAAAACTCCCCAAAGATAGGTGCACCATGTGGCATCATATAGCATTCAAGAAGACTTGAGGCTGTAATTGCTGGCAAAGGTGCATCAACAAAGTACTGAGCAAAGGGTGTGAATACTTATGTACGCGTGATTTCTTAGTTTTTAAAACTTTTAAGTTTTCAAAAAAAGTTTCATGTTGTCATTATGGGGTGTTGTGAGTAGAATTTTGAGGAAAAAATTAATTTACTCTATTTTGGATGACAAAATGTGGAAAAAGTGAAACGATGTGAATACTTATATATGAAATGAAAGATAAGATAGAAACCCAACTGCTGCTGCGGCCCAAACAGTCACGTCCTGTAATATTTCTCCATTTATTTATATTTAGTCTACTTTTTAATGCAGATTTTCCAGAATTCACAGAATTATTTCTGAAAATCATTTGATGTTTTTTGAGCAGGTATGCTCACAAACATAGAAACATGGGCAATAACAGATTAAACAACACAAAATACAAGAAGTGAGACAGAAAGTGAAGTCTGAACAGATGAAAGAAAGAAAAAAAACAAGAGAGAAAATCAAACATGAATAAAAAAGAAATACAGGTGTTTTTAAAGAAATAGGAAAACAAAGAGGATCAGGAATCGCTCGTCAAGCAGCTGGCATTTGGTCATTTGAACATTGTTCTTCTTCATTGTCTGTGTGTGTGTGTGTGTGTGTGTGTGTGTGTGTGTGTGTGTGTGTGTGTGTGTGTGTGTGTGTGTGTGTGTGTGTGTGTGTGTGTGTGTACATGTGCACATACATGCACTCATACACATTGGCTGCCATGCCACGAGTTTTGCCTGCCAACATCAAAAATGAAGCGGTCAGCGGACAGCTTGGCTTGTCACAGGACGCGGTAGGTAGCCGAGCCACATGTAGCTCAGAGGACAGGCCAAGGAGGGGGTGGAGGCAAGGCAGGGGGGCGGAGCCAGGGCAGCTGTGGAGGGAAGGGAGGTGACGGGGTCGGTAGGGAAACATCTTCCAGTCGCCCCTAACCTGATCTCATCACGCCACATCTGCTCAGCAGTGAAGCTGCTGGTGGGCGTCGTCATACATATTTGATAAGAGTTCCAGGCTCCTCGTGTAAGACTTTAATCTTACATCAGTTTTACTGTCGAGCAGCCTTCATCTCACTGCTCTGCTCATTAATAATCCACGCCCAGCCCGTGTTTGTCCACCGGCACAGTGTCTTAGTGGTTAGCACACAGCAAGAAGGTCATGGGATCGCTTCCCGCTCTTTCTGTGTGGAGTTTGCACATTCTCCCCGTGTCTTCAGTGGTGGGCACAGAAAACCAAAAACCTAGCTTCGATAACCATTAATTCGCTAACTGAAAAGTTAACTTTTATAACGCTAAACCGATAAACTGCAAAAAAAAATTAACGGAAGTTACAGATAACCGCTAACTTTTCATATTTATTCGGTCGCGGCCATATCGGACTACTATACTGTCGGCTACTGATAAACCAGTTTCACTTTAAGCGCTGCAGGGCCTGCTGGGTAATTTCAAAGATCAAGTCACATAACCCACGCATTCCCAGGAGCACAAAAGTCACAGTTTATCTCAGTATGATATGCCGCCATTTACAGACTAAAAGCTGCTACTTTTTTCACACGCAACAATGTGGCTATTTTAAGGATTTTTACAGGCTTTCCTGTACTTTACTGATAAATCGAAATACGTCCAAGTAAAAGACACAGAGTAAATATAAATTTGTACCTGTTAGTTTCAGTGGGATTCATTGCATTCTGAAGAAAAATAATCCACATAAAGTGTCCTGATTATCCAAAATGTGTCTAAAAATATTTTAATTCCTTGTCGTGGGTGAAGAAAAGTCCCTCTGTAACACAGCTGCTCCGTCAGATCTCCTCTCTTACACCGTGTCTTTGCAGGTAATGAAATTATCCCGTTAGCCACAAAGAAATAAATAAAATAATGTGAAATTAGTCCGTTTTGCCTCTGTGTAGAGTGTATGGTAACACTAACATCTAAAGTGAACCTGAACTACACACAATGCTCTCTGCATCAACCGGCCAATCACGACTTGCGCTTAATGATGACATCATCAGCCAAAGACAGCCAGTTTGCCACAAACAACAGACAGGAACTAAAATGTTTGATTTTAGGGTTTACAAACATTTTTGATCGTTAAACTTTGCTCACTTTACCAGCAAGAAAAATGTTAGCAGACTGAAAGTTTGCAGAACTAAATTTAACGGAAGTTAATTGTTCCGCTGATGGTTTTAAAAGTTAGCTGTAAAGCTAATCTGATAACAAAAACATTAGCTTTGATAATTTGCGGTTAGCAGATTAGCTGAAATTTGCCCACCACTGTGTACAATGACAATAAAGGCTCTATTCTATTGAATTAACATGCAAGTGTATTCTTCAAAAAGAGTTGAACTTTCAGAAGGCGGGATTGATGGGTCGCAGGTCAACAAACGTTTTCAGGACAGGACGTCGGCCCGTTGTCTGATGATGCAGAATCGAGTCAGAGAGAGAATTTGTAAGCAGTGTAACTGTATTACATCACTTTTTGGATCTGGTGCTTTAATTTTAAAGGACCAAAAGTAATTGGACAGTCTCTGAGCTGATTCTGTGTGTCTCTTATGTTAGTCTGTAGAGCAAAAAAACCTCCAAAACCACACATACTCTTTTTTTTAAATTCCAGGGAACATGCAGAATTACCTGACGATGTGCAGTAAGATTTTTATACGCAAAATTATAACTCTTCCGGATGTTTTTAAGCACATTTTAAATCCCATTGCTTGCAATGAGGCACTTATCTCAGGCTAATGTTAGCATCATGTTATGTGATGCTGGTGAGTTTTCATGCTAATGTTAGACCATTAGCGATGCTAACAAGCAAAAGTTAACATGTAGTTGTGTAAGTATGTATTTTTTAGACACTGTATAAATCCTGTTGCTCACAATAGAAGCACTCAGCTCATGCGAAATTTAGGACCAGGTTATGTCATGCTTGCAAGTTTTTGTGTTTTTTTTGTGAGTTTTTATGTTAATGTTATAGTCCTTTAGCAGTGCTAACTGGCAAACAGTAGCATGTATATCTGTACATATGTATTTTTAAGCACTTTATATGAGCGAAGCGCCGTGAATCTCACTCTATGGTAGACGAAGGCACAAACCAGAAATGGCACAGAAATTCAGCCCCAGTAGAGAAAAAGCCACAAACCGGACGACATTGCCATGAAAAGCCATAAAAAGCCACAAACCGACAGTAGACGAACATGACATTATAAAGAGGAGGAGACGCCGTATTGGTTGCTGAGGTGCAAGAACACACACTCACGAGCGCCACTAGCTTAGCTTATGACAAGCTAAAAGTGGACACTCTCGTTATGGCCGAACAACTTTCCACAGTTTCTGTGGATTCTGTGTTAGTACGCGCTCACAGGCGATGTGCTTGAAGAATTTCTGTGCAAAAAGTAGTTCCCAGATAATTGTGATATATTCCTGTGAGATAATGAGTATATCTCATGTAAATCAATTGTACAATTTACCAGTAATAAAATGATGAAGCAAACTGAAGTTTTAAGAGTGGCCGTAATAAATATTTAAGAAACTTAAAACTTTATGAGCACTGTAAACATTGACATGATGGAGTTTGATGCGGAAGAGTTCAGAAAGATACGACTGGAATGTTTTGATTACCATTTACAGTTGGCAATGAAAGAGTTGGGTGTTAACTTCGTGTTAAAGTCAGAACAAGAAGCTGCACTGAAAGAGATCTATCTGGGACAAAGAGACACGTTCTGTGTGTTGTTGCTCCAGCGAGAGCAGCACGCTGAGCAGTTTCGCGAAAGTAGTCTGGCGAGCTCAATCTGTGGGCGAGCTATCCCACAAGCGAAACGTCCTTGCGTCAAGCAACCCAGTCCAGTCAAAGATTCAAGCTTCTCTACTACACATTCATATCGTATGTCATATTGATATGACAATATTGTGATATGATGATTTGGCCATATTGTAGGCAAAAAAGAAAAATGCTTAAAAAGGTTGGGGGAGTCAAAGCTGAAAGGCAAAAATTAAAGGCGGGTGGGGGGGGGCAGAAGCTGAAAGGTTTTAGCCATGCTCATGCACCACCGTAGCATTTACTCAAAAACTCAAAAACACCTCCGTGTTGAAAACCATTTGTAAAATTCAGGCGGCTTTTGATGGCTTTCAACAAGTGAGTAACTGAGAAATTGTTTAACAGCTTGGGCATGTTCCAACTTGCCCGTTAAGGTTTCCAACGGAGGTGTTTTTCCTGTCGCGACCCCCCGTGGTCGGGTCCGGCCCGACATGCGACTCTGCCCGCACGTTCTTTCATTACAAAATGTCCGTTAACAATGGAATGTCTGAATAAACTTCTTCTGAAAGTTCTCTGTTCTCTGACGACTTCCTGGGTCAACAGAGCCTGAAATGTGGAAGTTTTCAACTTGAAACGGCGAGACGCTGCCACCTCGAAGCGCAGATCGCCATCAAGTGCCGTGGGCCGTCCTTACGACGACACTACCAGACCAAAATCTCTCATCAGCTGTTAAAATTTTTACAGAAAACCAGCTGAATTTATCGAATGGTGTCCATTCAGTTGTGCCTTACAGCTTTGAAAAAATTTTGATCAAACAAAGCAGCAGTCTCTGAGCCATTTCTAAACAATGAAAAAAATCGATGAGAGGATGGGCCACTCCTCGCTCAAAGACTGCCCACAGGCGAATGACGTAACCAACAGGTGTGAAAAAACTGTCACATGCCCACGAGGGTTCAAGCATGTCTGATGTAATCACACGTGATTCAAATCCATATGGTTTTTGAAAAAAATAATAAGGTCAGATACTTTTCTAATAGACCTCGTAGAATATATATTTTGTCCATCCATCCATTTTTTTCCGCTTTATCCGGAGTCGGGTCACGGGGGCAGCAGCTCAAGCAAAGCCACCCAGACCTCCCGATCCACACACACCTCCCCCAGCTCCTCCAGGGGAACCCCGAGGTGTTCCCAAGCCAGCTGAGAGACGTAGTCCCTCCAGCGTGTCCTGGGTCTTCCCCGGGGCCTCCTCCCAATGGGATGTGCCCGGAACACCTCTCCAGCGAGGCGTCCAGGGGGCATCCGGAAAAGATGCCCGAGCCACCTCAGCTGGCTCCTTTTGACATGGAGGAGCAGCGGTTCGACTCCGAACTCCTCCCGAGTCACGGAGCTCCTCACCCTATCTCTAAGGGAGCGCCCAGCCACCCTGCAGAGGAAACTCATCTCGGCCGCTTGTACTCGTGATCTCGTTCTTTCGGTCATGAGCCGAAAGAACATGTGGACTGGTTGGGCGAACTCCCATGAACCCTTGAGCACCCGATGGAGGGTGTAGAGCTGGTCCAGTGTGCCGCGACCAGGACGAAAACCACACTGCTTCTCCTAAATCCGAGGTTCGACTATGGGTCGAATTCTCCTCTCCAGTACTCTGGAATAGACCTTACCGGGGAGGCTGAGGAGTGTGACCCGCCTATAGTTGGAACACACCCTCCGGTCCCCCTTCTTAAACAGAGGGACCACCACCCCGGTCTGCCAATCCAGAGGCACTGTCCCTGACCGCCACGCGATGTTGCAGAGGCATGTCAACCAAGACAGTCCCACAACATCCAGAGAATTAAGGTACTCAGGACTGATTTCATCCACCCCAGGAGCCTTGCCACTGAGGAGCTTTCTGACCACCATGGTGACTTCGGCCTGGGTGATGGATGAGTCCGCCTCTGAGTCCCCAGTCTCTGCTTCCTCTTCGGAAGATGTGACGATGGGATTGAGGAGAACCTTGAAGTATTCCTTCCACCACCTGACAACATCCCCAGTCAGGGTCAACAGCTCCCCACAGCATCATAGTGCCGTTGGAGAGCTGCTTTTGCCTCCTGAGTAGGACTCCTTCTTCACCTTGATGGCATCCCTTACTTCCAGCGTCCACCAACGGGTTTGGGGATTGCCGCCGCGACAGGCACCAGAGACCTTGGGACGACAGCTATGAGTGGTCGCATCGACAATGGAGGTGGAGAACATGGTCCACTCGGACTCCATGTCTCCAACTTCCCCCGGGATCTGGGAGAAGCTCTTCCGGAGGTGGGAGTTGAAAACCTCGCTGACACAGGGTTCCGCCAGTCGTTCCCAGCAGACCCTCATGATACGTTTGGGCCTGCCAGGTCTGACCGGCTTCCTCCCCTCCCAGCAGATCCAACTCACCACCAGGTGGTGATCAGTCAATCAATCAATCAATCAACTTTTTTCTTATATAGCGCCAAATCACAACAAACAGTTGCCCCAAGGTGCTCCATATTGTAAGGCAAGGCCATACAATAATTATGAAAAACCCCAACGGTCAAAACGACCCCCTATGAGCAAGCACTTGGCCACAGTGGGAAGGAAAAACTCCCTTTTAATAGGAAGAAACCTCCAGCAGAACCAGGCTCAGGGAGGGGCAGTCTTCTGCTGAGACTGGTTGGGGCTGAGGGAAAGAACCAGGAAAAAGACATGCCGAGAAGGGGGGCAGAGATCGATCACTAATGATTAAATGCAGAGTGATGCATACGGAGCAAAAAGAGAAAGAAACAGTGCATCATGGGAACCCCCCCTCAGTCTACGTCTAAAGCAACATAACCAAGGGATGGTCCAGGGTTACCCGATCCAGCCCTAACTATAAGCCTTAGCGAAAAGGAAAGTTTTAAGCCTAATCTTAAAAGTAGAGAGGGTATCTGTCTCCCTGATCTGAATTGGGAGCTGGTTCCACAGGAGAGGAGCCTGAAAGCTGAAGGCTCTGCCTCCCATTCTACTCTTACAAACCCTAGGAACTACAAGTAAGCCCGCAGTCTGAGAGCGAAGCGCTCTAATGGGGTAATATGGTACTACGAGGTCCCTAAGATAAGATGGGACCTGATTATTCAAAACCTTATAAGTAAGAAGAAGAATTTTAAATTCTATTCTAGAATTAACAGGAAGCCAATGAAGAGAGGCCAACACGGGTGAGATATGCTCTCTCCTGCTAGTCCCCGTCAGTACTCTAGCTGCAGCATTCTGAACCAACTGAAGGCTTTTTAGGGAACTTTTAGGACAACCTGATAATAATGAATTACAATAGTCCAGCCTAGAGGAAATAAATGCATGAATTAGTTTTTCAGCATCACTCTGAGACAAGACCTTTCTGATTTTAGAGATATTGCGTAAATGCAAAAAGGCAGTCCTACATATTTGTTTAATATGCGCTTTGAATGACATATCCTGATCAAAAATGACTCCAAGATTTCTCACAGTATTACTAGAGATCAGGGAAATGCCATCCAGAGTAACGATCTGGTTAGACACCATGCTTCTAAGATTTGTGGGGCCAAGTACAATAAGTTCAGTTTTATCTGAGTTTAAAAGCAGGAAATTAGAGGTCATCCATGTCTTTATGTCTGTAAGACAATCCTGCAGTTTAGCTAATTGGTGTGTATCCTCTGGCTTCATGGATAGATAAAGCTGGGTATCATCTGCGTAACAATGAAAATTTAAGCAATACCGTCTAATAATACTGCCCAAGGGAAGCATGTATAAAGTGAATAAAATTGGTCCTAGCACAGAACCTTGTGGAACTCCATAATTAACTTTAGTCTGTGAAGAAGATTCCCCATTTACATGAACAAACTGTAATCTATTAGACAAATATGATTCAAACCACCGCAGCGCAGTGCCTTTAATACCTATGACATGCTCTAATCTCTGTAATAAAATTTTATGGTCAACAGTATCAAAAGCAGCACTGAGGTCCAACAGAACAAGCACAGAGATAAGTCCACTGTCCGAAGCCATAAGAAGATCATTTGTAACCTTCACTAATGCTGTTTCTGTACTATGATGAATTCTAAAACCTGACTGAAACTCTTCAAATAGACCATTCCTCTGCAGGTGATCAGTTAGCTGTTTTACAACTACCCTCTCAAGAATCTTTGAGAGAAAAGGAAGGTTGGAGATTGGCCTATAATTAGCTAAGATAGCTGGATCAAGTGATGGCTTTTTAAGTAATGGTTTAATTACTGCCACCTTAAAGGCCTGTGGTACATAACCAACTAACAAAGATAGATTGATCATATTTAAGATTGAAGCATTAAATAATGGTAGGACTTCCTTGAGCAGCCTGGCAGGAATGGGGTCTAATAAACATGTTGATGGTTTGGAGGAAGTAACTAATGAAAATAACTCAGACAGAACAGGAGAGAAAGAGTCTAACCAAATACCGGCATCACTGAAAGCAGCCAAAGATAACGATACATCTTTGGGATGGTTATGAGTAATTTTGTCTCTAATAGTCAAAATTTTGTTAGCAAAGAAAGTCATGAAGTCATTACTAGTTAAAGTTAATGGAATACTCAGCTCAATAGAGCTCTGACTCTTTGTCAGCCTGGCTACAGTGCTGAAAAGAAACCTGGGGTTGTTCTTATTTTCTTCAATTAGTGATGAGTAGAAAGATGTCCTAGCTTTACGGAGGGCTTTTTTATAGAGCAACAAACTCTTTTTCCAGGCTAAGTGAAGATCTTCTAAATTAGTGAGACGCCATTTCCTCTCCAACTTACGGGTTATCTGCTTTAAGCTACGAGTTTGTGAGTTATACCACGGAGTCAGACACTTCTGATTTAAAGCTCTCTTTTTCAGAGGAGCTACAGCATCCAAAGTTGTCTTCAATGAGGATGTAAAACTATTGACGAGATACTCTAACTCCCTTACAGAGTTTAGGTAGCTACTCTGCTCTGTGTTGGTATATGACATTAGAGAACATAAAGAAGGAATCATATCCTTAAACCTAGTTACAGCGCTTTCTGAAAGACTTCTAGTGTAATGAAACTTATTCCCCACTGCAGGGTAGTCCATCAGGGTAAATGTAAATGTTATTAAAAAATGATCAGACAGAAGGGAGTTTTCAGGGAATACTGTTAAGTCTTCTATTTCCATACCATAAGTCAGAACAAGATCTAAGATATGATTAAAGTGGTGGGTGGACTCATTTACTTTTTGAGCAAAGCCGATAGAGTCTAATAATAGATTAAATGCAGTGTTGAGGCTGTCATTCTCAGCATCTGTGTGGATGTTAAAATCGCCCACTATAATTATCTTATCTGAGCTAAGCACTAAGTCAGACAAAAGGTCTGAAAATTCACAGAGAAACTCACAGTAACGACCAGGTGGACGATAGATAATAACAGTTTTTTTTTTTTTCTTCAGTTCCCAGTGGAGAAGGGAAGACAAGGCAAATGGGAGAGGCCGTGTCGCTAAGTGTTAGCCTACACAGCTAACCAGATAGCTGTCTTCTCTCGCTTGCACAATCGCCTCAACAAGTTTGAGCTCCGGGTCATAAACAAACCGCAACACATGTCCACTTTCCCACCGCATCATCACTTTTTCTTTTCATTATCACTTTGTTTCCATGTAATTTGGACAAAAACTCATAGAAAGTGACGTGTTTTTGTCCCCGGAAATAGAGAAATTACATCATATGTGTCACATTTTACCCCTTTAGCGCCCGCCCTCAAACAAGACTGTGGTGCCCAATTACATGCTGATACTTAAATACTGAGGGAAGAGCAGATTTGAAATAGTTCAACAGACAATGTCCAGGTAGTTCTGTTTTTTTTTGTTTTTTTTTTAGTATTTTGTCTTTTTTTTTTTATATATATACAAATGGAGGACTTCACACAACAAAATAGTCAGATTTCCCGATTTTAAATATAATTACCCTCAAATTCAAGCTCAAAGGCTGTGAGGTTGTTGATTTATTTTCAACTCCATCATACTGTGAACAGCTAAAATAATAACACTGTCACCGTGCTAATATATATATAGACCAAGCTATACTTGATGTTGAGCATATTATCGCCTGTGACTGTTCTAACGCTGAGGTGGCATTCAGATGCAGAGGGCTGGTGTAATCACAGAGACAAAGAAAGAAGAGCAAGCGAGGTTTTAACAATCCCACGACGTCAGCAAGGCTCCATCAGCCGTGAAACAAAAAGGAGCCGGTGATTTATCCCGGAGGAGGAGGAGGAGGGAAGGCAGCCAGGAATTATCCGGAAAGGTCATCCTCAATTTCTGTCCAGAAATGATCTTTTCCCACTATGTAATAAACATTTATCTGATCTCTTTATTGGCTTTATTAGATCTGACAGTTTAGTTAAGCCGTTTCCCGCTGCTGCCGCCGCAGGTCGTGGCAGTTAACGTTGCGCAAAAAAGTTCCATTGCCTGGGTTTGTATGAGCCGAAGGGGCAAGGACAGTAGGTCTGGGCTTGGCATTATTACCAATGTGAAATAAAGGGTCCATAAATATGGCGGCACCACATGGCGCAGCGGAGCAGCCGCAGCACGCAGACTTTCACATCGGCAGCAAAGCTCAACTTCTCAAAATTACAAATGTGAACAAATTTGAGCCATGCAGGTTGACAGTTAGCGGTGAAGGACTTAGAAACTGACATGATTCCACCATCAGTACACAGCTACTGTGTAAGAAAGTACATAACGTGTTCTATAAAAACTGTCAAACTATGATAATCAAGGCATATTTTTTAATTGATCACTTAACATGAGTCATAAATCTATGTTCCGTCTCACTGTACTTCCTAAGTACCATGCCATTGGACATACATCCACTGCTTTCTGGTAGTTCACCAGCAGCACACAAGCTACATTTTAAAAGCATATTTATGCTCTGCTTCACTTCAGATATTCACCATGTCTGTTTCTGATGGATGGCACATGTGATATGCTCTCACTGAACAATCAGGTGATGTTTTCCATACAAACACACGTGTTGTTCTCATCATCTTGTCTGTCTTTTCTTTCTTCTAACAGGCACTGTACAGGCCCATCCTTAGTAGGGTAAGCAGTCAGAAGGACCGCCCCTCCCCCTCGGCTTTTCATAAAGATTCATTTTTTAAGAAATATTTTAAAGACGTTTGCATGTAATAATAAAACTAACAATGAGTTTTAATGTATTTTTTTAATGTAACAGCCACTTCTCTTTCATCAGTGTTGAGTGTTCTCAATTTGCTACTACAATACTGCAATAAGCAGGATTGATACTTTAATGTACTTCCAGTGTGGATTTGTATCTGCAGACACTCAATATTAAATGACTCAGATAAGGATCGGGGGCTGAAAACTCAGTCAGGTCATCCCTAATTTTGCTACTTAGCAGCAAAGTCACGAACATCCACTTTAAATGAACATATTTCGCTGCATTCTTAGTCTGTGCTCAGATCTGCACCCGATTTCACCTGTTTATGGTCCGGTAAGAGATATCTATGATTTACATGTTTCATACAGATTTATCCATTGACAGATTGAAGGGTGTTGAAAAATGGCCCTTTTTCAGTCTGAGTCTTAATTTTCTCAAGAAGATCAAATCCAGTTAAAGAATCAGTTCAACATCAAAACATACTTAATTCTCCATATTTGGAAAGGTTCAATTCCATTTATGCCACTTATACATATATCCCCAAATAACAGAAATTTTCAGAACACACAAGACAAAAAGTATATTACATCAAATATAAAAGCTTACTGTATGTAACATTTTCATGGAGTGGAAAAGGGGGACTAATCGCTGCAATAATTTGTTCCTATGAGCATGTTTTTCTGGGTAGTTATGCATCACACATCCCCCCAAAAATTTGCATAATGACAGCTGATAGGCTGAATTGGAAACTTATGGGAAACAGGTTGAGTGAGCACAAACAAAGGCCTTCAGACTTTCACCATCATATATATATATAAGTGATAAATGTCAATAAAAGTAATGACTTTACATTGTGCATAGATATTATTACACTACGTTAATTTTTGTGCCAATAAATGTAAATGTTTCTAGGCATGTTGTAGGCATCCTGAAGTGTAGTCATTTGGTTTGTTGGTGTTTCCCCCAACGTTTTTTTACTCCCTGCACAGGGAAAAGGTTCGGGCTATATTTCAAACAATCAATCAATTTTTTTTTTATATAGCGCCAAATCACAACAAACAGTTGCCCCAAGGCGCTTTATATTGTAAGGCAAGGCCATACAATAATTATGTAAAACCCCAACGGTCAAAACGACCCCCTGTGAGCAAGCACTTGGCTACAGTGGGAAGGAAAAACTCCCTTTTAACAGGAAGAAACCTCCAGCAGAACCAGGCTCAGGGAGGGGCAGTCTTCTGCTGGGACTGGTTGGGGCTGAGGGAGAGAACCAGGAAAAAGACATGCTGTGGAGGGGAGCAGAGATCGATCACTAATGATTAAATGCAGAGTGGTGCATACAGAGCAAAAAGAGAAAGAAACAGTGCATCATGGGAACCCCCCAGCAGTCTACGTCTATAGCAGCATAACTAAGGGATGGTTCAGGGTCACCTGATCCAGCCCTAACTATAAGCTTTAGCAAAAAGGAAAGTTTTAAGCCTAATCTTAAAAGTAGAGAGGGTGTCTGTCTCCCTGATCTGAATTGGGAGCTGGTTCCACAGGAGAGGAGCCTGAAAGCTGAAGGCTCTGCCTCCCATTCTACTCTTACAAACCCTAGGAACTACAAGTAAGCCTGCAGTCTGAGAGCGAAGCGCTCTATTGGGGTGATATGGTACTACGAGGTCCCTAAGATAAGATGGGACCTGATTATTCAAAACCTTATAAGTAAGAAGAAGAATTTTAAATTCTATTCTAGAATTAACAGGAAGCCAATGAAGAGAGGCCAGTATGGGTGAGATATGCTCTCTCCTTCTAGTCCCCGTTAGTACTCTAGCTGCAGCATTTTGAATTAACTGAAGGCTTTTTAGGGAACTTTTAGGACAACCTGATAATAATGAATTACAATAGTCCAGCCTAGAGGAAATAAATGCATGAATTAGTTTTTCAGCATCACTCTGAGACAAGACCTTTGTAATTTTAGAGATATTGCATAAATGCAAAAAAGCAGTCCTACATATTTGTTTAATATGCGCTTTGAATGACATATCCTGATCAAAAATGACTCCAAGATTTCTCACAGTATTACTAGAGGTCAGGGTAATGCCATCCAGAGTAAGGATCTGGTTAGACACCATGTTTCTAAGATTTGTGGGGCCAAGTACAATAAGTTCAGTTTTATCTGAGTTTAAAAGCAGGAAATTAGAGGTCATCCATGTCTTTATGTCTGTAAGACAATCCTGCAGTTTAGCTAATTGGTGTGTGTCCTCTGGCTTCATGGATAGATAAAGCTGGGTATCATCTGCATAACAATGAAAATTTAAGCAATACCGTCTAATAATACTGCCTAAGGGAAGCATGTATAAAGTGAATAAAATTGGTCCTAGCACAGAACCTTGTGGAACTCCATAATTAACTTTAGTCTGTGAAGAAGATTCCCCATTTACATGAACAAATTGTAATCTATTAGACAAATATGATTCAAACCACCGCAGCGCAGTGCCTTTAATACCTATGGCATGCTCTAATCTCTGTAATAAAATTTTATGGTCAACAGTATCAAAAGCAGCACTGAGGTCTAACAGAACAAGCACAGAGATGAGTCCACTGTCCGAGGCCATAAGAAGATCATTTGTAACCTTCACTAATGCTGTTTCTGTACTATGATGAATTCTAAAACCTGACTGAAACTCTTCAAATAGACCATTCCTCTGCAGATGATCAGTTAGCTGTTTTACAACTACCCTTTCAAGAATTAATGGTAAGTAATGGTTTAATTACTGCCACCTTAAAAGCCTGTGGTACATAGCCAACTAACAAAGATAGATTGATCATATTTAAGATCGAAGCATTAAATAATGGTAGGGCTTCCTTGAGCAGCCTGGTAGGAATGGGGTCTAATAAACATGTTGATGGTTTGGATGAAGTAACTAATGAAAATAACTCAGACAGAACAATCGGAGAGAAAGAGTCTAACCAAATACCGGCATCACTGAAAGCAGCAAAAGATAACGATATGTCTTTGGGATGGTTATGAGTAATTTTTTCTCTAATAGTTAAAATTTTGTTAGCAAAGAAAGTCATGAAGTCATTACTAGTTAAAGTTAATGGAATACTCAGCTCAATAGAGCTCTGACTCTTTGTCAGCCTGGCTACAGTGCTGAAAAGAAACCTGGGGTTGTTCTTATTTTCTTCAATTAGTGATGAGTAGAAAGATGTCCTAGCTTTACGGAGGGCTTTTTTATAGAGCAACAGACTCTTTTTCCAGGCTAAGTGAAGATCTTCTAAATTAGTGAGACGCCATTTCCTCTCCAACTTACGGGTTATCTGCTTTAAGCTACGAGTTTGTGAGTTATACCACGGAGTCAGGCACTTGTGATTTAAAGCTCTCTTTTTCAGAGGAGCTACAGCATCCAAAGTTGTCTTCAATGAGGATGTAAAACTATTGACGAGATACTCTATCTCACTTACAGAGTTTAGGTAGCTACTCTGCACTGTGTTGGTATATGGCATTAGAGAACATAAAGAAGGAATCATATCCTTAAACCTAGTTACAGCGCTTTCTGAAAGACTTCTAGTGTAATGAAACTTATTCCCCACTGCTGGGTAGTCCATCAGAGTAAATGTAAATGTTATTAAGAAATGATCAGACAGAAGGGAGTTTTCAGGGAATACTGTTAAGTCTTCTATTTCCATACCATAAGTCAGAACAAGATCTAAGATATGATTAAAGTGGTGGGTGGACTCATTTACATTTTGAGCAAAGCCAATAGAGTCTAATAATAGATTAAATGCAGTGTTGAGGCTGTCATTCTCAGCATCTGTGTGGATGTTAAAATCGCCCACTATAATTTGAATATAGTAGAACTTGGACTCAGAACTAATCCTGTGCCTTTACTTTTCATTATAACATGTTCATTTAAATCAAGGTGCAGTTTTCCATCAGGGAGTGACGGGTGTCAGTGCGCTAGTGTGAACAAAAACAAAGTTGCAAGAAGGCTGAACACACCCCAACTCAGATTTACCAAATGAGCTAAAGCTAACAGGCTAACCTTGTTCTGGTGTTTCATTAAATGCTGTTTTCATGATAGGTGGCTTGGGTGTGCTCTACTAACCATGGTGCAACGGTGGAGCTAACATCACCACCCTGCCAACAGCTGCCGATAGTGCTAACAGTACTAACATACAAAACTAAATAACACAAAAATGTCACTCAATTGAAATACTGAAGCACACACTTCTTAGGTGCTCCACTAGGACAGTTAACGGGACAACAATCCATACTGTGTGTGAGTTTGTAAGCAAAACACTCAGAAAGGACAGACACAGTTCACGCACAACAGCTCGCAGTCATGCCTAGCGCCCACTGCTAGTGGTGCTCTGGATTCGACTCATGAAACGCACTACCTGTCCCTCAAAGTGACCACTCCCCTAATTATTCATAAAGTTATGGCTTAAAAATGTTTAACTGAAAAAAAATAATCCTTGTACCGTTGTCATGGAAGGAAAGTAGCTATAGAGATCAAAACTGTTTTTATACCACACTAGTTTTTGGAACTGGTTAATTTCTGCTATAAAGTTGACCATTTTAACATGGGCTTCTTTGGGAAGCAAGTCCCTTTTGGAGCCAGCCTCAAGTGGCTATTCAAGGAACTGCAAGGTTTTCCACTTCTGGGTTTGATTAATTTCAGATATCTGGAGGTTAGGATCTATGGTTTCTAAATCATAGACCCATGATTTTGATGATGGGTCAATGATTTCAAAATCAGCTAATCACATGTTTGAGAAATTCACCAAACTTATAGACAAGCTACTGTGTTGTTGTGTAGTAAGAATGATCTAAAAGAACAAACATCAAGTGTCACATAATGTTCTTTGTGAGGTGAATATGGAACATCAGTCCGAAAGAAAGGATGCTTTTTTTAAAAGCTTCACCCGAATGTGGTGACGTAAAATCCAAAGCAAAGCAGCAATTGAACAAAAATAGACTCATGGTGCTGCGGCGGACAGTAAGAGTATCTGAATGTGCAGCATTCACCCGCCATCTAGTGATGAACCCATTCCAAGTCCTTTGTAAGCGTTGATAAATGTGGCTTTAAGGCTCTCTGCCTTCCCTCCATAATGACGGCCAATCCCGCTGCTGACGGTTGTCACATCAGTATGCAGCGATAATGGTGCGTTTGCAGAAGCAGTTGGGGTTGTAAACAACGACTGTCATTCAGTTTAATAGACTTGGGGTTATTGTAATGGCTTTGTACCGCTTTTACATTCACTGCACCAAAGTGCGAGAAGATCATTTTAGCTTGGGAAATAGATTAAATAAACCTTTCATCTCTTCATAGTTCCATCGTCAAGGACGCCGCCGCCGCTGCCCTCCTCCAGCTGCAGCGTATATGCTGTCCTTTTTTCAATCATTTGCGCGGCTAAATGACAAAAGCACTTTGAAATGAATTCTTACGTGTCCATTCGAATGTTGCCGTAGTAACTCATCTGTCATCTGGTGAGATATAGTTGGTCTTTACATCAACCCTCACCCAAACAGTGATCAGCGTCTTATTGGTGAGATTTATGTTGCCTGGTTGGCTGCCTGGGTGGTTGCCATCCAGGACCCAAGGCGTGTAGATGTGGTGAACCGCGGCACCAGTGCAGACTTGACTTGCGCGCCCTTCACCTTGCTACTCTCCTCGCAGCAGCGTTCGGAGTCGCTCATTGGCATCCCAAGGTTAATTAGGTTGATCGTGTCTTTAAATAGCGGGATCATCACTGCTCTTCTCTTTCTGGCTCTCTACTCCCCTGGTTCCCTCAGCCGGATTGCTGCAAGACTGCTCATCGGCTGGGCTTCCGTTCAGGAGCTGTCAGCTTCTTTTTTTTTGCCAAATCCTGGCTCCCAATGTGGGGCAGGCGGCTAAGTTAGCGCGAAAGTGAAGTTGTCACTCAGAGACAGAGGAGGTGCAGTACAGTGTGGGCCGGAGGAGCTAACGGTTTGCCTGCGCCTCGCCTCCAATCCAGACCATCTGTGGCCCCAGCTGGAGTGCCAGCGATGGTCTGGCACTTGTACCGCGCCATATTTACAGATCTAAACACAAATGGCTACTGCCTGATTGTTTCACGATTCATTAGTCAGACAAGCTCGGCTCCGGCGCCAGCCCAGCTGTTACAGAGTAAACCTTTGTCACTTAATAGGGCTGCTTATTGCCTCCCCATCAAATGTATTGATCTGTGGCCTCCTTCTTTAAGGTGAGGTGACTGCGAGCGCATGGGGACTGACAGCAGGAGGAGACACTGACATGATAATGTCAAGAGGCCTGATTAAAAGACAAATAAGTGTGGCCTCAGACAGGAAAATGCAACGTTTACCTTTAGCGTGGCAACATCTCTGAGGATCTTCCAGACTTCCAGCCTCAACCCACTGATGTTGATGTTAAATAGGGGCAGGATGTATCTAACAGAAATCAATGGTCTCGTGCATTTGACCACATAAATTTGTTTGTGGTGCATGTGTGCAAAATCTTGTCAACACCACACACATGCACTGTTTAGTCACTGACTAGTTATATGCCTTTCACATTTTTAATATTAAAAAAACATAAATAATATCTGCTCCTGAGTAATGAAACGATAAATAGAAACTCTAATCATTCAAATATGTTGTTTTATTTGTGAGATATGTCAGATTTTGATTTTTGCCGTTGTTGTCTTGACAGCAGCGGCCATCTTTGATTTTTGCTTGGCTCATAAGCTAATTTTCCAAGAGTTGCCCAGTATGAATGTTCTCACCAGGTTTCATGCTTGGGTCAACATTTGACTGATTGTCCTGAACATCAACATGGACTGCAGGAAAAATCAAACCCGTCCTTAAACTTATGCAACAATTTGTTAGTAGAGAAAGAACATGTTTCAAATAACAAGGAACGGTCATAAGGTCAAGGGTTTCACACTGGCTGGGGACGGGGGCATATTGATTTCACATTAAGAGGATCAGGCTGGTAACTGACTGATCTGAACCACCAACAGGCACTCAGCTATTGGCTTCCTGCCATTTTAGATCTGGCTCAGTTGAATCGATGCACATTGCGAGAAGCAGGAGGCGCACGTGGCACCAACTTGAGCCACAGGTTAGGAAAGTGTTTTGGATGTTTGTTATGGATGATCACAAGGGAAAGAAGAGAGACTTAGGGTGTTGGTGGGAGGGGACGGTGGAGGGACACATGGGGCAGGGACGGTGGTATAATGAAGGAAATCCCATTGGAGGAAGGAGGCTCAAGTTTAACCAACAGCATGTAATTTGTATTGACTCGCTGTCACCTTTGTTTCAATGTGTACGCACCAACCTGCTGCCGTACACTAAATATGCGGTAGAATAACCTTTACACGTCTCAGAACTTTAAATACCTGATTTAATTAACAGGTTATTAGCTAATTAGCACATGTTGATTAATGCTCTATTAATTCTCACCAGACTCGATGGCTGTATTGGACATTAAAATGGCAAACGGTGTAATTAGAGGCTGAGGCTGTGGCCGTTTTGCAGCTGTGCCGAGTGGAGATGATTTAGCAAATCAATTCTCAAGTGCCTCACTTTCTGTTGTTTGCTCATTTAATTAGCAAAATGAATGTGTTAGACTATGTAAATGTTTAAATGTGCTTTAAGAGTGTTTGCCTATGTAACCCCTGGATGGAGTCGGCCTGTCGTTTGCAGAAATGGTCTTTGAGCACACTGTTGTCACTTTTGCATTCAGTGTAGGAGAAGAATTCATTTTAGGGTTGCGGGGTGCTTGATCTTATCCCAGGGGTCAGTCATTAAGACTGAGAAAAACTTGTTGGAAGGAATCACTTTAAACATGGGACTGTAGAGCTTTCATTCAGATTCACCTCATCACTAACAGCTGTATCTCTAATAGGAACCAGCTGGTCCGCCTTTTAGTCATCAACTCACAACCAATTGGGAATGTAAATGTTATTTAAATATATCAGTTCTAACTCACTTCTCAGCTGCTTGCAGTTGCTGGCCTGAAATACTACCTCCTCCACCTCACTGCCACAGTTAGTCCATGTTGGACACCCGGGGTTGGCTCTGTCGCTCCCTTGACATCAATAATCGACACTGATCTCAAGATAAAGATCAGTGTACCCCTTCATGGTCATGACCAGGACCTCATCCAAAGCCTGTTCTAACATTCTGTACAGTATCAATATGGATTCAGTCTTGCAGAGAACCACAACAAAGGTAAATACAACTCTGGTTTACTACAGTCACTGTTGAGAGGCTGCGCGAGTGCACATAACAAAAGTCGGCAGTAAGCAATTGTCTGTGATATGGCAGATGAGGAGATTGGTCGCTGAATCAGACAAACAGAAGTCAGGTACAAAGGAAATCAGTCCAACAGGCAACCGTGTCCTTAATGGGAGCAACAGAAGAGTCATCCAAAAACAGAGACAGGGATTCAGAAAAATGGAGCACACTGCTACCAGGTGACCAAATCCATAATCGATAATCAAGGATCAGGAAACACAGAATGTCAGCATGGGCTGGTAACACTGAGGCAAACACTAAAGCTAGACAATCTGGCGAGGGAGTAATTCATTGAGAATAGTTGTAATGGCTGACCAAACAATGAATGTGTACGTGCTGAGAAGCATGACCCTGGAAACAGTGAGAAATGTTTCTTGTCAACATATTATACATACAAATATACAGTGGGGAAAATAAGTATTTGACCCCCTGTCAGTTTTGCAGGTTTTCCCACCTACAAAGAATGGAGAAGTCTGTAATTTTTTATCGTAGGTACCCTTCAACCCTTCAAAAAAATCCAGAAAATCACATTGTATGATTTTTAAATAATTAATTTGCATTTTATTGCATAAAATAAGTATTTGAACCCCTAGAAAAACAGAGCTTAACAATTGGTACAGAAACATTTGTCTGCCATTACAGAGGTCAGACGTTTCCTGTAGTTCTTGACCAAGTTTTCACACACTGCAACAGGGATTTTGGTCCACTCCTCCATACAGATCTTCTCCAAATCTTTCAGGTTTGGATTTTCAGCTCCCTCCAAAGATTTTCTGTTGAGTTCAGGTTTGGAGACTGGCCAGGCCACTCCATGACCTTGAAATGCTTCTTACAGAGCCCCTCCTTAGTTGCCCTGGCTGTGTGTTTGGGGTCATTGTCATGCTGGAAGACCCAGCCATGACCCATCTTCAATGCTTCTACTGAGGGAAGGAGGTTGTTTGCCAAAATCTCGCAATACATGACCCCATCCATCCTCCCTTCAATACCGTGCAGTCGTCCTGTCCCCTTTGCAGAAGAGCATCCCCAGAGTATGATGTTTCCACCCCCATGCTTCACGGTTGGGATGGTTTTCTTGGGGTTGTTCTCATCCTCTAAACATGGTAATTGGAGTTGATTCCAGAAAGCTATATTCTGGTCTCATCTGACCACATGACCTTCTCCCATGCTTCCTCTGGATCATCCAGATGGTCACTGGTGAACTTCAAACGGGCCTGGACATGTGCTGGATTGAGCAGGGGGACCTTGCTGCCCTGCAGGATTTTAAACCATGACAGCATCATGTGTTACTAATGTAATCTTTGTGACTGTGGTCCCAGCGCTCTTCAGGTCATGCAGGTCCTCCTGTGTAGTTCTGAGCTTTCTCAGAATCATCCTTACCCCACAAAGTGAGATCTTGCATGGAATCCCAGACTGAGGGAGATTGACAGTCACCTTGTGTTTCTTCCACTTTCTAATAAATAATCATAACAGTTGTTGTCTTCTGCCAAGCTGCTTGCCTGTTGTCCTGTAGTCCATCCCAGCCTTGTGCAGGTCTACAGTTTTGTCCCTGGTGTCCTTAGACAGCTCTTTGCTCTTGGCTATGGTGGACAGGTTGGAGTGTGATTGATTGAGTGTGTGAACAGGCGTCTTTTATACAGGTAACAAGGTCAAACAGGTGCAATTAATACAGGTAAAGAGTGCAGAATAAGAGGGCTTCTTAAAGAAAAATTAACAGGTCAATTCTTGCTGGTTGGTAGGTGTTCAAATACTTATTTTATGCAATAAAATGCAATTTAATTATTTAAAAATCATACAATGTGATTTTTTTGATTTTTTTTTTTTTAGATTCTGTCTCTCACAGTTGAGGTGCACCTACGATAAAAATTACAAACCTCTCCATTCTTTGTAGGTGGGAAAACTGACAGGGGGTCAAATACTTATTTTCCCCACTGTAGTTCCACTAACTATTTATAAACAATAAATACATCTTAAATACAAGCAAACACCATGTTTTCAGATGTGCCTTAAACACATCAACTGAAGTGGACTTTTTGCCGACTTCTTAACCCTAGTAAGTGCACATCTTGAGAACAGTTTCTGGCCCCTGGTCATAGAGGTGTGTACAGTAATGTGATCATATGTATATTGTTATGTTGATTTAGGATTATGTGATGGTGAAAAGCATTGTTTTGACAAAAAGCTGCACCTAGGATGTTGATATTAGCACAACAGCCAACGATTAATAATTGCACATTTTTTCTGCAGAAGACAAACAAAATGTGCAAACATTTACATACAGTCATGGATATTGGCCATCCATTGATTTGTTGTTTTGTTTTGTTTTGATGAACAAGTCTGAATATTCTTTTTACTTTTTCTAAAACCAACACAGAGATGTCCTCCCGTTGGCTCTGGTGCTGGGGTCTCGCCTATCGGGGTAAGTAGGGTGATGTTCTAGAGTACAGTCTCAGGTTGGGAACTGGCTGGCTCTGCCGGTGGGGTTTGGAGTCCTGTGTGGTGGCTGGGTGTTATATCTGGCACCCACAGGGCTGGTCTGCTCCCACCTACACTCAACAAAAATATAAATGCAATGCTTTTGGTTTTGCTCCCATTTTGTATGAGATGAACTCAAAGATCTAAAACTTTTTCCACATACACAATATCACCATTTCCCTCAAATATTGTTCACAAACCAGTCTAAATCTGTGATAGTGCCATACCAAGATGCTGATTAGACACCATGATTAGTGCACACCTGTGAGGTGGGATGGATTATCTCAGCAAAGGAGAAGTGCTCACTATCACAGATTTAGACTGGTTTGTGAACAATATTTGAGGGAAATGGTGATATTGTGTATGTGGAAAAAGTTTTAGATCTTTGAGTTCATCTCATACAAAATGGGAGCAAAACCAAAAGTGTTGCGTTTATATTTTTGTTGAGTATATGTGTGTGGTTGGGTGCACATCTTTGTGTTGTAGCTGCTCTGTATTCCCAGTGTGTTAAACCATAAAATCGGTACATTAAAAATTGTATATATTCTAAATGGGATAAGCATTATGGTGTGGCAAAAGGTAGGGGAATCAATTTTAAAGTCAGCCTTCTGGAAGGATGGTTTGGAAAATACTTGTAGTAGTCAAAAACACAACAAATATGCCAGTGTTGTAATTGAGTCCACCTCCCGCTGAGGCCAAAGCCAAGTCCTGGGTCTCAGAGGCCAAGGCCAAGACCGAGCCCAAGTATTATACAAAGTCTATCACAGTTGCCGCGGCCTGTTCCAGTAGACTCATGCGTAATTTCCACCAATAGTCAAGAGAGTCAGATACAGCCTTGTATATTCTTTACTGCACTTTTGTGACACAATGTGTTGGGATCACAGACATTAATCAGTTACCCGGGTGAAGGAATATAATAATGCTTGTAATGTTAGTACCTATAGATGTAGAGTCGCATGTGTTTACGGGTGCATGTAGTCCTGTGGTGACTAGAAAATAATGCATTCAAGCATTGACCCTCCATCATATGTGCAAGGCCAAGACCGAGTCATGACATAGCAAGGCCGTGGCTGAGTCCAAGGCATCAAAAAACAGACCTGCAACACTGATTTATGCAGTTTGTACATATTGGGCACAAACATGCAAAATGGACTCTGGGGTTCTTTAATAACTAATTGCCAAATTTCAAACACTTTTACTCTCAGTAGAACTTTTATTCTTTCCTGTCTTATTGCCATAATTGGTGGCGTGGCGTCGTCATCGCATTTACGTGCATCATATGTTTTTTCTTCAATGTGTGAGTGTTTGCGTGCGTGAGGGTATGTTCTGTTTGAGACAAAGCGTGTGTGCAGCCACGTCTTTGCACATATGTAGGTGTGACTGCATGTGAATGCGCGTGTGACAGTTGAGGCTCGGTGCAGCTGCCGGCCCTCAGAGAGGCGTGCTGGGGCCAGCGTGAGCCTCCAGTGCATCCATCATCACCCTGACAGGGCTGCCTCCCCACACACTGCTCAAAGTGAAATCTTCAGTATGGCTGCTTAGCAAATAATTGATGGGGTGCTTGCCACATTTTAAGGAGAGGAGCGGTTAGAAGCCGGAGCGACGACCACTTTTAATGTGACGCGTGAATCACTCTTTGATGACCCATAAAGCCATCTGGAGTAGCAGAGCACCCAGAGTTATTCCATTTCACCTACCAGTGCACTCTATTTATTTATTTCCCTATGTTATTTATTTATTTATTATTGACTTACATAATTATTTATTTTTATTGTTTGTTTATTCATTCAGTCATTTATTTATTTATTTACATAGTTATTTTATTATTATTATTATTATTATTATTATTTTATTTTATACATTAATTTATTTATTCAATTGTTTGTTTTATATATTTACACATTTGTTTTATTTATTTATTTATTTACTTTTTGGGGGGGGAGTAGTGGGGTGGGACTGGAAACCTGATCACATAGTAAGTTATTTAGTGTCTTTTTAGCTGTTGTGTTGTTGGTGTTAAAACCTATTTCTGACATCACAACCTTGAATTTATATGATTTAATAAAATCATTACATAATGAACACATATTAGCAAAATACTTTTTTTTCAAAAGGAACTCAACATTTTTTAAACTTTCGAATTCAGGGAAGACTGAGATAATACTACTAATAATAATAGTAATAGTAATAATAATAATAATAATAAAACTAGAAGCACTCGGAGAGCTCAAACCTCCGCCTAGGCCATAGGGTCACTGACGTCACAACCTTGAATTTATATGATTTAATAAAATCATTACATAATGAACACATATTAGCAGAATACTTTTTTTTTCAAATGAGGAGAAACAAATGCTAAATTATTGTTGTGTCGTAACTTAATTTTTGTTCAGCCTTTGTGACCCGTCTTCATGACGTTAGATGCAAAAATGTTGAAATTGGCCCTATCCTGCAATGATAAAGAACCCTTAAAAAAATTACTGCATCCAGATCGTGTTTCAGATCATTACCAAAATTTAATGACTTCTAAGTTAGGCCAAGATACACCCCTGGTACAAATTTCATTGAAATCTGTTGAGGATTTTTTGAGTAATCCTGCTAACCAACCAACCAACAAACGGACACGACCAAAAACATAACCTCCTTGGTGGAGGTAATGAGATGGTCACTATTGATCAGATGAGACATGAACATCTATCTAATTTAGCATTTAGCATTCTGGGTGATTTTATGATTTGACACAGTGAAAGAGTTTTGTTGTTGTTGTTTGTTTTTAATGTTGGTGTGATCTTTGCATTTGCTTCTTTGATAAGAGTAGAAATACCTGTTTTCACCTGCTGGTGGACATTGGCAGCTATTTTAGGACAAGGGTTTGGGCACTTTTTGGAACCTCAGTTTGCTTCTTTTGGACTTCTTTCCAGAGATGCAGTTTCTTGATCCATTCATGATCTTGAAACTCTGAAAGTGTGTGAAAATAATCTCTGACTTGACGGTGGCAGTGACAGAGCTAGGCTTGCTAGCGAGCCATCTTATCCATTACCTGGGTTTTAAAGGTTTGAAGGGAATCTCTTTGTATTATTCAGACTAAATAATACAAAGTGACTGACTGACATATTTTTGTAAAGTTAATAGTTTGCATCTGTCACATTACGTAGTAAGAATCCAATAGACGTCCACATTGTTTGACCTTTACTTTGGACACCAAACATTCAACACAGTCAAAATTAGTGCATTTATTAATCCTCTTAAATCATCCAATAATTTGCATTCCTTTTAACTAAAGTTGGAGCAACTTTAACTTTTGACCCCTGTACAAACTAAAACTGACATCACCATTTTTTGCTGTTTTTACCCCATAACTCCAGAACATTCAGTCATAGTTTGTCCAAACTATACCTTCTTGGAATCCCTATGATCAGGCAAATGATGTAGTATACCTTTCAGTGTGATTACAGCATTTAAAATTTGACCCCTGTGTAAGACCCCCTACCAGGCCACCATACACTTTTCAGCTCCCTAAAGATAGGTGACCAAAATGCCATATGAACGGTTTTGCCACCCTGGTGGGTACTGACCAACGTGTCTGGGCCACGGGCTATTTCATGTACGTATAACAAAGATCTTCTGTTCTTCACTACACGTGACATCTGTATTGACAGAACATAGCGAGCGGCTAAGTGTGATGTCTGTAACGTCTGCATGCTGTCCTTCTACTTCCTGTTATTGTCCAGTGTGTTTGAATGGCGTCTAGAGCCCACTGCACCTTCCCAGCAGATGGACTGCAAATATGGCCTCTGATTTATCTGGCCACTGATTAACTGTGAGAAAACAACACTCCGCCAAATGTGTGCGTGTCTATGTGTGTGGTGGGTGGCAGTGATAGGGAGGACGCTAATATATTCATGAAAATGTATTCATAAAAAATGATAATTGTGATCGAAACCCCCTCCACGGCTCAGAGGATGAGTCAATAAAAAGCAGGCGAAATTGACAGGCGCCTGTTATATGGACAGCACTTGGAATAACAGATGGGGGGCAGAGGAATGGACTGTGCACGGGCGCCTGATTGATCACACCAAAGTGGGTGAGTGTTAAAATGTTACGCAATGAGCCTTTTATTTCCTTCCTTTGCACCATTTCATCATACGTGATTATTGTATGGTGAGAGGAATATTTTGTTCAGGCTACTTTCGGGACGCATGCCGGAGCTACACATTCAAACCTGTTAACTTGTGTGTTGTTGGAGCGGAGAAACAATCTCACCCCCAACAAGAAACCTCATGATTTTAATTCAATAATATTCTGAGAAAAAGTTACCAATCTGACCATGTGCTGAAGAAAGCCTAAGCTGCCATCGTGCACAGACCTGGAGGGGGTGGTATTGAGTTTAGACGGTTGTTTTTCTGTCTTTCTAGATCTCTATATTTTTACTGTCTTAAGAAAGAAACAGTTTCCTAACCTTGACTTCATGGATGATGCTGTGATCTTTGCAGAATCAATGGATATCCTGATTACAGCACTTCAGAAGCTGAGTGAGGAAATGCATTCTCTGTTTTTGCGATTAACTTGGGTCATAATTAAAGTTGTTCTCACATTATGCCCTCTGGATGGCAGCTGGGCGTCTTATGTCCCAAAAGTCTGGATTTTTTGACAGGTGTAAGTGCTCTAGGACGTGGTTGTGCTGGTGGCTGTAGCCTTCCTGCTGGCATAGATATGGGCCAACTTGCACTGGTGTCTGGGGTTTCGTCCAGTTAGACTGTGCCAAGGCACAACAATGCCAAAGCACTGATGTCACGTCACTGACATGACTGTTCAATATCACAGTTGTTTCTAATATTAATATTACTACTTAGACAATACACTTTTCAGTTCACTTCTCCTCCATTGATAGATGACATTAGATTGGTGAGGTAGTTTCTGAGGACTATTTGGACACTCTGGAAAAATTGTCCTGGAGCTGCTTTCTGCACATCAGAATAACCAATAACCTGCTTTTATTTATCAGGGTGTATCTGATTGGTTTGATGATGCAAACGATTGGATGGCGCTGCTGAAAAGTTTTTACAAACCGACAACATGTCGCTCTGTATCCAGTGTCCTCTTTTCTTTGCTCCCTCATTGTGTGAGCGTTTAGCGGCGAGTTGGATGACACTCAGACGTAGATGAATGTCAGCCATTATTGCGGGCGGCCATTTGTGCTGGTATTTGACTCACTAATGATGTTCTTCCAAGTGAGTGTCCTCAGCGTCACCGCTCTCAGGCTGACAGTCAAACTCAGAGCTTCGTTCCTGTTTTAGAGGATTATTTCAGTTTATTTATTTATTCATGTGGGTGGGTGGGGGGAGCACAAGTTTCGTGGTCTTGAAGGTTCGATATCCCGCCTGCTGGCATCCTGACCTGTCTGAGTTCTTTGTCAACCTCATCCATTGGGGCGTCCTCCTGGAACCTCGTGCCGCTCCGTCACTGAACACGACAGTGTCAAAATAAAAACTGTTGTGTTTATGACCTTAAAACACAAACAAACACTGAATACACAGCCGCACACAGGTTCCCCTTTCTGTTACTAATAATTTAGTTAGTCTAATTACTTTATTTATTTATTCATTTATTTATTTATTTTACTTTTTCAGTCCTAAATGGACACAGTTTAATTCAATAAATTCTCTTTCATTTTAATCTTACACAGGAAAATTAAATCATCACAAAATTCATTACAAAGAAAATAATCAGTCATATATTTTTTTAGATTTTTTTTTATGTATGTATGTATTTATTTATTTATTTGTTTGTTTGTTTGTTGGTAAATTGGAAAATGATCGCACCAGTAATTATCTGCAGCACCAGTTTCCCGAGGATCATACACAGTATGATGCATTTAAAATATGTTGGCAGAATTTTTGACCAGTTGAAATTCAACCTGGTTTTTCATGAAGGTGCAAATGAAACATATTCTGTTTTGTCGCTGCGTCAGTGCACTGACACAATAAATCACAAAATGAATGAGGGGATTCTGTGGGCCATGAAGAGAGAGAGAGAGAAAGAGTTGGCTGTGGTGCCTGAGCCCTTCAGTAAGGTCAGCTCACTCGCCCCGCTCCAAAATATCCAGGAGAAAAGAGAGAGTGAACATACATTATACCTAATGATGTCTTGCCAAGAGATGCTGACTGTTGGACGGTGGGTGAGAGAGATCCAAAACCCACAACCAGCTGAGCACAGGATAATGATTCAGTGTAAGGGTTACAACAAAACTGCATCCATGAGGATTCAGATTCCTCCAAATTCTGAATGTAAATCATTTGAAAAAAGTATTTTAAAATATTATAGTTTCCTGAAAACATTTCCAGGGAACTAGACCACCTTAAAAACGACAGTTTATTTAACAAAAAAAAAAAATCAGACTACAAACCCTGACCTCTGCTCATCTGTACTTACTGGAGCTTAGGGCCCTGTCCCACTGGGGAGAGGATTAATTGCGCATGAATTGAGTATACAAATTGCGGGCGTTCGTTGTCTTCCGCAACAAAAATAGCCAAAAATGACAAATGTCCCAGTATGAATTACGGATATATTAATAATATATAGCGAATATATGATGAACAATCACGGTTATATAACGCATGTAGTGAGGAAACTGATCCGACACATTGAGATTATCACGGCAGTATTACGGGCGTATTATGAATGCATCGCGCACGTGTTGCGCATGCACGGCATCTGCATTGCGGTCATAAAATAAGCGCACTCGGGCCGTCGGCATCACTATTCACACCAACAATACAGGCTCTGGAGCATTTGCTGGACTTAGACAAGTTGATCACAGAGTCAATGTTTATTTTGTCATGCGAGGGTCAACTGTTCATGAGTTTGGGGAGCGGGAGGGGGGAAAGCCGCTTGGGGTGTGAGATGGTGTTTTTTTTTTTGAGAGTGTCAGAGTTGTGGCTAAACAGCAACTCTTCCTTTTGTTGATGTTAAATAAAAGTCCTGGATTGCAGCAGCTACGTCTTTGTGGATCTACACAGCCGCACCGGCACTGACTGGCAGGTATGTCGCTTTCTGCCACATATAGTACTTTGGGTTTACGTGACGTGTTTGTTATGCATTCACAGATTGTCCGCAAATCAGCTGCAAAGCAGATGTAATAAAAACGCTTTAATCATGGCCAATCTGTATGCATTCACTACAGCATATTTTAGTTTGTGATGTGGACATGATGGGCATGATATATATCTGTTTTATACACTGTCCCAGTCCGCTGCCAAGCCGCAAATCCCCGTCAGTTGCAGATATCAACGGTTAACGGCAGATATACAGCACATAGAGTGAGTATGTATTGTGTATGAATTGAGTATGTATGGAGTATGTAAGGTGGATATTATCCACATCCAGATTTTTGAACAGCTCAAAAATCCTGGCTGCGGACATGCGTGCCTCTGCGGATGATCACGGGCGTGTTCGGATGACGGCCGACTCATACAGGCATGTTACAGGGATATTGCGGATGTTTGGCGAATATGGGCCGATTTTGTGTGCAATCCATACGCAAATCCTCCTAAACGCCAATGGGACAGGGCCCTTAACCGCAAACTGTCTCAACACAATGTTAGGTATGTAACACTGTCCTCTAGTGGCATGGAATGATATAAGCACTCAAGTCATAGCAGAACTGTGAAAGAATAATTGTGTAAAAAGGATAGAAATTCGAATCAAGTCTAAAATTATGTCACAATGTGAAAAATCAAGTTGATTCAGAACCCCTCATTCAGTTTGCTAGTGTGGTTTATGTATTTAAGAAAAATGTAAAAAAAAAAAAAAAAAATTCAGTTTGAACATTTAAAATGCAGTAAATGCAATACAGCTCTGCTGGACATTCCTGCAGTCAGCATGCCATTTGTATGCCCCCTCAAAACTTGTGACATCTGTGGCGTTGTGCTGTGTGATAAAACTGAGCATTTCAGAGTGGCCTTTTATTAATCATGTTGCCTAATCAGCATCTTGATATGCCACACCTGTGAGGTGGGATGGATTATCTCAGCAAAGCAGAAGTGCTCACTAACACAGATTTGGACAGATTTGTGAACAATATTTGAGAGAAATAGATCATTTATCTTCTTGTCTTTCGGCTGTTCCCGTTAGGGGTCGCCACAGCAGATCAATCGTTTCCATCTCACCCTGTCCTCTGTATCTTCCTCTGTCACACCAACCACCTGCATGTCCTCCCTCAGCACATCCATAAACCTACTCTTTGGCCTCCCTCTTCTCCTCCTGCCTGGTGGCTCCATCCTCAGCATCCTTCTCCCTATATACCATGGTCCCTCCTCTGCACATGTCCAAACCATCTCAGTCTCACCTCTCTGACTTTGTTTCCAAACCGTCCCACCTGAGCTGTCCTCTGATATGTTCATTCCTAATCTTGTCACTCCTGTCTTTTTGTTAGTGCCACCGTCTCTAAGCCGTACAACATAGCTGCTCTCACTACTGTCTTGTAAACTTTCCCCTTCACTCTTGCTGATATTCTTCGGTCACAAATCACTCCTGCCACCTTTCTCCACCCACACCACCCTGCCTGCACTCTTCTTATGCTTTCCTGGACCTCTTCATTCCACCAAGTCTCCTTGTCTTCCTTCCACTGTCCAGATGTCATACCCAGTACTGTCGTAGCTGTCTCCCTCACCACATCTGCAGTACTTTTCCAGTTGTCCAAAATTGCTTCCCCTCCAACCAGTGCTTCTCTCACCTGCTCCCTAAATGAAACCCTGATGAATCTGTGAGACTCCTCGAGCCTAAGACTTCCAAGAGTCTTACCAGATACTTCCATGATCTAGACTGTCCAGTAGGACCAAGCCTGACTCCTCTCTGTGACCTTGACCGTGTCTTCCTGCTGTTTCCATGCACCCAAGACGTCAGAGTTTTCCACAGCTAAGCTCAAGGTAACCTGGCCAACTCTAGAATTCCTATATTACTTGTAGAGCGAACTGTCTTTCCTGGTGTTCCAGATGCTTCCTGCATGGCTCCCATGCTGCCCTGGTTCCTGGTTCCTGGCTACCTGCACAGCAGTGCCACTTTGGAACTCTGTGGCTCTCTGCTCAGAGTACGGCTCTGCTACATGCCAGTTAAGTTCCTTCTCGTGTCAGTGGGATCCCGTTCTCACTCGTTCTTGTCTGTGACTGTGCTAAGATAAAGAACTGTTCCAAGAGCTCTTCCTAAGAACTGCATGAACTCTGATATCAAACTGTTAAGAGCTGTCTAAGTCCTGCTTAATTTTAACTGTGTCACAACACACAGCACTTGACCTCTGACCCTCTGGATACAATTTATGAACTGTGAACAATTCCTGAACAGTAAACCTTATTTCCTAAGAAGAGAACATTATTTCCAGACCTCTGACGAATCCTGTGTTAAGCCTTCTGTGAACTGTGACTGTTATAAGGCTTCAGTGTTACGAGTGCATTCACTCACCGGTTGTGTCTTCATTCCCCTAGTTCCTGGTCTCGGAGGGGAGCGTTCCACCTGGTCCTGGTCCCTGAACCCCTGTTATCAGTTCTCCTTCAAGACTGGCTCGGGATACTGTAGCTCCCTATTTTCACCTCCAGGAGGCGCGCTATCTCTCCATTCTGCAGGCACCTCCAGCGCAGCATTTTTATTTTTATTCTTATAAATAAATATCTTTTCCTTAGTAATCTTTTCCGTGTCCTGCTCCCTAGCATTTGGATCCATTGTCTGATATGGTATGATTCCGCCGGACCTCTAACCATAACAGAAGAATCTGGCCAAAAAGATGGACCCAGCGGGAGACTCCATCCAGCAGGCACTCAGTCACAAAGGACAAATTCTGGGAAAAATCCAGGAGACTATGGAAGCATGGAAACCCAGGTCCAGAGTCTCTCAGCTCAGGTCACACACTCAGACCCCCTTATCTCTCAGCTTGCTGCTCAGGTCACACTGGCAGACATGCGCATCATTCAGCTCACACAGCTAGCCGCTCATCTCACAGCTTCCTCCGCCAACACTGTTTCTTAATCTTCCTCTGCGCCACAAATACAGTTGTATGCAAAAGTTTGGGCACTCCTGATAATTTTCATGATTTTCCTTTATAAATCATTGGTTGTCTGGATCAGAAATTTCAGATAAATATATCATATAACAGACAAACACACTGATATTTGAGAAGTCAAATGAAGTTTTTTAGTATTTACAGAAAGTGTGCAATAATTATTTAAACAAAATTAGGCAGGTGCATACATTTGGGCACCCCAACAGCAAAAAATACATCAATATTTAGTAGATCCTCCTTTTGCAGAAATAGCAGCCTCTAAATGCTTCCTATAGCTTCCAATGAGAGTCTGGATTCTGGTTGAAGGTATTTTGGACCATTCTTCTTTACAAAACATCTCAGATTTGTTGGTTTCTGAGCATGAACAGCTGGCTTAAAATCACACCACAGATTTTCAATAATATTCAGGTCTGGGGACTGAGAATGCCATTCCATAATGTGGCACTTGTTCTTCTGCATGAATGCCTTAGTAGATTTTGAGCAGTGTTTAGGGTCGTTGTCTTGTTGAAAGCTCCAGCCCTGGCACAACTTGCACTGGCCACACAGCCCCACAGCATGATGGAACTGCCTCCAAATTTTACTGTAGGTAGCAAGTGTTTTTCTTGGAATGCTGTGTTCTTTTTCAGCCATGCATACCACCCCTTGTTATGTCCAAATAACTCAATTTTAGTGTCATCAGTCCACAGCACCTTATTCCAAAATGAAGCTGGCTTGTCCAAATGTGCTTTAGCATACCTCAAGCGACTCTGTTTATGGCGTGTACGCAGAAAAGGCTTCCTCTGCATTACTCTCTCATCCAGCGTCTTTTTGTGCAAAGTGTGCTGTATAGTGGAACGATGCACAGAGACACTATCTGCAGGAAGATCATGTTGTAGGTCTTTGGAGCAGGTCTGTGGGTTGACTGTGACTGTTCTCACCATCCTTCGCTTCCGCTTATCTAATTTTCTTGGCCTGCCACTTCGGGCATTACTAGTACTGTGCCTGCAGCCTTCCATTTCCTCACTATGTTCCTCACAGTGGAAACTGACAGCTGAAATCTCTGAGATAGCTTTTTGTATCTTTCCCCTAAACCATGATGTTGAACAGTCTTTGTTTTCAGGTCATTTGAGAGTTGTTTAGAGGCTCCCATGTTGCCACTCATTAGAAGAGATGCAAAGAGGGGACACATTTGCAAATAGCCACCTTAAATACCCTTTCTCATGATTGGATTCACCTGTGTAAGGAGGTCAAGGGCAGTGGTGTGCACAGTTCCGCTAATCCGCTAACCTGCTAATTATCAAAGCTAATATTTTCATTATTGGATTAGCTTGTCGGATAACTTTGAAAAACATCATCGGACCAATTATCTTCCGATAAGTTTTGGTCCGATAATTTTTAGACCGCTAACATATTTTTGCAGGTGTGGTGAACAAAGCTTAACAGTTATAAACATTTATAAAGTCTAAAATCAGTTGAGTACTGACCTATTAAATGTTTTGTAGTAGATGTGCAGTTCTAGCCTCTGTAAACAGGAGAGCTGGTTCCAGGAGAAACCGCTCTATCCTCTGCAAGCAAAGGAGAACTGGTCACAGAAAAGAAAAAAAGCTCATTTCTTTTGACCTCATACTGATATGCTGGCAATATCACCCAAGTCATCCAGAGGCATACAGTTTTAACCACTTAAAAGGTGGGGCATACAGTTTTAACCACTTAAGTGGAGCGTCTGGCGTTGCCCACGGGGAGAGGCGGAGAGCTGGGCTCGCATTGCTTATTGCTCCCCAGCTCAGTCGCCATGTGTTGGAGTTCACTCCGGTGAACGAGAGGATCGCGTCCCTACGCCTTTGGGTCAGGGACAGGTCTCTCATTGTTGTCTCGGCCTACGGGCTGAGCGGCAGTGCAGAGTACCCGACCTTCTTGGAGTCCCTGGGAGGGGTACTAGATAGCGCTCAGACTGGGGACTCCATTGTTCTCCTGGGGGATTTCAATGCCCACGTGGGTGGCGACAGTGAGACCTGGAGGGGGGTGATCGGGAAGAATGGCCTCCACAATCTGAACCTGAGTGGTGTTCAGTTGTTGGACTTCTGTGCTAGTCACAGTTTGTCCATCACGAACACCATGTTCGAGCACAAGGGTGTCCATAAGTGCACATGGCACCAGGACACCCTGAGCCGGAGGTCGATGATCGACTTTGTAGTCGTATCATCTGACCTTCGGCCACGTGTCTCGGACACTCGAGTGAAGAGAGGGGCTGAGCTGTCGACCAGATCATATTGCGGATCCAACTCACCAGTCAGACCTGGCAGGCCCAAACATGTCGTGAGGGTCTGCTGGGAACGACTAGCGGAACCCTCTGTCAGCGAGGTCTTCAACTTCCACCTCCGGGAGAGCTTTTCCCAGATCCCGGGGGAGGTTGGAGACATGGAGTCCAAGTGGACCATGTTCTCCACCTCCATTGTCGATGCGGCCACTCATAGCTGTGGTTGCAAGATCTCTGGTGCCTGTCGCAGTGGCAATCCCCGAACCCGGTGGTGGACGCCGGAAGTAAGGGATGCTGTCAAGCTGAAGAAGGAGTCCTACCTGTCTTTGTTGGTAGGTGGGACCCCGGAGGCAGCTGACAGGTACCAGCAGGCCAAGCGTGCCGCAGCCCGTGCATTCGCAGAGGCAAAAACTCGGGTCTGGGAGGAGTTCGGGGAGGCCATGGAAGAGGACTATCGGTCGGCCTCAAAGAAATTCTGGCAAACCGTCCGACGCCTCAGGAGGCGGAAGCAGCTCTCCACCAGTACTGTCTACGATGCGGGTGGGGAGCTGTTGACCCTGACTGGGGATGTTGTCGGGCAGTGGAAGGAATACTTCGAGGATCTCCTCAATCCCATCGTCACGTCTTCCAAAGAGGAAGCAGAGACTGGGGACTCAGAGGCAGACTCATCCATTACCCAGTCCGAAGTCACTGAGGTGGTTAGAAAGCTCCTCAGTGGCAAGGCTCCTGGGGTGGATGAAATCAGTCCTGAGTACCTTAAATGTCTGGATGTTGTGGGACTGTCTTGGCTGACATGCCTCTGCAACATCGCGTGGCATTTGGGGACAGTGCCTCTGGACTGGCAGACCAGGGTGGTGGTCCCTCTGTTTAAGAAGGGGGACCGGAGGGTGTGTTCCAACTACAGGGGGATCATACTCCTCAGCCTCCCCGGTAAGGTCTATTCCAGAGTACTGGAGAGGAGAATTCGACAGATAGTCGAACCTCAGATTCAGGAGGAGCAGTGTGGTTTTCGTCCTGGTCATGGCACACTGGACCAGCTCTACACGCTCCATCGGGTGCTCAAGGGTTCATAGGAGTTCGCCCAACCAGTCCACATGTGCTTTGTGGATCTGGAGAAGGTGTTTGACCGTGTCTCTCAGGCCACCCTGTGGGGGGTGCTCCGGGAGTACGGGGTCCGGGATCCTTTGCTAAGGGCTATCTGGTCCCTGTACGACCACAGCAGGAGCTTGGTTCGCATTGCCGGTATTAAGTCAAACCTGTTTCCAGTGCACGTTGGCCTCTGCCAGGGCTGCCCTTTGTCACCGGTTCTTTTCATTATCTTTATGGACAGAATTTCTGGGCGCAGCCAGGGTGTAGAGGGGGTCTGGTTTGGGATCCACAGAATCTCGTCTCTGCTGTTTACGGACGATGTGGTTCTGTTGGCTTCGTCAAATCAGGACCTTCAGCGTACACTGGGGCGGTTTGCAGCCGAGTGTGAAACGTCCGGGATGAAAATCAGCACCTCCAAATCCGATGCCATGGTTCTTGACCAGAAAAAGGTGCTTTGCCCTCTTCAGGTCGGTGGGGTGTCAGTCGACACTGTGTACATGGTATAGTTAACTATTTAGAAGATGGGGATATTGTTTTGTCTATTCTATAATTGACGGGGTGATAATCTTTGATGGTTATTTACCTTAATACTATTAGTCGTGTAAATCTTTTTACCTGCCCATTTCTTGTTTTCTTATGCTAATCTTAACTAAACATCAAACACATACATGTGCAAGCACATCAGGCAAGCAGAACAGAAAGAACACCGGAACCTTATTTAAACCCAAACCTTCTATACAAAAGTTAATCAAGATTTTAACAATACAATAGGTAACCCAATTTGTTTGCAGTCCACCCATTCCGATGCAAAACTTAACAATTATTCTGTAACCCAATTTTCCCACCTTTCCGATACAAACTTATTCAGGATTGTATAATGCCGCCTTAGAATAGAATAGAATAGAATAGAATAGAATAGAATAGAATAGAATAGAATAATTCTTTATTGTCCACCGATGTGGAAAATTGTCTTCGGCTCACCAGCACAAAAAAGACAAAAAAACAGTCATAAAACAGTCATACAAACACACGAATAAAACAAAAATAAGATACATAAAATACATGGAAGTAAAGGAAGAAGTAGAATAAGACCTAGTAAGATAAATAAAATGTACAGTAAGATCTAATAAAATCAAATAAAACAGAAGTAAAGCAGTTCAGGTTTAATTTGTGGAGTGGTCACTTTTTTGAGTTCATTATGGTGACGGCATTTGGTATAAAAGATTTTTTGAAAGAACCTTTAACTAAATAAAGTGTTGACTCACGGATCTCAATCACCCATTTGCAATGCTAGAACTACAGTGTATTTGCCTTCATCTTTAATCACATATTAATCCCATACTAACACTTAAACCCCTACCCTACCAACATCAGTCCTTTCCCTTATTGCATCAAAAATGATTTGTAAAACTGGAGAAACTTCTAAGAGCCACCTTCAATTATTAAAGTATTCTACAATCATTGGCCACAATCAAATCTGGTAATCCCATTTTGTTAAACATCTGCTAATCCGTTTATGGTACAAGACCAAGGTACATGGATTTCAAAGGGTGATAATTATTATGATGCATGTCCACATATGGCGGACCCATCTAAACTATGGGGCACATACTGGTTGATGCAACTGGTTTGAGCTCATATGACTTTATACTTTTAATATACTGATGTAGATAAAGGGGAAAAAAAATCAGCCATCGTCGTAGTTGTCATAATCATCATCGTCGTCTTCGTCGTCTTCATCATCATCATCGATAGAAGAATGTGAACATGTTTCTGGGCCACAACCACAAGCAGCAGTGCAAGGAATACCACTCTTCCTGCATCCACAGTGCTGAGTGCATTCCACTTTACATCTGCAGCTGTGAAGTTCTAACAGTTTCTTTGGTGTGGCTGTTCCATCAGTCAACACTGGCTGAAGGTTCTTGTCCTAGCCATGTTCCGAATAAGTTTGCATTGGAAAGGGGTGGGTTTTAAGCAGAGTTGTAGTCTTACACACCTCTCTGCAGCTTCTCTCCCCCTGCCATCCCCTCATTACCCCATCCCCGTAGAGACGGTGCCTGCTCCCAGACCACCAATAACCAGAAAAAATCTATTTAAGCATAAAAATTCAAAAAGAAAAAATAATATAGCACCTTCAACTGCACCACAGACTAAAACAGTTAAATGTGGTCTATTAAACATTAGATCTCTCTCTTCTAAGTCCCTGTTAGTAAATGATATAATAATTGATCAACATATTGATTTATTCTGCCTTACAGAAACCTGGTTACAGCAGGATGAATATGTTAGTTTAAATGAGTCAACACCCCCGAGTCACACTAACTGCCAGAACGCTCGTAGCACGGGCCGAGGCGGAGGATTAGCAGCAATCTTCCACTCCAGTTTATTAATTAATCAAAAACCCAGACAGAGCTTTAATTCATTTGAAAGCATGACTCTTAGTCTTGTCCATCCAAATTGGAAGTCCCAAAAACCAGTTTTATTTGTTGCTATCTATCGTCCAACTGGTTGTTACTGTGAGTTTCTCTGTGAATTTTTGGACCTTTTGTCTGACTTAGTGCTTAGCTCAGATAAGATAATTATAGTGGGCGATTTTAACATCCACACAGATGCTGAGAATGACAGCCTCAACACTGCATTTAATCTATTGTTAGACTCAATTGGCTTTGCTCAAAATGTAAATAAGTCCACCCACCACTTTAATCATACCTTAGATCTTGTTCTGACTTATGGTATGGAAATTGAAGACTTAAGAGTATTCCCTGAAAACCCCCTTCTGTCTGATCATTTCTTAATAACATTTACATTTACTCTGATGGACTACCCAGCAGTGGGGAATAAGTTTCATTACACTAGAAGTCTTTCAGAAAGCGCTGTAACTAGGTTTAAGGATATGATTCCTTCTTTATGTTCTCCAATGCCATATACCAACACAGTGCAGAGTAGCTACCTAAACTCTGTGAGTGAGATAGATTATCTCGTCAATAGTTTTATATCCTCATTGAGGACAACTTTGGATGCTGTAGCTCCTCTGAAAAAGAGAGCCTTAAATCAGAAGTGCCTGACTCCGTGATATAACTCACAAACTCGCAGCTTAAAGCAGATAACTTAAAGCAGAAATTTTAACTATTAGAGAAAAAATTACTCATAACCATCCCAAAGACGTATCGTTATCTTTGGCTGCTTTCAGTGATGCCGGTATTTGGTTAGACTCTTTCTCTCCGATTGTTCTGTCTGAGTTATTTTCATTAGTTACTTCATCCAAACCATCAACATGTCTATTAGACCCCATTCCTACCAGGCTGCTCAAAGAAGCCCTACCATTATTTAAAGCTTCGATCTTAAATATGATCAATCTATCTTTGTTAGTTGTCTATGTACCACAGGCTTTTAAGGTGGCAGTAATTAAACCATTACTTAAAAAGCCATCACTTGACCCAGCTATCTTAGCTAATTATAGGCCAATCTCCAACCTTCCTTTTCTCTCAAAAATTCTTGAAAGGGTAGTTGTAAAACAGCTAACTGATCATCTGCAGAGGAATGGTCTATTTGAAGAGTTTCAGTCAGGTTTTAGAATTCATCATAGTACAGAAACGGCATTAGTGAAGGTTACAAATGATCTTCTTATGGCCTCGGACAGTGGACTCATCTCTGTGCTTGTTCTGTTAGACCTCAGTGCTGCTTTTGATACTGTTGACCATAAAATTTTATTCCAGAGATTAGAGCATGCCATAGGTATTAAAGGCACTGCGCTGCGGTGGTTTGAATCATATTTGTCTAATAGTAATTATGGCGTTCCACAAGGTTCTGTGCTAGGACCAATTTTATTCACTTTATACATGCTTCCCTTAGGCAGTATTATTAGACGGTATTGCTAAAATTTTCATTGTTACGCAGATGATACCCAGCTTTATCTATCCATGAAGCCAGAGGACACACACCAATTAGCTAAACTGCAGGATTGTCTTACAGACATAAAGACATGGATGACCTCTAATTTCCTGCTTTTAAACTCAGATAAAACTGAAGTTATTGTACTTGGCCCCACAAATCTTAGAAACATGGTGTCAAACCAGATCCTTACTCTGGATGGCATTACCCTGACCTCTAGTAATACTGTGAGAAATCTTGGAGTCATTTTTGATCAGGATATGTCATTCAAAGCGCATATTAAACAAATATGTAGGACTGCTTTTTTGCATTTACGCAATATCTCTAAAATTAGAAAGGTCTTGTCTCAGAGTGATGCTGAAAAACTAATTCATGCATTTATTTCCTCTAGGCTGGACTATTGTAATTCATTATTATCAGGTTGTCCTAAAAGTTCCCTGAAAAGCCTTCAGTTAATTCAAAATGCTGCAGCTAGAGTACTAACGTGGACTAGAAGGAGAGAGCATATCTCACCCATATTGGCCTCTCTTCATTGGCTTCCTGTTAATTCTAGAATAGAATTTAAAATTCTTCTTCTTACTTATAAGGTTTTGAATAATCAGGTCCCATCTTATCTTAGGGACCTCATAGTACCATATCACCCCAATAGAGCGCTTCGCTCTCAGACTGCAGGCTTACTTGTAGTTCCTAGGGTTTGTAAGAGTAGAATGGGAGGCAGAGCCTTCAGCTTTCAGGCTCCTCTCCTGTGGAACCAGCTCCCAATTCGGATCAGGGAGACAGACACCCTCTCTACTTTTAAGATTAGGCTTAAAACTTTCCTTTTTGCTAAAGGTTATAGTTAGGGCTGGATCAGGTGACCCTGAACCATCCCTTAGTTATGCTGCTATAGACTTAGACTGCTGGGGGGTTCCCATGATGCACTGAGTGTTTCTTTCTCTTTTTGCTCTGTATGCACCAGTCTGCATTTAATCATTAGTGATTGATCTCTGCTCCCCTCCACAGCATGTCTTTTTCCTGGTTCTCTCCCTCAGCCCCAACCAGTCCCAGCAGAAGACTGCCCCTCCCTGAGCCTGGTTCTGCTGGAGGTTTCTTCCTGTTATTGCCTTACAATATAAAGCGCCTTGGAGCAACTGTTTGTTGTGATTTGGTGCTATATAAATAAAATTGATTTGATTTTAAATAAATTGGGTTACAGAATGCATTAATTATTTCAGTTTTGTATCGGAAAGGTGGGAAAATTGGGTTACAGAATAACTGCATTGGAATGGGTGGACTTCAACCAAATTGGGTTACCTAATGTATTGTATTAATATATAAAGCCTAGTTTAATCAGAAATAGTTCTTGAGTCAACACAATATTGTACACATTTGTTACAGGGTTAATTTACCATTGCTATTGTTATTGTTCTTCTCATTCTCCCTATTATGAAAAAAATAAATGTGGCCATTGAATGGTCTTGACAAAAGCGTCGCTTTGTTATCTTTATTAATTAAAGATGTACTTTTCATCAGTCTCATAGGTCTTCTTACATGTTCCCGACCTTAAAAAACATGTTCGCCGACTAGTTCGTCACATAAAAATGGCCAGTCAAACATTTATTCTTCAGGAATCCAAATTTGGTTTGGTTTCACAAGATGACCTTGAAATGACCTTGAAAGGTAATTTGAAGGTCACACTGGAATTTGATGAGATAGCATCACATTTATAACCAAAATAAACAATTCCAACCATGGTAAGATGAAACAGGGCGATCATAATAACGCTCAACATTTCAACACCTCAATTATGGTCAGAAGTGGCTTTCCCCCAGGTTTGATAATACATCTATGATGTGTAACCATAGCAACGGGCAATCATGGTGTGATCCCAAATTGCTTCCAATGTGAAGTGCATTGACTGCCCTCTCCAACAATACCATATAGTCCTTGCTGGTATGGAGCATATTATTTAAAAGAAAAGTTTTACATATGCAATGTGATAGCGCTTGTGAACACTGAAAGTGTCACTTTTACATGTATGTTCAAGGTCATCCCAAGGTCACATACTGCAGCCAATGGTAATAAGTGATAGGTAGTCATGTTGTTCCATTCCTCCTCTCTCAACATACTAACTTTGGTGTCATTCCTTTTAGATTTCAGAAGCAATCAAAGAGAAGCACTCCATTATTGGACTGTAAATCCCAGGTCACGGGCTGTTTCAGGTCATTGACCTTTGAAGGCCGTTTCCATGGCAACAGCCCAGGGTCTGATTTTTATGAATGTCGAATTTGAACCCCTCAGGGAATTACCTTTCCAACGGTACCACATTTGTCCTAAAATATACTTTGGCACACGAACTCCAAAAATAAGGCTCTTATGGGGGGTTGGCTTCTAGACCACTAGTGTATTGAAAAATTATAGGCCAGTATCAAATTTATCATTTTGTTCTAAAATTTTGGAAAAAATGGTCTCACAGCAGCTTTTGGCCCACCTTACTGAGAATAATCTTGTTGAGCCACTGCAGTCTGCCATTAGAAAATATCACTCTACAGAGACAGCTCTTACTAAAATGGTGAACAATCTTCTGCTTGCAGTGGATTCAGACACCACTACGGTTTGGTGGTGTTAGAGCTCTGCTGTGTTTAATACCGTGGATCATCATGTTTTCCTTGATAGGCTGGAGCATTGCTTTGGGATTACTGGAAGTGCCCTTGCATGATTGACGTCATACCTATCCAGTCGCTCGCACTGTGTTTTATACGATAACACTACCTCTAACCACTACACCCTACTATTGAGATGGGTGCCATTACTGAGGTATTACCTAGATTTACAGAAGTTGATAGTATCTCACTAGGCGTGCTGACAAAACTCGTAATGTCTACAAAAAGCACAACCTCCTTACTTGATCCTATACCAACAAAACTTTTTGAAGACCTGTGGCCCACTCTTGGGCCGACTGTGCTGGAAATTATTCATTTGTCGGTAAACTCTGGATCTGTTCCTAAATGTTTCATATTTTGCAATGATTAAACCATTACTTAAGAAATCTAATCTTGACCCTAGTATATTGAAAAACTATAGGCTGATATTAAATCTATTATTTTGCTCTAAAATTGTGGAAAAGGTAGTTTCACAGCAGCTCATGGACCACCTTACTGAGAATAATCTCTTTGAGCCACTGCAGTCTGCTTTTAGAAAATATCATTCCACAGAGACAGCTGTCACTGAAGCGGTGAATGATCTTCTGCTTGCAGTGGATCCAGACACCACTACGGTTCTGGTGCTGTTAGATCTTAGTGCAACCTGTGCAAATGTCTTTTGACTGAACTTTGACTTCATGGACATGTTTAATGATTCATTCATTTAATGTTAAAATATAAAATGAAACAGCTTTTTAAAAAAATCATAAAATAGTGCGGTTTGAAGAACCTTAGTTTTATTTAGAACCGTAGTAGCAGGTGTTTGTTTGCTCTCTGGACATTAAACCAGATGAAAGTCTCCTCTTCAGCTTCGACCTCTGGTGGACATTTTGAAGACACTTTTCTCCCATGTTGAATTCAAAGGATTCAGGATTCAAAAGAATTTTATTGTCATATGCACATAGGAACATGTTCCCTGCACACTGAATTGTGTCTACTGCATTTAACCCATCCTAATTGCCAGTTAGGAGCAGAGGTCGCCTTTAGGCGCCCGGGGACCAGCTCCAGATGTACATCCCTGCCTAGGTCAACAGCAGGGCTGAGCAAACCATGACCGGCCTCATGACAACAGACGACACACACAACACACATAAGCCGGCCTGGTACATGAACACATATAAAAAGCACACACAAGGTGAAACTAGGGAGAGAAAAACCTTCATAGCTGCTGCATTAAACCACACAGCAGCAATGAAGGAAAAAAAACCCATCATCACAAAAAAACAATGATCACACACACAGACGAGAGACGATGAGACGATGACCGAGATTTGAAAAGTCCAGTTATCAGAAAGAACACGCAGCCTTTAGGCGCCGTCAGTGGCCTTGTTTGTCCATCCTGGAGGGAAAAGGGGCCCAGCCCTGAACAGTCCACTGTCCACAGTCAAAATCAGAGCTGGAGAAGGTAAGGGCGGGGGGAGACCAGGGAGTGAGGCTTAAGTGTTGTCTCTTCAGGAGGTTTTTATCACAGCGGCCTTGAAGTGCAGCTGTGTTTTGGGAAGCCGAATGGATATCCAGATTAGCAGACGCCTGAAAGATTCCACAGTCTGAAACAGAGTGGCTTTCAATACATCTGAATATAGGAGAGGAGATGTGGACATTACTGACGATCAAAGTGGTTTTCCAGTGCAGCCATCCTCCCAGAGATGGTTTCCAACGTGCGGTTAACACCCGCCGACTGAGCTGACACTGCCCTTCCAATCGAATCAATCATGTGGGGCAGCCTGGACGGGCCAATTATTGCCGCTTCCACCTTCTTAATTTTCCGGTAAACCAGCGCTATGCCCGCTCCACACAGCAGAAAGCCGGTCACCACCGAGCCAAATATCAATCAATTCAATCAATTTTATTTATATAGCGCCAAATCACAACAAACAGTTGCCCCAAGGCGCTTTATATTGTAAGGCAAGGCCATACAATAATTACGTAAAAACCCCAATGGTCAAACGACCCCCCTGTGAGCAAGCACTTGGCGACAGTGGGAAGAAAAAACTCCATTTTAACAGGAAGAAACCTCCAGCAGAACCAGGCTCAGGGAGGGGCAGTCTTCTGCTGGGACTGGTTGGGGCTGAGGGAGAGAACCAGGAAAAAGACATTCTGTGGAGGGGAGCAGAGATCAATCATTAATGATTAAATGCAGAGTGGTGCATACAGAGCAAAAAGAGAAAGAAACACTCAGTGCATCATGGGAACCCCCCAGCAGTCTAAGTCTATAGCAGCATAACTAAGGGATGGTTCAGGGTTACCTGATCCAGCCCTAACTATAAGCTTTAGCAAAAAGGAAAGTTTTAAGCCTAATCTTAAAAGTAGAGAGGGTGTCTGTCTCCCTGATCCGAATTGGGAGCTGGTTCCAGAGGAGAGGAGCCTGAAAGCTGAAGGCTCTGCCTCCCATTCTACTCTTACAAACCCTAGGAACTACAAGTAAGCCTGCAGTCTGAGAGCGAAGCGCTCTATTGGGGTGATATGGTACTATGAGGTCCCTAAGATAAGATGGGACCTGATTATTCAAAATCTTATAAGTAAGAAGAAGAATTTTAAATTCTATTCTAGAATTAACAGGAAGCCAATGAAGAGAGGCCAATATGGGTGAGATATGCTCTCTCCTTCTAGTCCCCGTTAGTACTCTAGCTGCAGCATTTTGAATTAACTGAAGGCTTTTCAGGGACCTTTTAGGACAACCTGATAATAATGAATTACAATAGTCCAACCTAGAGGAAATAAATGCATGAATTAATTTTTCAGCATCACTCTGAGACAAGACCTTTCTAATTTTAGAGATATTGCGTAAATGCAAAAAAGCAGTCCTACATATTTGTTTAATATGCGCTTTGAATGACATATCCTGATCAAAAATGACTCTCACAGTATTATTAGAGGTCAGGGTAATGCCATCCAGAGTAAGACACACACACACACACATATATATATATATATATATATATATATATATATATATATATATATATATATATTCTTAAAATATAAAGAAACACTAAACAGTCAGTTTTTGTGGTCTCAGGAGTAACAAAAAGCCTGTAGCATTATTTGGTATTAAAATAGACTATAAATTAAAATAGACTGAACCATTTACAAATTAAAGCATTTACTCAACTCAAAAGTGATTCTGCAGCTAAAAGGCTAAGCTAACATTATTTTTAAATTTATTTTTATCTTTTGTTCTTTTTTATTTGTAAATTTATTTTTAACGTTATTTTTAAATTATTCTCACCTCAGACAAATTTGCAGAACTAAGCTCCGGTGGTCGAACTGGGTGTTTGTACATATCCAAGAGTGAGCAATTTCACATTGAGTGAGTCTGCTCCATCATCCAGGCTGTGGTGTCTCGCTCAGTCCAGGAATGTGTTCTGAACCCCAGCTGCTCTGTGCAGCTATGCTGGCTATCGCGGTACGATCGATCAAACTGTTTAGTTCAGTCACTCTGAAAAGTTGATGGGATAAAGCTTCTCCCAGCCTGGTGATGGGTGACTAATTCTGCCGTTTTTCCAGTTTTTTGTGGCTTTGGTAGACACAAATCCAAGATGGCGATTGCTCTGCTTTTTCGGGCCATGTCCAATGCACTTCCCCGCATTCAGAGTACAAATGAACCACGCATGTGCAATGCTGCTACGGTTGATCCCACCCTCTTTTAGAAGAACCAAGAATCAAGTTAATTTGCAGCTCTCAATATTTGTATGGGATTTTCTTCCTTCAGATCCCCTCCCGAAAATTTTATGTGGTGAGCGAACTTGGAAGATTCAGATACTGACAGGACATGGACTTCAAAAACCAGATGTTGTATTGAGAAGATACCTTCACTGAATGAACAGAGAGTCACGGCAACAATGCTGGGATCTTAGAGCAATCATCCCACTCAAAGTTGCAACCAACAACCCCGATATCACGCCCCACCTACTTTTTAAGTCTGCACTCGGCTGACCCCCAGGTGGGCGGGCCTTGCACTGCTGCGTGGGTCAATACAGTTATGTGATTGAATGATGAGTGTTGCATTTGACACAGGTTATCGGAATGAAACTGGGATCTGTCTGTGACTACTGGGGTCTACCTGCAGATGTCTGCCTCCATTTATCCATGGCTGCCTGCTACCATTTACTTCTTGTTTTGCTGCTGTCTCCCTCGGGGCTGCTGCTGTCAGCCCTGAAGGATAAATTATGTCTCACACAGGTGCAGACTTCCTGTGATACCTGACTTAGGTTCTTGGGAAATACAAACACTCATTGGGGAATACTGCCCCCTTCTTGAGCCACACTGAGAGTGTCTAAATTACATATATAGGTTTAGTGACTTCATTTTTCATGTGGGTTACACTAAGATGAGTACGAGATTCGCCTGCAGTGTACACAGAATTCCCCCAGCATTACACTGAGTTGTGCCAACTGGTCCTGGTTTAGTGTTGCATTGGTAGGGAGTTCCACAAAAAAAAGACTTTGTCTGACTTAGGCTAAGTGGTGTGCTTGCTCAGGTGGACTCGGCACTGAATGCAGTCAGCTGAAAGTCACTTCTGGATATCATTTGAGGTGCATTCACAACATTGTGACGCTGTTTTTATTTCATATGTTATTAAAATGAATGCAGAATTCACATAATCCTGGAAATCTTATCATGTATTCCACAAAGATTTCTCCATAACCTTTCAGAGTTATGCTGTTCACACAAAGACAAACTCAATGAATCACTTGACTTCTTTCTCAGAGTTAAAAAAAATACTATTAACAGGTGATGATATAAAAATGTCGTATTCGCTCAGCACATGAAGGGTGAGCTCCTGAAGACAGACGCTCAGTGTGCACTTGAGCCGAGATATATGAACAAACATGAATATTTAATATTAAAGTGTGAATATTAAATATTCATATAACATCCCCTTGGTAGATGGATTAAATTAATTATGGTGATAGAATTAGACTGGATTTGGAGGTTAATATAATAATGTTTGTAGTATATTTGCTGTAATGGATTTGGAGCCATTTCCTGTTAATTGGATTGATGACAGTTCAAAGCCTTCAGGGTCATTTGTGGATCAACTAACCTGACTTACATTATTCAAGTCAGACGGAACTCATGCCCGACTTTTAAAAGAGGAGATGCCTGAGTCTGTCCCCTCCCACCGGAATCCAAAACTCAACACCAGGAGAACTACAAGGCACTCAGAGAGCACATACCTCCACCAAGGACACATACTGCTTAAGACTTCTTCTAGATCCAAAATATTTTCCAGATCAAATTCAAAATAAAATTTCTCATTTTCTAGGAGATTATCCATCTGCTCACCAAATTTCTTCAACGTCCTCTCACAGCTTTTTGAGTTAAACGTTGCTATGTGCCAAACATTCTTCTATATCTCCGGATCACCTCCAAAACTGAATCACTGATAATCTGGAACACCATCTATCTGCTCACCACATTCCATTGAAATCTGTTCATTACCTTTTGAGTTATTCTGCTAAAAGACAAAACAGACAAATACGGGTGAAAACATTATCTCCTTGGCAGAGGTCAAACACTGACCTGATGAGCCTCAGCGCTTGTGCAGGATCTACTCCTCCTTTGGTCCAGGAGGACTCACAGACTCCAGAGTCCAGCAGCAGCCTGATGGACCATGGAGTCTGGAGAGGGTTTACTCTTTACCTGACCTAATGAAGTGGCCGGTGAGTAGATGTGACATTAACTGACATAAATCAGTATCGACCGAAATATTGTGTCTTTTCTTCTATGTGCACGTGGGGTTCGTGGAGGAAACCTGCAGCTGCTGCAGCTTTAATGAGCCAATTAGGCCCCTCTGTTGATTTAGCACCAGCAAAGGGGTCAACAGCTGCCCCTGAAAGTGTTAACACCATCTGTGAGGTCAGCGTGTTGCTGACATTTGACCCCCTGCAGACTGCTGGAGACACTGTGCTAAAAAAACAAAACAAAAAACAAGCAGCAGTCAGTTTACAATGTTTGAGGATTACGCCTAAAACGTCTTCAATATTTGGTCAAATTTGTATCCTGATTTCACTTTCAGGTTTCCCGCTCCTAGTAGTATTTGTACTCTGTGTAGTATTTGTACCCACCCACATCAAGCCCCTTCACCTGATGGTAAATCCGCCCCTGAATAAGACCAGTATAGATTTATGTTTAATTTGTTGCCTAAAAGAGTTTCCACCTCTAGAGCTGCTGCAGAAAGACACAAATCTGCATCCTCAGTCTCTTCACTCAACTGACTTATTTTTTGCGTGCGCATTTATTGTAAAAACCGACAGTAACGCAAAGGACTGTGTTCAAGTTTGTGATTAAAGCGAGACAAATTTCAAAGTGCCGCATGAGAGCAGAAAATATCAGCAATCGGCAGCTTCAGTTGGCAGACATCAACCGCAGCCCTTAAAACCCCCATCAGTCAAACTCTCGTTCTGAGCGCTCCAGTCGGCGCTTCCAGCGTCGCGCCAGCACACATCCTTGCCTTTAAAATCAGATTACATTTGCGGAGGCTCGTGTATAAATTTTGCCGGCGTCTCATCAGGGCCCTGGGCTCAGTATGGCCTCTCCTCTGACTGATATTGGCTCATCATACTTAATCTAGGGTGAAATTTCCGAGTCTGTGCTAAATGACTTGCAGCCTTCATGAGAGAGAAGATATTTATTTTTCTCAGGGCTAATGACCTGTCCCCGGGACCCACCCACTGATGGTTATTTACTAGGGCCCAGATGCTTGGTTTCAAAATGAGTGGTAATGTCAGCGGGTGCCATCCTTCATCGGGCCGCCCCTGATTGAATTCGAGTGATCCCATTGACATTGACTCTGTGACTTTTAAGGCCATTACCTTCCACCGCCCACGATGATCACCTCATCATCGCCTGCGAGCTGACAGCTGATTAGCAACAAATTACTGACAGGAGAAGGCTTTGACACCGGGTGTAAGAGGCTGGTGCGTGCATGTGTGTGCGCATGCGTGTGTGTGTGTGTGTGTGTGTGTGTGTGCAGAGAGATTTGGGGGTTGCCAAGGAGTCAGAGGCCTCCTCCCTAGAGGCAGCCTGTGCACACTCAGTAATCGCCGTGTCTCGGATGCAGCGGCGCCCTGGATACTGAGCTCATGGTAATGTAATAAATGCCGAGGGGAAAACGCCAGCACTCGTACGGTTAGACGTCCTGCGGTGAAGACACAAGCAGCTGCTCCTCATTGGCCAAGAGCGAGCGCTTCATTTCTCTAAATGCTGAGCTGTACGTCTTCACACACATCAGGGAGTTACTTTATCATCAACACCTGGTTTTCCTGAACCTATCAATCAATCAATCAATGAATTTTTTTATATAGCGCCAAATCACAACAAACAGTTGCCCCAAGGCGCTTTATATTGTAAGGCAAGGCCATACAATAATTATGTAAAACCCCAACGGTCAAAACGACCCCCTGTGAGCAAGCACTTGGCTACAGTGGGAAGGAAAAACTCCCTTTTAACAGGAAGAAACCTCCAGCAGAACCAGGCTCAGGGAGGGGCAGTCTTCTGCTGGGACTGGTTGGGGCTGAGGGAGAGAACCAAGAAAAAGACATGCTGTGGAGGGGAGCAGAGATCGATCACTAATGATTAAATGCAGAGTGGTGCATACAGAGCAAAAAGAGAAAGAAACAGTGCATCATGGGAACCCCCCAGCAGTCTACGTCTATAGCAGCATAACTAAGGGATGGTTCAGGGTCACCTGATCCAGCCCTAACTATAAGCTTTAGCAAAAAGGAAAGTTTTAAGCCTAATCTTAAAAGTAGAGAGGGTGTCTGTCTCCCTGATCTGAATTGGGAGCTGGTTCCACAGGAGAGGAGCCTGAAAGCTGAAGGCTCTGCCTCCCATTCTACTCTTACAAACCCTAGGAACTACAAGTAAGCCTGCAGTCTGAGAGCGAAGCGCTCTATTGGGGCGATATGGCACCACGAGGTCCCCAAGATAAGAGCATAGTATCACAGCATACTTTGGGGAAGAGGCGGGGCACATCCGAGATACAGGTGTTTGACTCCACCTTTTTGTATTATTTTCATACTGTATCTTCTGTTGCTCTCTTTTTTTTTTACATCATTGTAACTGGAAAAATAGATCATAAATTAGTCAAGTACATTTTCAGATTTGTACTGTTTATAAGAATCAGCTGTAATTATGGATTTAAAATCACTAGTAAAAAGTATTTTCTAATATGTTGAAGCTTTAATCAAACATACAGGGATGAGTCAAAGAATCAAAAATCAGTGATGAATCAAAGAATCATTAACAGTGATCAGTCAAAGATTGAGAAATTAGTTAAAAAATCAGTGATTCAAAGAATCAAATATCAGTGCTGAATCAAAAAATTAGTGTTGAATCAAAGAATCACTGACAAATAGTGATTAAACACTCAAAGATGAGTCAAATAATCAGTGATGAGTCAAAGAATCAAAAATCAGTGCTGAATAAAAAAAATAGTGTTGAATCAAAGAATCTTTGACAAATAGTGATTAAACGCTCAAAGATGAGTCAATCAGTGATGAGTCAAAGAATCAAAAATTTCAATTCAATTTCAATTTATTTCCTTTATATAGCGCCAAATCACAACAGAGTTGCCTCAAGGCACTTCACACAGGTAAGGTCTAACCTTACCAACCCCCAGAGCAACAGTGGTAAGGAAAAACTCCCTCTGAGGAAGAAACCTCAAGCAGACCAGACTCAAAGGGATGACCCTCTGCTTGGGCCATGCTACAGACATAAATTACAGAAATAATTCACAGAACAATTCACGGACGAATATACAAGAATTGCTGTTGGTGCACAGGACAGGAGGATCGCCAACCTTAAACAGAGAAAAAACAGAATCAGGCATCAGAAAGACAAAAAATACTGTATAATTTGCCAGCATTAATCAACAAGAAAAACAGAAGAAATACTAAGGTGATCGCCGGCCGCTAGCCCTAAGCTTCACTAAAAGACCCAGAATTTAGGTGAAGTTGAGGCCACGGCCCACTTCAGTTACTAATAACATGAATTAAAAGAGTAAAAAGCATAAAACAAAACTGCACCAGTATGCTAGCCATATGAAAGGGAAAATAAGTGCGTCTTACGTCTGGACTTGAAAGTCTCCACAGAATCTGATTGTTTTATTGATGCAGGGAGATCATTCCACAGAACAGGGGCATGATAAGAGAAAGCTCTGTGACCCGCAGACTTCTTATTCACCTTAGGGACACAAAGTAGTCCTGCACCCTGAGAACGTAAAGCCCGGGCCGGTACGTAAGGTTTAATTAGGTCAGCTAGGTAGGGAGGTGCCAGTCCATGAATAATTTTATAGGTTAGTAGCAGAACCTTAAAATCTGATCTCACTGGGACAGGAAGCCAGTGAAGAGATGCCAAAATGGGTGTAATGTGGTCAAACTTTCTGCTTCGTGTCAAAAGTCTGGCTGCAGCATTCTGAACCAATTGGAGACCCCTAATGCTAGACTGCGGTAAACCAGAAAATAGAACATTGCAGTAGTCCAATCTAGAAGAGATGAACGCATGGATCAGGGTCTCAGCATCAGCCATAGACAGGATGGGACGAATCTTCGCTATATTTCGCAGGTGGAAGAAAGCAGTCCTAGTAATATTTCTAATATGGAGACCAAAGGACAACTAAGGAACAAAAATTACCCCAAGGTTCCTCACTTTGTCAGTGTTGATGTATGACACACGAGCCAAGGCTGAGTGTTAACTGGACAAATTGATGCCGATGTCTCACTGGACCAAGAACCATCATTTCACTGTTTTCAGAGTTTAAAAGCAGGAAGTTTCTAGACATCCAACTTCTCACTGATGCAAGTCAATCTTCTAAGGATTTTATGTGAACAAGATTACCAGCAGTTATCGGCATGTATAACTGAGTATCATCTGCATAGCAGTGAAAGGTAATCCCAAAACGCCGCAATATGTGCCCAAGGGGTGCTATATAAAGGGAAAAAATCAGTGCTGAATCAAAAAAAAATTGCTGAATCAAAGAATACTTGACAAATAGTGATCAGACAAACACTCAAAGATGAGTCAAATAATCAGTGATGAGTCAAACAAATCAAAAAATCAGTGCTGAATCAAAAAAAATGCTGAATCAAAGAATCCTTGACAAATAGGGATCAAACACTCAAAGGTGAGTCAAATAATCAGTGATGTGTCAAAGGAATCAGTGAGTCAAAGAATCAAAAATCAGTGCTGAATCAAAGAATCGTTGACAAATACTGATCAGACAAACACTCAAAGATGAGTCAAAAGGATCAGTGAGTCAGAGAATCAAAAATCTGTGATGAATCAAAGAATCAGAGGCAAATGGTGATCAGTCAAATAAGTATCAGGTAATCATTGCACTGTTTCATTCACTAACATTAACATTTCATTCATTTATTTCACTGGGCAACACGGTGACTTAGTGGTTTGTACTGTTGCCTTACAGCAAGAAAGTCATGGGATCGATTCCCACCTGTGGACTTTCTGTGTGGAGTTTGCCTGTTCTCCCCATTTTTATGTGGGTTTCACTAGTTTGGGAGGTTTGGGAGGTAACTTATATATTTAAAAAATACTGCATTATTATCACTGACCACAAGATGGCACCATCTACATGCATAACAAGCTCCTCCTGAATGAGGTGCTGTGATTTGCACTCTAGCACAGAGGGTGGCGGTTATGCACCAATAAGTTGGATGCAAACTGCTGTAAAACAGAAGAAGCAGCTCTGACCGAGAAAAAAAATGATGTAATGCCCTTTTATTCCAGTAGATGGCAGCAAAGCGCTGTACTATAGTATAATAGATAGTCGAGTTAGTGTTGCGTGACACGTGACACATGACAGTGGCAGTGTAAAATGAGCAAGTGACAGTGATGGAGAAATTTTTGAAAAGAGAAAATACAAATGCCAATGGGGATCCTGGACAAAATTCAGACGCAGATGGAGACGGTGGGCCACCAAAGAAAAAAGACAAGACGGTGAAATCGAGGCAATATAGCGAAAGCTACCTTTCATCTCGATTTTTTTTTGGTTTTTTTTGCTGACTACAGCGTGAATTTCAGCTGCTCACAGAGCATGGCTCCTCTGGGGAAGGAGAAACCGCGTTGGCTGTGGAGGTGTGCGGGGAAGGCGGCCTGACCTCTGTTGATGTCACCGTGGTCAGACCTGGGCCTTCTCGCTCACAACTGGGTTCTCTGAAGGCAGCCTCTGCGCTCCGTGAATATTAGAGTGGCAGATTATTGTGAATAAAAGTGTCGACACGTCTAAAAAAAACACTTGAGATCAGAGCGCAAAATGCTTGAGGATTTTCGAAATGCGGTGTTTTCTGTATCGATTTTCTATTGCGATAATTGGGTTTTGCGCAAAACCAGAGGTAATAGAATTATAATATTATTTTGGTTGGTGGTGTGCCGCAGGATTTTGTAAATATAAAAAGGGTGCCACGGCTCAAAAAAGGTTGAAAATCACTGATGTAGAGAGAGAGACAGAAGCACTTTTCTTGAGGCATGATCAAACCTCCCTCACCTCCTGCAGGAGCATCTGTCTGGGTCTTGAGCCCTCGAGGACCAGAAAAGATGGCGGCAGATGAGTGGTGAGATGCTCCATTTGCTGCCAACAGAATCCATTTTTAATACTTGAGTCCAATGTTGAGCCCTCTTTTAATTACACATTGGTCCCAGTACACCAGGAGTCATGGCTGGAAGAAGGAGAAGCAGTTTCAGGCTCAGCGGTCCTGTAGATGCTTTGGTTCTGGCCTGGGGACCACAGTGAAATGTTGGACTTGATGGTTGACCTGGGATGGTGTGACTTCTTTCAAAAGTTAGAAGTCCCAGAAGTACCAGAGTGGAGGAGGGAATGTTGTCCACTAGTGGCTGGAAAAGCACTTCTGTGCAATTACAGAGGCAGTGTTGTATGGCTGGGGGGCCTGGCTGCCTTTTTGTTTCTGTCTTTTGTTTTTCCTTCCAGGTGGCTTGCATTTGGGACTGAGTGGCTGTGTAGCTGAGTTTATCAGGACCTCACCCTGATCACCTGCGGCTCATCAGGACTCACAGCTGTGGTGCATCTACATGGATTGGAACATGGTGGCATTTAAGACTGGAGTACACAGTGTGTATTTGCCAGAGACTCGACCTTGTGACCAGACGGGTGAGATCGTCGTCTCGGGAGCCATCTCATCATCAGTGGATGCAGAGAACGTCCAGGTTTGATGCATGGTCTGTGAAAGAGGAGGGGGTGAGGTCTCACGCTCGTCAGCACACTTCCTGAGGTACGTTAGATTTTGTGACTAACATTTATACAGTCAGTAAATGTGGTGTCCCTCACACCTTATTATATTGAGCTGTATGTTGGTCGTTTAAATCAGCTTCCGCTGCAGTGAGTTTGTGAACTGGATGTTCTATGCCTGCAGGGTGGGAAGCTGATTAGTAATTAAGCCAGGAAGTGTTTGCTGTTTGTGCACCTTTAAGTGTTCTCTCTGTGTGTTGAGTGTGGACTCAGATAATGATTCCTTCTTTCACAGACTCGGTTTGTCGCGGCCACCTGGGGGGTGTCGGCGGGGTCCTTGGGTCCGAACCAGTTCTGGCTCCGGACCGTTAGCACTGCTGGGAGCGCACCGCAATCCACCATGCCAGACCGCGCACTTTAATATTTTTCACAGCACTGTTATGTTCATTAAACTCTGTTATCCTTTGTACCGTGCTCTGCTTATTTTATACTGGGTCCTTCAAACGCTGGTCGGTTCTCCGGGCTGCATCCGACACATAACAGGCAGAACATTTCACAGCTCACTGCTGGATCACCGTGACGATGAGAGGTTCTGACACAGGTGGCTCTTTACCTCTCAGGTGCTCCACTGAGGGGAGGTGAGACAAAGCGAAAGTCACATCTGGGACCTGGGGAAGGTTTTAAACTGACAACACCATGTGGCACGTTAGAGCACTGATTACAAACCTGACATCGTTCAAATGCTGAAAATAGCAGATAAACTCAGTTTCATTTCAGAACTTCTCAAACACTGATTGACAATGATCCTAGTCATTTTACTTTCATCCTGCGAGTTTACGCATTTCCAGAAGTGTGCCAAACATTGAAAACATTCCTTCCATATCCAACTCGATGTGAAGGGTACATCTAGTCCATGGGCCAAGCAGGTTTTCGCTACCACTTAAGGGGACGAAACAACACTTAGAATCCAGCCTCAGTGTATCATGGCCTACACAAAAATGTATGATAGCCATCCCAGGGTGGTGGTTGTACCCAGGTAGGGGTCACTGAAGAATTACACAGAGGTCAAGCTTTAAAAATGCTCCAGTCATGTTGAAAACTATATCACATTACTTGTCTGATCATAATTCCAAAAAGGTACAGTGGCTTGCAAAAGTATTCAGCTCCTTGGTATTTCACACATTTTAATTTGCTTACGGCATTTCAAATACAAAAAGTAAATCAGGCTTGTTAATATAAAAATTTCTAAAATTATCTTTCTTGGACTCAAACTGACTCCCCCTCTAGCTGCCAGCTCCCCCTCTAGCTGCCACCTTATCGTGGTGGGGGAGTTTGCGTACCCGGATGATCCTAGGAGCTATGTTGTCGGGGGCTTTGTGCCCCTTGTAGGGTCTCCCAAGGCAAACAGGTCCTAGGTGACGGGTCAGACTAAGGGCAGTTCAGAAGCTCCCATGACCAGTAAAAAAATCAAGGACTGAGACGTCGCCCGGTATGGCAGAGCCAGGGCCCCACCCTGGAGCCAGGCCCGGGGTTGGGGCTCGCGCGCGAGTGCCTGGTGGTCAGGCCTTAGCCTATGGTGCCCGGCCGGGCTCAGCCCGAAAGAGCGACATGGGCACGCCCTCCTGTGGGTTCACCACCTGCAGAGGGGGCCATGGGGGTCGGGTGCAGAGAGGATTGGGTGGCGGTCGAGGGCGGGTGGTCCGGCGGCCCAGTCCGCGCTCACAGCCCCTGGCTGTTGGAACGTGGAATGTCACCTCGCTGGGGGGGAAGGAGCCTGAGCTTGTGTGGGAGGATGAGAGATACCGACTAGAGATAGTCGGGCCCACCTCCACGCACAGCTTGGGCTCTGGTACCCAACTCCTGGAGAGGGGCTGGACGCTCCACTTTTCTGGCGTTGCCCACGGGGAGAGGCGGAGAGCTGGGGTCGCATTGCTTATTGCTCCCCAGCTCAGCTCAGAAGCGCCCACCACAGGAAAAACACCTCCGTGTTGATAACCATTTGTAAAATCCCGGTGGCTTTTGGTGGCATTCAGTTGAGTGAGTATCTGAGAAATTGTTTAACAGCAGGGCATGTTCCAACTTGTCCTTAAGGCTTCCAACGGAGGTGTTTTTCCTGTGGTGGGCGCGCCACACCAGCTGCGAGCCGACGCGCCAATCAGTCCGCACGTCTTTCATTAAAAAAATCTCCTTTAACAGTGGAATGTCCGGATAAACTACTGATTCCGACCGCTTCTGAAAGTTATCTGTTCTTTCACGACGTCCTGGGTCAACAGAGGCTTAAATTTGGAGGTTTTCAGCTTGAAACAGGATGACGACGTCGCCTTGGAGCGCTGCGCAACATCCCACTCTGTGGGAAGTCCTTACAGTGATAGAAACAATCCAAAATATCTCATCAGCCGTTAAAATTTTCACTGAAAACCAGCTTAATTTGTCGAATGGTATCCACTCGGATGTGCCTCACAGTTTTCGAAAAAATTTTGATGAAGCACAGCGCCAGTCTCTCAGCAACTTCTCAGACAAAGGAATTCCGACGAGGGGGCTGGACCACTCCTTCCACAAGGCATGCTCACAGGCGAATGACGTCACCGACAGCCGTGAAAAAACTCTTGCATGCCCACGAGGGTTCAAGCTTGGCTGATGTAATCACACGTGATTCAAATCCATATGGTTTTTTAAAAAAATAATAAGGACGGATACTTTTCTAACAGGCCTCGTACAGCCGTTATGAAGAAATACAAACAATATGGCACTCTATGATAAATCTGTGTGGAGTAGACAGTTCTCAAAAACTGAGTGACTGTGCAAGAAGGAGAAGAGTGAGGAAAGCCACCAAGACACCCAGACAACCCTGAAGAGGTGACAGGCTTCTGTGGCTGTGTGTATCTGAAATGCCATAAACAAATTAAAATGCATGAAATACCAAGGGGCTGAATACTTTTGCAAACCACTGCATAGTTTGGACTATCTATGACTGAATGTTCTGGAGTTATGGCGTAAAAACAGGAAAAATGGTGACAAAGACAAAACAAAAACCAAAATATCTGTGCTCATGCTGAAGGAAAATCCTCATTGGCTAACTGACTGTCTTCACACTCTGTGATTGGCCAGTCATACACAGCGCCTGCCCCTCCCTGCACAGACACATCTCTCTGCAGCCTCTCGCAGACACATACAGACAGGAATTATGTCTCTCTGTGCTTAGATTGACTCTACCTCACGTTGCTCTGTCAGTACTCAAGTTTTCTTCAGCTCATCTCTGTTTCGGTTTGTATGATATTTAAAGTTACTCGATGAATTTGTTTTATATCGTACGCAGTGCATTTGACAAGACAGAGCTGAAAACGGCTCGTGCCGTGTCGGTCACTGCCTCCACTCCGGTTGGGTTTTTTGTTTGTTTTTTTAACCATTTGTTTGCTCTTAGTTTGGCTGGTGATATAAAGTCAGTTGGAAAACTGCTCGTACTGAATGCGGTGCTTTTGAGAAGAATACAGTGAACAAGGCTGACATATTACACTCAACAAAAATATAAACGCAACACTTTTGGTTTTGCTCCCATTTTGTATGAGATGAACTCAAAGATCTAAAACTTTTTCCACATAGACAATATCACCATTTCCCTCAAATATTGTTCACAAACCAGTCTAAATCTGTGATAGTGAGCACTTCTCCTTTGCTGAGATAATCCATCCCACCTCACAGGTGTGCCATATCAAGATGCTGATTAGACACCATGATTAGTGCACAGGTGTGCCTTAGACTGCCCACAATAAAAGGCCACTCTGAAAGGTGCAGTTTTATCACACAGCACAATGCCACAGATGTTGCAAGATTTGAGGGAGCGCGCAATTGGCATGCTGACAGCAGGATTGTCAACCAGAGCTGTTGCTCGTGTATTGAATGTTAATTTCTCTACCATAAGCTGTCTCCAAAGGCGTTTCAGAGAATTTGGCAGTACATCCAACCAGCCTCACAACCGCAGACCACGTGTAACCACACCAGCCCAGGACCTCCACATCCAGCATGTTCAATCAATCAATCAATTTTATTTATATAGCGCCAAATCACAACAAACAGTTCACCTCCAAGATCGTCTGAGACCAGATCTCCAGTTCGTCGTCGTAACCGACTTGAGTGGGCAAATGCTCACATTCACTGGCGTTTGGCACGTTGGAGAGGTGTTCTCTTCACGGATGAATCCCAGTTCACACTATTCAGGGCAGATGGCAGACAGCATGTGTGGCGTCGTGTGGGTGAGCGGTTTTCTGATGTCAGTGTTGTGGATCGAGTGGCCTATGGTGGCGGTGGGGTTATGGTATGGGCAGGCATCTGTTATGGACGAAAAACACAGGTGCATTTTATTGATGGCATTTTGAATGCACAGAGATACCGTGACGAGATCCTGAGGCCCATTGTTGTGCCAACATCCAAGAACATCACCTCATGTTGCAGCAGGATAGGATCTGTACACAATTCTTGGAAGCTGAAAATGTCCCAGTTCTTGCATGGCCGGCATACTCACCGGACATGTCACCCATTGAGCATATTTGGGATGCTCTGGACCGGCGTATACGACAGCGTGTACCAGTTCCTGCCAATATCCAGCAACTTCGCACAGCCATTGAAGAGGAGTGGACCAACATTCCACAGGCCACAATTGACAACCTGATCAACTCTATGCGAAGGAGATGTGTTGCACTGCATGAGGCAAATGGTGGTCACACCAGATACTGACTGGTATCCCCCCCCCCCCCCCCCCAGTAAAACAAAACTGCACCTTTCAGAGTGGCCTTTTATTGTGGACAGTCTAAGGTACACCTGTGCACTAATCATGGTGTCTAATCAGCATCTTGATATGGCACACCTGTGAGGTGGGATGCATTATCTCAGCAAAGGAGAAGTGCTCACTATCACAGATTTAGACTGGTTTGTGTACAATATTTGAGGGAAATGGTGATATTGTGTATGTGGAAAAAGTTTTAGATCTTTGAGTTCATCACATACAAAATGGGAGCAAAACCAAAAGTGTTGCATTTATATTTTTGTTGAGTGTATTTCCCCGTTTGCCATCACTGGATGTTTGCATGAATCACCAAGTTCACACAGATCATTAAAAAAATAAACAGTCTTACAGACCACTTACAGACTATTTGCACACATAAAGCTGAACACACAAAGTAGTCTATATTAATATTTTTATTGAATATGGCTGACACTTTCTCTCTGCACTTCATAAAAATAAACTGGTCAGTCGAACAACCTCTCTCTCTCCCTTTAAGTAGTAAAATCAATAAATAATTGAAAAAAATCAGTTTGATCACAAAATTAAACAAAAAGGAAGTTGTGTTGAGTATGACAACTCTTGTTCATGCATACTTAGTAGTTCATAATTTCCTACTACATTGAATCTCAGTTCTGAGGCTGTTCTGTTATTCATTCATACACTTAAAAATATTCATATTCTGAGTTTATAAAAAACTTGTTCTATAAAATAGTTCTCTTACTTTTCAGATCAAATCAAATCAATTTTATTTATATAGCGCCAAATCACAACAAACAGTTGCCCAAAGGCGCTTTATATTGTAAGGCAAAAGCCATACAATAATTACGGAAAAACCCCAACGGCCAAAACGACCCCCTGTGAGCAAGCACTTGGCGACAGTGGGAAGGAAAACTCCCTTTTAACAGGAAGAAACCTCCAGCAGAACCAAGCTCAGGGAGGGGCAGTCTTCTGCTGGGACTGGTTGGGGCTGAGGGAGAGAACCAGGAAAAAGACATGCTGTGGAGGGGAGTAGAGATCAACCACTAATGATTAAATGCAGACTGGTGCATACAGAGCAAAAAGAGAAACAAACACTCAGTGCATCATGGGAACCCCCCAGCAGTCTAAGTCTATAGCAGCATAACTAAGGGATGGTTCAGGGTCACCTGATCCAGCCCTAACTATAAGCTTTAGCAAAAAGGAAAGTTTTAAGCCTAATCTTAAAAGTAGAGAGGGTGTCTGTCTCCCTGATCTGAATTGGGAGCTGGTTCCACAGGAGAGGAGCCTGAAAGCTGAAGGCTCTGCCTCCCATTCTACTCTTACAAACCCTAGGAACTACAAGTAAGCCTGCAGTCTGAGAGTGAAGCGCTCTATTGGGGTGATATGGTACTATGAGGTCCCTAAGATAAGATGGGACCTGATTATTCAAAACCTTATAAGTAATACTAAGAATTTTAAATTCTAGTCTAGAATTAACAGGAAGCCAATGAAGAGAGGCCAATATGGGTGAGATATGCTCTCTCCTTCTAGTCCCTGTCAGTACTCTAGCTGCAGCATTTTGAATTAACTGAAGGCTTTTCAGGGAACTTTTAGGACAACCTGATAATAATGAATTACAATAGTCCAGCCTAGAGGAAATAAATGCATGAATTAGTTTTTCAGCATCACTCTGAGACAAGACCTTTCTAATTCTAGAGATATTGCGCAAATGCAAAAAAGCAGTCTTACATATTTGTTTAATATGCACATTGAATGACATATCCTGATCAAAAATGACTCCAAGATTTCTCACAGTATTACTTGAGGTCAGGGTAATGCCATCCAGAGTAAGGATCTGGTTAGACACCATGTTTCTAAGATTTGTGGGGCCAAGTACAATAACTTCAGTTTTATCTGAGTTTAAAAGCAGGAAATTAGAGGTCATCCATGTCTTTATGTCTGTAAGACAATCCTGCAGTTTAGCTAATTGGTGTGTGTCCTCTGGCTTCATGGATAGATAAAGCTGGGTATCATCTGCGTAACAATGAAAATTTAAGCAATGCCGTCTAATAATACTGCCTAAGGGAAGCATGTATAAAGTGAATAAAATTGGTCCTAGCACAGAACCTTGTGGAACTCCATAATTAACCTTAGTCTGTGAAGAAGATTCCCCATTTACATGAACAAATTGTAATCTATTAGATAAATATGATTCAAACCACCGCAGCGCAGTGCCTTTAATACCTATGTCATGCTCTAATCTCTGTAATAAAATTTTATGTTCAACAGTATCAAAAGCAGCACTGAGGTCTAACAGAACAAGCACAGAGATGAGTCCACTGTCTGAGGCCAAAAGATCATTTGTAACCTTCACTAATGCTGTTTCTGTACTATGATAAATTCTAAACCCTGACTGAAACTCTTCAAATAGACCATTCCTCTGCAGATGATCAGATAGCTGTTTTACAACTACCCTTTCAAGAATTTTTGAGAGAAAATGTTTTTGATCACTTTTGTGATCAAAAACATTGAATCTCAATTCTGAGGCTGTTCTGTAAATATTCTTTCATACAGTTAAGAATATTCATGTTCTGAGTTCATAAAAAAACTTGTTTTATAAATAGTTCTCTTACTTTTGTGATCAAAAACATTGAATCTCAGTTCTGAGGTTGGTCTGTTATTCATTCATACACTTAAGAATATTCATATTCTGGGTTTATAAAAAACTTGTTCTATAAAATAGTTATTTTACTTTGGTGATCAAAAACATTGAATCGTAATTTTGAGGCTGTTCTGTAAATATTCTTTCATACAGTTAAGAATATTCATGTTCTGAGTTCATAAAAAAAACTTGTTTTATAAATAGTTCTCTTACTTTTGTAATCAAAAACATTGGTTTGAATCTTAATTTTGAGGCTGTTCTGTAAATAGTTTTCAAATATACAATAAATATGGCAACTTATGATCAATCCATATCAATTTCAGACTTACACATTAAACAAGATAATGTCAGCTCATTTATAACTCAAGCTGTTTCAATGGTATGAAGTGTTGAATACAGTCCATTACTGGAAACGTAGGTTTGGATGGCAGCACCATAACAGCATCTGACTTCTGCTACGGGTCTGGACCACTCACAAACTTCATACGTTCATACACACAAATAACAAGTCACACTACAAGAAAACTGCGTTGTCTTAAATTTCTTGTGCAGGCCACTTACAAATTAATCTGTTCGTAGGAGTTGTTCTTGCACAAGGCCCATTGTTTTAATATAAATACAGTTATAGAAACACAGATTGAATTTGGCCTTTAATGTCAGACATTGTTTCCTGAATTATGACCGCTTTCTGTAGAGCCGGCCTGTCATAGCTGAGCTTTCAGCACTGTGATGTGTCAGGGCCGTTGTCATACAGTGGGAGAGCCGCAGGCCGCAGTTAGCCAGGAATCTGGTCCAGTCTCCTCAGTCGCTGGCCTCTGAGAACATCAGGCGTTTAAGACAGTGATGAAGCTTCGCCTCTGGTGGATTGGCTCACATTGGCGTGTCTGTCACTTAGCCTTTCCCATCTCTATCTCCCTCTCTGCCCGCCTGTCAGGATGCCAGATGACAGCGGGAGCCATCAGGGGACCGCCAGCTCCCGGTGAAGCTCCATTTGCTGCTCTCCATAGAGAATCTCCCCAACCAGCTGTATTTCAATGCCGTCGCTGTGCTGTCACAGCAAAGACATCGGCAACAAGATGAGGCCTCTCCCATAAAACATCAAAAGCGTCCGCCGCAATGAAAACACAGGCGAGGGGGGCCTTGTCAATCTTTACGGCTCTTTTTCTAAGCGACTGTAGCCCCCCACCGCTACAGAGAGCATCCGCGCTCTTCATTCATTTTTCATGCCTCGCAGTCCGTAATCCAAAACGTGCCATCTATTTTACAGCTGATGTGTCCAAACGTCTGAGGCACGGCGTAATGCGGCACATAACGGAGCTGTCTGTGAAAAGTTTTACGATATGGAAATATGTTAAGAGCCTCTGTGATGAAAACGCATTACGCGGGCCACAAATAACACCAATACAAAGCGCCAACGGCACATTTTCTCCAGGAGACGGCACATTTATACCAGAGTTATGGTTCTTCAAGTACTTTTGTCCCAATATTTGACTATCACATTTTCACATAATTACAGCACAAAATATTTTTTAACCCATTTTTGCTTTTTCATATTGCAGAGCGCTGGTTTAGAGTTGCATATAAGTAATCCTCTAGATGAGTCTTACTTTAACACAGTAAGGACTCGTTGACTGGTGTTAGAACATTCACACATAAAACACTCACAGTTGGCAAAGTTTAAATACTGAATTAAACTTTAGTGTTTGGCCAACGATACTCTGATTTATGTGCCTGTCGGACCAAACAATCTTTATTGTTACTGGGGATCTATGGACTGAGCTGCATTAAAAACTGGCACCCTATTGCTGGCAGCTGATACTGATGTGCAGCATGAACAAAGTCTCTGAAGATTTGTGTAACAAACCGAGGTTCCGGAGGATGTGCTGGTGCTGTTTGTTGCCAGAAACACCACTTGATGGAGCTGCTTTGGGCACCTCATGGTAATCCTCCAGGCAGACCAGCAAGGAAACAGTAAAAAGTCTTGGAATCAGTTTAAAAACTTAAGTTTTACTTCATATACAATAAATGTCCAAAATCAAGTCATTGTTTTCCTGTCTAATGCAAAAACCCTAACTTATGTTACACTGTAGACAAAGACCAGCAGCCAGCAGGCAGGTTTGACTATGGGTGAACTGGCAGACAGACACACAACTCTCACCCACCCAACAGTGACCCTTAACTGTAATAAGTGGGTTTAGAGAATGTACGGTATGTATTTATGGAATTTGAATGAACAACATCAACTGAACAAATGATAACAGTACAAATATATTTTCAATTTATTTTTCAATTTATTTTCATTTATATAGCACCAAATCACAACAGAGTTGCCTCAAAGTGCTTCACACAGGTAAGGTCTAACCTTACCAACCCCCAGAGCAACAGTGGTAAGGAATATATTGTTGCATTATACAAACCACACAAATAAATCTGAAATAAGTAAAATCAGGTCCATGCTGACACAGTTGATAATATATAAATAATCCTTTAAGACTGATGAAGAATAATTGTTTAATAAGAATTTAAACATATTAAATAGAATCTCCTGACCCACCTGTACAGACTTATGTTTATTTATTTATATTGTGTTGGCACTGCTGTATTTATTTCTATGTTTTCTTTCAATTTGTGAATCACATTGTGACTTCTGTTTTTGAGAGCTACTATATAAATTTTATGTACTTTTTAATATTTACATTAACAAATAATAACATTAAACATACAAATGACCAAAACAACACTTCACTATGCACCATTTAACAGAACATGTTAATTAAGTAAACTTAATTAAATAAATGAATATGTTTTTTTGTAAATTATGTCAGTTGCCTTATGATGCATAAGAATTGTGTAGAATTATGTACAACAGAATTGTGGGACTTTGTGAATGTTGAGAATTAAACTTTAAACACCTTAAAATGTAAGGTATATAAAAATAATTTTACAACAAAAACACACTTTTAATAAATATCGTATTTTCCGGAGTATACATCTCAGTTTTTTCCTGTATTATCAGCTCTTGAAGTTGGGATTTTTGTGAATTGTTGCAGTCTGTGTTTTAGTATTGGCATTTATTCTTTTATTGTTAGTTTATTTTGTTTAGTGCTTTGATTCCTGTGAAAGCCCTGCATAAATAGTTATTATAACTACCATTAAAAACAAATGTGTGATTTTTCGGTATGTAAGTCATAGCACCTCCCAAATTAGTAAAAATAAGACCAATCTACATATTAAAAGCCAAGTGGCCTCTGTGTTCATGTATGCGTGCATGTGCGTGTGTATGGCTTCGATCACGAAGAAAGTGGGCAGAGCTGACATTTGCCATTTGATATTGGGTCAAGAATGAATGCCGTGAAGATGGAAAGTTGATAGGACAAATATTTTTGGAAAAATTAACAATATTGGGTAACAACAGTGAATAATGGACGTTGATAATAAATTTTTTGACTCACACACCATTCCAGCAGGTGGCAGTAAATCATCTATATATTAAAAGCCGAGTGATGGTCTAGTGGTTAAAGCGTTGGGCTTGAGACCAGAGGATCCTCGGTTCAAATCCCAGCCTGACCGGAAAATCACTAAGGGCCCTTGGGCAAAGTCCTTAAACCCCTAGTTGCTCCCGGTGTGAGTACTTTGTATGGCAGCACCCTGACATCGGGGCGAATGTGCAACCTGGTCTCACAGCAAGTCATGCTTCAGCAGCACGAAATATACATTAATCTGTTGGTTCATGATATTGTGACAAAAAGCGCCTCATTTTCGTCATGGCAGCATTTTCGGCACGTGATGGCTGCACAAAATTATAAGTGAAGCAGGGGGGTTGGGTGGTTATGGTTAAGGTGGGGGGAAAGAGTAAGATTAGGTTATGGTTAAGGTTAGGGTTGGGGGTGGAAGTAGGGTTAGGAATAGTGAGTTAAAAAAAGTTCCGTCACGAAAATTCGACTTAATTTCGTCATGGGAGCACGAAAAAAAAAAACGTGAGACTGGGCTGAAATGTGAGGCTTTATTTGTAAAGCACTTTGAGCATCTTATGCAAATGGAAAAGCGCTATATAAATGCAGTCCATTTACCATTTAGCCAAGTGGCTTTCTTTTCTATTGGTAAATCTGCTTCTTTTATCTGCTCCTCAAATACTGCCTTTTTCCTCCTGCCCCACTTCTCAAGCCTTGAGTAAGCGAAGCAGTAAAAGATCTTTTTCTTCTCCTCTATGGTCCAATTTACAGTGGCGTAGTTCTGTTGATTTCTTTTGGCCCTTTGATGCTGTTGCTGCTGGAGTCCAGGATCAAGAACTATGCTGATCTGGTGGATTATCCAGCTGAGTGCTGCCACAGGAGAGATCATTCCCTGCAGCATTGGGAGAAGTTGCACCATTGCTCTCCTCACACACCCTGGTGCCTAGGCATGATTTGGGGACCTTTTTATCCTGGGTGACATCTGACCAGTACAATTTATCATTATTAGACTTTTTCATATTTGCTTTGTGGAGTTTTTAGCTGGGGTTCGTTTTCATTGAAACGTCCTCATACCGAGAACCCTCTTCACAGTGGGACCGAGGACACTGGAGGCTAGTGTCCAGTAGGAACTCCAACCCACCAGTGGCTACTGTGGACAGTAGTGTTCAGAATAATAGTAGTGCTATGTGACTAAAAAGATTAATCCAGGTTTTGAGTATATTTCTTATTGTTACATGGGAAACAAGGTACCAGTAGATTCAGTAGATTCTCACAAATCCAACAAGACCAAGCATTCGTGATATACACACTCTTAAGGCTATGAAATTGGGCTATTAGTAAAAAAAAAGTAGAAAAGGGGGTGTTCACAATAATAGTAGCATCTGCTGTTGACGCTACAAACTCAAAACTATTATGTTCAAACTGCTTTTTTAGCAATCCTGTGAATCACTAAACTAGTATTTAGTTGTATAACCACAGTTTTTCATGATTTCTTCACATCTACGAGGCATTAATTTTGTTGGTTTGGAACCAAGATTTTGCTTGTTTACTAGTGTGCTTGGGGTCATTGTCTTGTTGAAACATCCATTTCAAGGGCATGACCTCTTCAGCATAAGGCAACATGACCTCTTCAAGTATTTTGACATATCCAAACTGATCCATGATACCTGGTATGCGATATATAGGCCCAACACCATAGTAGGAGAAACATGCCCATATCATGATGCTTGCACCACCATGCTTCACTGTCTTCACTGTGAACTGTGGCTTGAATTCAGAGTTTGGGGGTCGTCTCACAAACTGTCTGTGGCCCTTGGACCCAAAAAGTACAATTTTCCTCTCATCAGTCCACAAAATATTCCCCCATTTCTCTTTAGGCCAGTTGATGTGTTCTTTGGCAAATTGTAACCTCTTCTGCATGTCTTTCATTTAACAGAGGGACTTTGCGGGGGATTCTTGCAAATAAATTAGCTTCACACAGGCGTCTTCTAACTGTCACAGCACTTATAGGTAACTCCAGACTGTCTTTGATCATCCTGGAGCTGATCAATGGGTGAGCCTTTGCCATTCTGGTTATTCTTCTATCCATTTTGATGGTTGTTTTCCATTTTCTTCCACGCATCTCTGGTTTTTTTGTCCATTTTAAAGAATTGGAGATCATTGTAGATGAACAGCCTATAATTTTTTTGCACCCGCGTATAAGTTTTCCCCTCTCCAATCAACTTTTTAATCAAACTACGCTGTTCTTCTGAACAATGTCTTGAACATCCCATTTTCCTCAGGCTTTCAAAGAGAAAAGCATGTTCAACAGGTGCTGGCTTCATCCTTAAATAGGGGACACCTGATTCACACCTGTTTGTTCCACAAAATTGATGAACTCACTGACTGAATGCCACACTACTATTATTGTGAACACCCCCTTTTCTACTTTTTTTTTTACTAATAGCCCAATTTCATAGCCTTAAGAGTGTGCATATCATGAATGCTTGGTCTTGTTGGATTTGTGAGAATCTACTGAATCTACTGGTACCTTGTTCCCCATGTAACAATAAGAAATATACTCAAACCTGGATTAATCTTTTTAGTCACACAGCACTACTATTATTCTGAACACTACTGTATGTGTATGTGTATGGGAGTATATGTATAATGTCAGTCACTGAGAAACTGGGGAGAGCTGACATTTGTCATTTGGTTTGTTAATGTATTTTGGGTCAAAAACTAATATTTTTGGAGAAATTACAGATATTACATAAAAAACCATGAACAGTGGATGTTGATAATTACATGCTGGACTCACACACCATTCCAAATCATTATAGAAACTTTGCATAATTTATTACCACTTTTTAAAAAATGTCAGCTACCTATTTTCTAAACACTACCAAATCTAGAGCCCGTGGAACCCCACAGACAACAAGCGAGTTTAATTTAAAATTCTGCTCCTTGACCATTAAAACCTGTTTGGTGAACATCATGAATCAAACATTCTTACACAGTTTTACACGTCTAAATGGTCTGTGGTTGTGAAGGCTTATACTAGCAGTTTGGCGAAAAATTTCAAACAAAACGTCTGCTGCGTCTCTCTCGCTCTCTCACACACATGAAACACACTTAATTCTATGACAGTTATTCAAGGGCGTTATGTGTAAGAAACATGTTAAACAGGTAATTTAATTATATGTGCAGCAGACTAACAAGAAAAATGAATGATCTTTATCACATTTGAGGAAAAACCCAAAGTGATGTTCAGAGCATTGAGGATGCGATGAAATTATTATTGATTAATAAATGAATAGGTATTTGAAGGAGTAACAGGAAGACGGGATGGGACGGAGCCGTAGTAGCCAGTAAGCCAGTGGCGAGCAGTATTTTTGATATTTATATTTGTATTTTGCAAATTGTTTTTTACTTTTGATACTTTTGTGTGCTTCTTTCCCAGTGTGCTGCTATCCAATGGTGCTGGAACCTCAGTTTCCGTGAGGGAGTCTTCCCAAGGGATTAATAAAGTTCTATAGAATCTTTGGTGTTATTTTTCATTGGAGCTATTTAAAAAAAAATTCTTGCCTGGCACTGATGTTTCCAAAACTGTCATGAACAGAACAATAATTGGGTCAAAGGGATTTTTTTTTATGCATTCTAGGTTTTATAATTGATTAATCTAAATTGTTATTTTGACAACTATACTTTTGTCATATACCTGTCTGCCACCTGCTGGACATGGTGGCTTGTTGCAGGGAATAATCCTATCATCACATGCATGAGGGAAATTCAGAGCAGGTGTTGTTGAAATTACTTGTGGCTTTAGGTGAGCTCGTTTGTCAGTTTCTTTTGAAGCCTAGTCTGTTTGTCCTAATGATAATACTTGTGAATTTTGTGATTTTTGGTTCTTACATTAAATTTGACGGATTGTGGGTCCCGTTGGCGACCGTAACACCTCTACAGGGTGCAATCTTTAAGTGTCCGAACAACAAAGTCATCCTGTAAACAACAAGTCAAAGTGTTTCTGACAGAGATAGAGGTCTGTACACACACACACACACACACACACACACACACACACACCTCCCCCACGAGGACGAAGTCGGTCCAGACTGACACGTCAAGAGGAGCGAGATTAACTGCTCCCCCTCCACACCTCCTTTTATCCGCGCCGTTCCAGGGGCCACGCTCATTTACATAAACAGATAATCCTTGATAAAAATTTCCATTAGACAAAGGTGAAATGGATCAATTTCTGCTGCCAAGATAAATCTCACGTTTTACACCGACAGGGTCATTACACAAGCCACATTTCAGGAATAATGTATTTAAAAAGTCCGCCGATAGCGGCCATTTTCCGCTTTCCAATTACCTTTAAGAAAAGCTTATTCTGTGGACAATAAAGCACATTACTGCACAATATGATACAGTCCATAAAGATCAGTGTGTTTGATGAGAGGTTAGCGAAAGCTCAGCATATTTCGGGGGGGATGTCACAACCCCGTGGTTATCGCTGACACCTCGCTGTGCTCGCCATGCAAATGTCCTATTACAGCCAGTCCAAACAGATTAGGAGACCTGTTCCAAAATAAACACTTTTTTCCCCTTCTTCTCCCCCCGTTGCTCTCTTTCTCCCTCCATGTTGGGAAGGTGGGAGAGGAAGGAGGGGAGGAATGTGGGTGAGTTTGTTAGGAAGAGGGCGGGGTTAGGCGGATTGACAGGACAGCGAGATGATGCCACCGGTCCGGGGCAAGACGAGAACGGAAAAACTCATTAGTCCACTTCAACCCCAATTCACCAGTCTGCCTCTGACCTTCAGACACCCTGACCATACACCCCCATCCGACACCTCCCACCTCAGGTTTATGTGAATGACACTGCAGGATGTGGGTGGAGTTAGCTGGAGGCGGGACCTCCTGCAGGCAAAGTCCTGGATAATGATTATAACTTTATATATAAAAGGGCTTTGAAAAACTCACATTATCCACCAAGTCCAACAAAAGGAGCATTCTATCATACGCAGAGTACCTTGATTATGTCCATCAGTTGAGAAGAACTTTATAAGAACACTGAATTCATATACATATATAGATGATGGTCTCTACTTTTGCATGACATCATTTCCCCCTGGTAGCAACTGCATGAGGGTGATTCTTAGACTACGGACACTTATGTCCTTTGATCATATTGTATGAAAAACAGAAAAAAAAGGGGAAATTTCACACTTTTATAGTTATCTTTACAATGAAAGTGTGTTAAGAAATTTGTTCTAGTAGTCTATGATGACTTTTTCACCTTTTTTCAGCATCATTATATGCGAATATTGCCGTTTTGTGCTTGTCCCACACCCAGACTTTTGATCTTCAATGATAAAAATGAATGGTAAAGAAACGTTTTTTCTAATGTTTTAAAATATCTCTGAATAAAATATCAGTAAAATAATCAAAACATAATTGGGGTATTCAATGTCATACAACTGTTGTGATTTTTTTTAAACAAAATGTAGTTGTCCCACACTATTGCTGTAATTTCCACCACAACACTGTAATGTCCCTTTAAACAGTTTGTATGAAAGATTGTTTGGGTAGTTTCTATGGAGATAAACAGTGACATCAGAGCACATGTATATAGCGCCAAATCACAACAAACAGTTGCCCCAAGGTGCTTTATATTGTAAGGCAATGGTGTGGTGGAAATTACATTTACAAGGCCAATAGTGCCCGTAGTTAAAGAATCACCCATGAATAGATGCAAGTACTTTAGTTCATGCATTTGCCAGCAGGTGGCATTTCAAGGATGGAGCATCTTCATGACTCGACCCATGGAGTTTCACTATCCATGTACAGTGTTGTATAAAGTACTGGAAAATCACACTTAAATAAAAGTACAGCCATGGAAATATAGACCTGGAATGGACGTGTGTGCCTCAATCTATGAGTGTCACTCAGGACAGGAAGGAACCTTTACTAAGGGTGGAGATGTGCAGATCATCAATAATAACCTGACCGCTTTTTTTGCACTCGCGTCACTATTTCTTAATGGATTTTAATAAATGTGGGCTTGTTTTAAAGCCATTTGAAAGCTCTTTCCAATGAACCAATTGCATGTGTGGGTGAAAAAAAAACTTTTCTGTAAAATGCAGAAATTTGGGGAAATTATGACAAACTGTACTGATTTTCTCTCTCTATTGTCGCTAATTGTTAACAGATTTTAATAAAAGTAGGCTTGTTTTAAAGCCCTTTAATTGCTCTAATGAACCCATACATGTCTGGGTAGAAAAAAATGTTTTATATAAAGTGTGGAAATTTGGGAAAAATATGCCATTCTGTTCATTTACTGTGATTTTTTTCCTGTCATCATAATTCTCGATGGATTTTTATAAATGAAGCCTTGTAAGTTGTATTCAAGCTGATTAAAAGCTCTAAAGAACCCATACATGCCTGGATAAAAAATCCTTATGTATTAAAATATAAATCTGAAGTATGTCTTGCCATTATGCTCATTTACTTTGCTGCTTTTTCAACTGTAATATTATTGCTAGTCTTTTAATGACAACAACATATATATGATTTTTACTAACATTTTATTACAAGTACATATAAAGCCATTCAGAATTTATGACTTTTGACCCTCAGTCAGGGTAAAAAGTACCTCCTCCATCCCCTCCAACCACACTGTTCAAATTTAAATGCCGCCTGTGACCACCATGTACATATATTAAACAACAATTGCAAGTGTATATACATATACACATAAATATATTTAAACATTTTTGTTTCAATATCTGTATGCATGTGAACGCAGCTTAATGAAAAGAACTTGGGCATTGAGTTCTAGTCTCAGTATATCGATATTAAATTGTGACATAACGACTTTAAAATAGACATTTGTTTTACATAATTACATTAAGGCTCTTGTACAGTTCATTTTAGTATTGGAGAATTTGTTTTTGTAGTTGGTGCAGTTGATGGTGAAGCACTGGCTGCCTTTTTTCTCCTCATTTTGCTTCTGTTTAACTGGCTCAAGGTCTCTCTTCACCCTTAGTAATAGCCGCCGTGCGGCAGGCCGCTAGTCACGTGACGTCCATTCCAGTCTCTATTTCCATGAGTACAGCTACCCATTAAAAAAAAATGACTTTGGTAGAAGTTCAAGTCACCGATTGAAATGCTATTCAAGTAAAAGTCTTAAAGTATGTAGTATTTATTGTACTTAAGTATGACAAGTAATGTACAACTGAATGTACTCAAGTATTGAAAGTAAAAGTACAAGTAAATGTTAATAATGAAAAACGGACTGATTTTTTTTTATATTACTAGGCTTGAAAATGACTGGTAGTATTAGTCAAAATATTGAAAATTGTGCACATCACAAAATCTTCAGAAACAAGGTTTCAAAACCTAAACAAGAGTAGGCTACTCACTAGGTGTTCACAGGAAACAGTTATTTATAGTTATTTTCATTGTTACATGGTTTTATCTTTTTTGTTTTGTTTCATTAGGTTCTTTTTGTCTCTTTCTCTAAAATTGTATTGTAACATTATTAGTCTATTATTATTGACTATTATTGTCTATTGTGTAGACTATTGTTGTTGTTGCTATATGAACAAAAATAAATTTAAAAAAATTACAATGTGACTTTTACTACAACGAACGCTGAACCATTAATTATACAGAAAACAAATCAACACAAACATGCTGATGCGAACATCTTAATGCTAACTTTAACATTGAAAATGCCATAGACATGCTAACACGTTAGCATGTCTGTTTCAGAATAAGAATATTAAATATTACTCACAGACATATGCTCTTCAGGGATTTAGCGGTGAAAAATAGGAAAAAACGAAATAAAACAATCAATCCATGAATTGTAGATCGAAGCACTGCTTCGACCTGCGAATCACTGCTTCGATTGGTTTAAGGTTCAAAGCAAAGCCGCGCTGCAGAAAAGTTGATTACAGACCCGCTGCATGTAGACAAATGATCATTTTCCTGACAAACATCCCCCAAGTGCGCAACTGCAAAAAAGCCTACCAGACATGGCTCATGACAAATCGGCCTGACTTCATTGCAGTCACTAGTAATCAGTGGTGTCTCTGGGTGAAAACACGACTTTTTTTCGTGTGTGTGTGTTTTGTAACGAGCAACGGCATGGTGAATATAAAATGTATTGGAGTAGAAGTATGCAATTAAGGTTGGAAATGTAGTGAAGTAAAAGTGAAAGTAAGCTGAATTAAAAAAAACTCAAGTAAAGTACAAAGTCTCCCAAAACATACTTAAGTACAGTAATGAAGTATTTTTACTTCATTACTACACAACACTGTCCCTGTGGTTGGATAATGTAGTTTTTCAGAATCGTTGTGTTTTATATATTAGGTCTACGGTTCTGTGTCAAGTAGCCCTCATAGCGCCTCCTGGATTCTACTCTTAGGTTACAGGTAACACACATCAACTTAACTTCAGGCTTAAAATTTTTTTTGACTATGTACGTTAATTCACATAATCTCCACCAGGGGGCATTCGTGTCATACAAAAGTACACATCATCTATGTCAGTGGTTTTCAAACTGTGATTCGATCCACCAACATCAATAGCCTTTTTGCTTAACGATTCCCTTATCGGTCCTTCAGAGTGGCCGTTGTTTTTGAGGGTGTTTTATCGGGAAAATTATCATTTCTTTACGTTGATTACAGACGCTGCAGCTGGTCTGTAATCAACCTCTTCTGTAACGGCTATTACATTGATGTTGACTTGCAGCACAGCCAGCTATAAGAGCTCAGCGGTATGGAGTGACATTCATGCCATTAATGTCTGAAAAGAAATACTTTTGAGGAAAAACTACAGATTTTGTTTGTTTTATTTATGTCCAGTGACCAATTTCATTTTTATTTACGTTAAGACTCAATAAAATGTTATTGACCTAGAAAACCTGTAAAGCCTACTTTTCATACACAGAAAATTCACAAGAGGTATTGATAAGGGAATCGATAAAGAATCGGATCGATAAGCAGAAAAGATAATGACATCGATAGATAAAATCTTATCAATACCCATCCATTATTATTTATGTTAAAATGTATTAGTTATGCCAAAGGCATTTAAAAACACAGAGATGTGTAAATGTTTAAAATATGACAAAAGATAAAAAATAGAAGAATAGAAAGTTCTTTAAAAACATGTTTAAAATGTTTACAAAGGCTGTAAAATGTGTAAATTCATAGACAGTTCCTTAAAATGCAATAATACTTTTAAAATGTGTTTAAGATGTGTAAAAGAATAAAAAGAAACACACGAAGATGTTGAAATTGTGTGTGTGTGTGTGTGTGTGTCTGTCAGTGGGGGGAGAGGGGGGCAGCTATTCATTTGTTCTCTGAGGGGGGCTCACTCTCCCACACTTTGAAAAACCCCTGACGTAAGTATATGAATTCAGCGTTTTGAATTCAGTGATTTTCAAACTGTTACACCGTGAATCCAAGGACCGATCATCTGCAAACCTGGACTGTCAGAGGGAAAGCAATCAAACATGTCTACGAAATCTCACACCCAAGCATCATGCGGGCACACTGTCAGCAATGTGTAAAACATGTTGAAATTAAATATAAAACAAGTAAATTATTCAAATAGGGTTAGGGTTCAAATAAAGTGATACGTAGACTGAATCAAATAAGTGATTAAAAATGTTTCAAAGGCTTCAAGTTCACATTATAAACACGTTAGTTGTATTAATATATTGCTGGCAGGCAAGTGTCTGAGTGTTCTACACTCTAAAAAAAAAAATCTCCACGTTCAATTTACTGAATATAGTTATGTTAACCAATTCCACAAATCTGGCTGTTTTGGGAAACATAATTATGTTGTTACAATTACTTGCATGTTTCCCATTTAAACACATAGGTTTTGTGGAACCAGTTCACATAACTAGATTCAGTAAATATAACGTAGCTTTGTTTGTTTGTTCTTGTTTGGTATTCCTTCTTTGTTTTGTCTGCACCATAAAGCACCATAGGAGCGCATCACCTGTTGAGGTGATTGGTTGGAGCTCCTTCAGAGTTGCCCCAGCTGTCTTGGTGGCTTCCCTCACTAGACTCCTTCTTGCACTGTCATTCAGTGTTTTTCAGCCTTACCTTCTGCCTCAAACCTCAGCAGCACAGAACACCTTGAAATCAGCCATCGACTCTCTTGAAGGTCAAAGCTGTCCAGTGTTGAACTGGACATGAAAGAAACTGACAAACAAGCAGGAATGCTTCCTTCAGTTACTTTCATACAAAATCCTTTCAGCAGGGATATGAGGAGTTATGACTTAGTCCAGCAGGGGGCAGGTAAACTACATATTTAACTTCAACCACATCTGCTCCTAATTTTTATCATCCATCTAGTAGGTGGCAGACAGATCTGTCAGATAGTTCATACATTTGTCTTTGTTATGTGCCTTTTTTATTTTGGAGGTGCACAAGACGACAGCATCTATAGTTTTTGAGATGCTGTGTTTTTGAGGTTCCATGTGTGAACTCATACTCACCCATTAGATCTAATTACATTAGATTACATCGAACTTTATTGATCCCTTGGGAAGACTCCCTCAGGGAAATTGAGGTTTCAGCAGCATTGTATAGCAGCACACAGGGTAAGAAGCACACAGAGTATCAAGAGTGAAAGTAAAAAAGAAAAACAGTTTGCAATCTAAACACACAATATGAATACCAGACATACTGATCAATACGTACTGGTTTACTGGCTACTACTGTTCCTCTCATTCCTGACCTCTGTTTTCCATGTTACCGGGTACATGTCTAGGCTTCAACTCCAAAATGTGACAGCATATAAGTGTTTCATACTGCTGACACTACAAACAGCGATGGTGAAACTATTTTTCTCCCAAAGTGGGAAATTAGCAAACAGTCCCGACGTTATGAGTCATAATTCCAACTTCAAAGGGAATTTCTTTGACTTTGCTGGGAAAGTTGGGAATTTTGAGTTCTGACTTGAAGACAAATGGATCACACGTGCCTCTTCTCTTGTTTGGAAATCCAAATCCTCTCTCCTGCTCTAACTTGAGGATGTTTTTGTCTTTGGTGGGATTAATTTTTCAGCAAGTGGAGCGTGCGCCGCAGATGCTCGAAACAAAAGCACACTGCAGCAGAGACCCCTGAACTGTTCGGTCCCAGTGCCACCAGACATGAGAGCCATTATCTTGATGGGATCAGGCAGCACATTTAATACTGGATTACATGTGATCACAATGAGGGTTCGGGATTCCAGCAGCCGTGTACAGTCCTGGTGGCCGATTTTCATCCAATCCCACCAGAAACATGCATCCAACAACTATCAGCTGATTTCAATCTGCTTTAAACCCAACACTCAATTATTTATCAAATGACTTCTATCTGCTAACGCATCCATCCATCCATTTTTCATCATCCGTGTTTCCCAAAACTGTCATTCCAAAAATCACAACTTCACTTATTGCTCCGATCTAATGGACTAACTTTGAATAAATCATATCACTCGGTGTCTTATTTATTATCGGCCACTTCTAAAAGGCCTCAGACAGCTCAAGCTGGAGCTTGATCACAGCGCCACCTGCTGCCCTCAGCTGTAAGTGCAGAGTTTCATCTGATTGCTGAGCAGCTGTGAGTGTTTTGTTGCAGAAACGACCTGTGATTTACACTCAGCTTCATTCAGGCGTCACTAAGCTGCTTTTCTTACTTTATTCACTTTGAAGTCATCGAAAAGTCGAGCACGGAGAAGGAGCCAAAATAAAAACATTTACCCGCCTTTTAAAACATTGAAAAATTTGAATTATTTATGCTGCAGACAAACTGAGCCTGCAGCTTATTCTAACAGCTGGTGCATTTGAAAACATTTTGCTTTTATTTCTCAAATATTTACTCAATATGAAAATGGACCCAGAAAAAACATACACATATATTTTTTGTATTTAAGTGACTTTTAAAAAAAATGCATCTCATCTTTCTTTAAAAATCTCTAAAGTAAATAATTTGTAAAAGTATAACTGTCTATTTTTACAAACTTAATTATTTTTAATAAGCTGTATGATTTTTTATATATATATATATATATATATAAAATCATAATACTGACCATATAACCATTGTAAACAATTCTATGTGTATATAGTTTTTCAAATTAAAATTTTAAGAAAATTTAAAAATGATATCAATATTTCAAGTATCATTACTAATGAACAATAAATAATTGAATTATATTCTGTTATAGTAATAATAATAAATGTGTGATTGTTTAATATAAAATGTATGAAATGGGTATGATTAAAAAAAATCAGCTTTTAAAAAAATCGTTTACTCAGAAATTCCAGAGTTCCTCATAACTTTATAATTGCTTATTCAAAATTATTTTGTTTGAGAAGCATTTAGTGATTTTTTTTGTTGTGGTGAAGAACTGAAAAATACAGAAAGCTACATTAAAAGTTATAATGACTGTAAACATCATCATTAGTACAGATTAAAACTGCAAATCTCCTTTTAATTAGATCTTTTACATTATGATTTATTTATTTTTAGGCAGCTCTTATTCGTTGCCTCAAGACCTTCAGCTTGTATTAATGTGTACAGCAGGCGTACAGTGACCTCTACAGGGCGGTAGGTGAACTGCAGCATTATGGCCTTGCTTTAGAAAATCTTACGTCTTTAGAAAATTTTACACGGACCTTGGAATAAAGGGCTGCAGTCTGACAAATTTATTTCACCTGAAGAGAATCGAAGAACCTGTTAATCTTGTTGATTAATGAGAAGCGTTATTTTGTATACTTGTTTTGTCCAACCAAGATGTAAAACCCAAAGTAACTAAAAAGCTCCATGATATAAAATGGACCGTACGAACAAATCCTCATATTTTGAAATTGTGACTGTGAACTATTCGTTTGTGATTATTAAAAGCCTTACAAAATTACAAAAGTAATTGACAAATTATTTATTGATTTATTTGTCACTAATTGCCTGGCATATTTTGTCTTGTAGTTGAAACTAAAATACTCTGACGTGGTACCACATGAAAAGAGCGGCACTCAGAATGCAGAGTATTACTCACATCACTGCAAACTGATGAAGGAGGAGGAGTCAAAAACTGTTTTTTATCGATCCCGTACGGACATACGGTAAGTAGAAGCTCTGACGTTAGACTTACCGCAAACAGTAAATCTCACCAAAGACTGCAGATTTCTGCTGGATCACATCTGTATGAATATCAGAGCCCTTTATGATGTCATAAAGTCAGTTTCTAATTTATTTCTTTAATTTTTAGTTGATGCTAACCTGGATCTGCTACAGACAGGCAGGGTGACGACATAACCTCCACCTGTGTAACACACACAGTAGTCTTACAGTGTTAAATTAACACTTCCTTTTAAAACAGCAGTAAATTAACTCTATTATAGTGTTAAATCAACTCTGTCACACTTCACACTGCATTTTAACTCGATTAGCATTGATAAGCTTTACTAAACACTCAAAGTTGATTTTACATGACTTTGAAGGGGTTATACGCGATCACTGCAGTGTTACTTTAACACTGCAAAATTTGCAGTGTAGCAGCGTTACTTTATATTGCAATGGTTGCATTGCTTTTAAAGCAGCAGCATATACTGGTAAAAAAAAAAAGAACCTGACAAACATTATGAGGCAACATCTGCTTTCTGTGGCTGTTGAATTCATTTAAAGAAGTTGCAGTTTGTCTCCCACAGGCCCGAGTGGGCGTGTCCCAGACATCAACAGACCCGCCCAGTGGGCGTATCCAACAGAACAACCAGGAAGTGTAAAATGCTTCAAGCCCAAGTGTGAATAATGGTGGAAGTTGTTTATCATGATACTCAAACAATAAGTACAGATAAAAAGCATTTGTGCGTTGTGTGGCCTCTTTAATTTTGGTGGCACGAGTGTGTTGGCGGGTGAAAATCTTTGTGAGATTCTTCAACATACATGTTGACAGAAACCAACAGACCTCCAGGGCGCTGGCATCCTATCGGGGTCATCAATGAAACCAAACGTGCTGTTTTTGCTGCACATAAACACACTAAGTGTTGCGCCGCTCCTCACTGATCTTAAACGCACGATAAATTTACTGCACATAGGCGACGTTAATAACTTGTGATATGTTTTCCTTTCGCTGCGTCCTGATTTTACCCTTAAGCATCTCTGAGCGCAGCTTCATTTGTGCACGTCATTTTGTCTGTGCACATAAAAAAAAATTTCAAGCCTTTATTTTATTGTTGTCCCCTTTAAAGCACAACGCCGAGCGGCTTCAGTGCAGCTAAACATGCGTCAAACACACACAGGCTCTCTGCAGAGCGAATGCGGCCTCGTCACAGGCCGGGCTGGTCGCGTCGCCCATATTTACAGTCAACGCCACCAGACATCTGCTGGGGATGAGGATGTGTCCTCTGTGTCCACACACACACACTGTTGGAAGAGGACAGGTGTCCCCTCCCATTGCTTTTGCCACAGCACTGCAATACCAGGAGACAGAGGGACACTTCACAGGTTGTCGTGTCTCGTGTGTTTGCCGATGTTTACTTGAGCTGAGAGCCGCTGCTTGTTTTGCCTCTTCGGTCTGGTTGTCTGCTATTTTGGGATGCCGATGCGCCTCACCCCACCCTTGCTGTGTCACATAGAGTTTCTCTTCCGCATCGCACCCTGTTCTCTGGAGTCTTGAGCGACTTCAGGTCTTGACACAAAGCAGCGGGGACAGCTCCGCCGTCTCGCCATAGCGCTGGAAGTGAAGTCAGACTCACAGCGGGAGTGTGAACAGACACTGTTTACATGTTCCTAAAAAGAAACCAGCGGAGAAAAGGTTCCACTTAAACCCCAAGAACCGGAGCATAAGTCGCTGCATCATCCAGTGTTTTGTCATTACCCATAATGCAATGTCACTACTCAGAGGTGTGTGTGTGTGCGCCAAAATCACTAGAAGAGTTTGTATTTGTGGATTCATGTTTTCAGTGCTAATATTTCAGATCATTCAAGCGTTGTGGATTGTCAACAGGGTAAACTGCAACTGTACACAACTTGCATTTTTTGCTCAAATATTCAAGAAAATAAACAGAAGTAACAGTGTAAACTGGAAGTTCAAACGAAACACTGCATTATGGGTAATGACAAAACCCTTATTTAAAATCCTTTATTTAATCTGTCTCTGTCAACTGGGGTTTTTCCAGATGAAATGAAAATTGCTAAGGTAGTCCCATTAAATAAAAATGGAGACAAACATAATTTTTCTAATTACAGGCCAGTATCATTGCTTCCACAGTTTTCTAAAATTATGGAAAAAGTTTTTGTAACAAGATTGGATAAATTTATTGAGAAACATCATATTTTAAATAATGCTCAGTATGGATTCAGAACAAAACATTCGACAGCTATGGCAATTATGGAACTAATAGAGAAAATATCAACAACAATAGATAATAAGGATTATTTTGTAAGTATTTTATTGACCTGAAAAAAGGCTTTTGATGTTATAGACCACTCAAGATTGCTCCACAAGTTACAACAATATGGAATAAGAGGTGTTGCACATCAGTGGGTAAAAAGCTACTTAGAAAATAGAAAACAGTTTGTTCAGATAAATAATACCAAATCAGAATTGTGTAACATTATTTATGGAGTACCACAAGGATCGGTACTTGGACCCAAACTGTTTATTTTGTATATCAATGATTTTGTGAATGTATCCAATGTGCTTGGCAGCATTTTATTTGCTGATGATACAACGCTGTTTACTCTGGATCAGATATACAGGAAGTAGCACAAGTGATAAATACAGAGTTGGAAAAAGTTAAACATTGGTTTGATATAAACAGATTGTCACTAAATATTAATAAGACAAATTTCATATTGTTTAATGATAGAGCGAAAGAAAATAATGTGTCATTACAAATAGATGGAATGGATATACAAAGGGTAAAAGAAATGAAATTTTTAGGAGTCATGATTGATGAAGATCTTACATGGAAGTCACACATAAATTACATAAAAGGAAAAATAGCGAAAGCCACTGCTGTTTTGCATAAAGTAAAATATTCATTAAATAGTTATGGTTTATTAACATTGTACAATTCATTGATTGTCCCATATTTAACTTACTGTGTAGAAATCTGGGGATCAACATATACAACCTATATACAACCTTTATTTATTTTGCAGAAAAGAGCTTTAAAAGTGATTAGTAACAGTGGTTTTAGAGATTCATCTAATCCATTGTTTATTAAGTATAGGGTACTTAAATTTCATGATTTAGTTGATTTGAAAATATTACAACGATGTACCAAGTTAATAAAATACTTTACCAACAAACATTCAAAATATGTTTGAAAAAAGAGTAAGTAGTTATAAATTGAAAGGAATAGAAGTCTTTAAAAAACCAAGATTTAGAACCAAAGTAAAGGAAAGGAGTATCGCAGTAAATGGTGTCAAATTATGGAACAATCTTAATAAAGAAATTAAAGAATTAAGGTCGCTTAAATTATTTAAAAAACATATTAAATTAGATGTATTAAGTAAGTATGAAACTATGAAGTAAGTCAGTGGGCTGCAAGAAAGTCAAAAAAAAAAAAAAAAGTAAACTGTTAATAATGTTTGGAGTGTCTTAAGTTTAAATGTAACCTGTCAGTGATGTAATCTATTAATTAATGGTCATAATTATGAAATGGGTCAGTGGTATGTGACAAGTTAAAGAAATGCAATCTGTTAAATAATGTTGACTATGATGCTGTATATTGAAAGATTGTATTGTTAAAAGGGGCAGAAATCATAAGACTTGTTCTTCTTTCTGCTCCTTTTCATTCTGGTATTGTGGTGCTTTTGTTTTTTGCTTTTCTGTTTTTCTTTTAAATGAATGAAATAAATATTAAAGAAAAAAAAAATGCTCACTTTTCCTTTAAATACCACTCAGACCTACAAAACATAACAAATGAAACAAGCACGGGTGAGAACAGGTGTGGGCAACTGGGGCCCAGGGGCCAGATACAGCCCTCAATTTTCACCAAAACAGCCATCAGATAAATTTCTGTTTAGCCAAAATTATTTGCGAGAAATTAAAAGAAAAGCCATGAATTGTAATTTACAATTAATAAGAAGTAGCTTTTTTAAAAAATTTATTACTGAATTGAATTTTATTTGCTATTGAATTTATTATATCGTTAAACATACCATTGTATTTTCTGGGTCATGGCTCTGGGTCCTCGGCCTCTGAGATCAGAAGATGCCTGAGAAAAGCTAACAGAGTTGTGAGGTTGTTGGACAGAAGTGTTTAGTCGTTTGTTTGTGAGACTTGGACACTATCCAGTCACCTAACGTGATGAGTGGATGTCAGCAGTACTAGGTCTCTTTAAAGGATTCTTACATACCACTGGAATGACTTTGTGCCAAAGGAGAGGTTACTTAGGGAGACTAAGATGAGGAGGATCACTTGCATTGTGGTGGAACATCAGCTTCAACATTTTTGGACATTTGTCTGTGTGTGATGTAACACCCAGGTGTTGAGGACTCCAGATGATGGAGAAGGCCAAGGACACGCCCACATTTCACCTAGTTATGGCAGAGAGATAGTTAGTTATGTTTGACAGATGAGTTGTCTGGTTGGATGGTTGCCATCCAGGACCCGGGATGGTCCATAGTGTGGTAGATTTGGAAAGACGCTCCATCAATACACACTCATAGACTTGAGTTGACATTTACTCTTAAAGAAATGTATTAAATCTATGCAGTAGATACATATCAAATCAAATCAATTGTATTTATATAGCGCCAAATCAGAACAAACAGTTGCCCCAAGGCGCTTTATATTGTAAGGCAAGGCCATACAATAATTACAGAAAAATCCCAACGGTCAAAGCGACCCCCTATGAGCAAGCACTTGGCGACAGTGGGAAGGAAAACTCCCTTTTAACAGGAAGAAACCTCCAGCAGAACCAGGCTCAGGGAGGGGCAGTCTTCTGCTGGGACTGGTTGGGGCTGAGGGGAGAGAATCAGGAAAAAGACATGCTGTGGAAGAGAGCAGAGATCAAATATATACACACACACACACACACACACACACACATATATATATATAAATATACACATTTAATACAAAAATAAATACAAAATACAAATTTAAATTAAATTTGGTTAAATAATTTCAGATGGAATTATCTGGACAAACTAAAAACAATATTATAATATTAAAAATACAAACACGTTGCTGTGGCTGACAGTATAAATAGATAAATCAATAAATAAATCTTCATAGAAAAACAAAATGTTCATTTTTCTTCTGGGAGGCCATACGGCAAACAGAATAATGTTCCAGGACTGATGTCTGATTCTGTCACTAAGTGTGACTCACTCAGTGCTTTCTGGGAAGGAAACATATTGTTGATTTTTCTATTTGTACTTTTTTTTCATCTGTATAACAATATTGAAAGGCATTAGTCTTAATCTCATGGATTCTTTTAACTTTTTTTTTATCTTATAAGATACATCTGCTGTTGTAATTCCTGCTGAAATTCCAAAGAGAAGAAAAACTGTTTTTTTGTTTTGTTTTCCAGCAGTGAGAATCAGCAGCGGCTGCTTGTTTCAGGATGTTTATGTGCTGTTGAGTGAGCTTAAAGAGCTCAAACATCCACAAAACTCTCTGATAATCCTGAATAAATCAGAAAATGTAAGTCTACCATCAGAATGAATGTGGTATACCTTTTGTTTTACTTGGGTTTTGTGTGTGTGTGTCTGTTTTTTTCTCAAGATTTAGAAGCCCTTTATTCAGTCAATCAGATGCTGGAGCAGTCATCCTCTTTCTGCCGGTTACACGGGACACAAACTGGTTTTCTTTGACATCAGATATGTCACACAGAATTTATTTAATTCTTTGACCACATCAGGTTGTAATAATGCTGAATTGAGTTTCTGTTTTCCTTTCTGCAGCGCAAACTGCACATTTGAAATGTAGAAGTCAAATTTTAAGTGTTAACTTTAAGCTTCTCTCATCTACAGTGTATTTACAAAATTATTAAAAATAATATGTATTTAAAATATTATTTTGCTAAACAATATTGTATAGTAAGTAAGTCCCTTCAGCTGCACCCTTGTTTTTTCACTCGGGGTCATCACAGCAAATCTGAAGTGGGTCTGCATGTTGAATTGGCAGAAGTTTCTAAATAAATAAATAAACTTGTGTCAATTACTGTGTAGAGATCTGGGGCAATAACTATATCAGTTCAATGAAGTCACTAATTATTCTTCAAAAAAGGGCAATACGGGTCATTATGTCCAGGCATGCACATAACTGGTACTCATGGTGCTCGTGTGTGCTAAAAATAAATGATGTGCAAAAGAAAACACAAAGGAAGCACTTCATAAGAGAAACACAACAGATCGTAGGAAAAGTGTTTCCCTCTGCTGTGCATCAATGATGTTTAGCACAAACGAGCACCATAAGTACCAGTTATGTGCACCCCTGATAATGTCGCTATCAAGATCATACTCACTCACACTTCTTAAAATCAAAACTATTAAAATGAACAGACACAGCAAAATTCCAAACAGCACAGATCTTGTACAAGGCAAAAAAAAAAAAGACCTTTTACCAAGAACATACAGAAATTGTTCAAGGATTGAGAGGGAGGACATCAATTATGAGGGAAATACAACTTCAAAATTAACCAAATCAGCACAAACAAGAAACGACTGTGCATTTCATTTTGTGTGGTGAGACTGTGGAACAGTATGAATGAAGAGTTAAAGCTGCGTCCAAACATTCAACAGTTTAAAACAAAATATAAAGAATGTGTTTTCACGGGATACAGGAATGAAGTGGGGATGTGAGAATCACTGGGTGTTCACAGGAAACTGTTATTGATTATTTCTATATTTGTTTTATGGATTTATTTATGTTCATTGTTAGTTGGGTCTGTCTTTTCTGTTGTCTTTTGTTTTGTTGGGTTCTTTTTGTCTTTTTGTATCATTATTTTTTGTATCATTATTATTGTTACTCTTATTAATATTGTTGTTGCTATTATTATTATTATCATCATGATTGTCAACAGTAGTATTTTTAAGGAAACAGGGATTGATATATAAATCAATATACAGGGAGAAGGGGTGTGATTCAATAAGTTTCAACTTGTCACTCCTTTTTGAACTAACTTTAATTTTACATTGTTGTTGTTTTATTTTTTCTTTTGTTATGTTCAAAATAAACATAACAGATCATTAACTGTATAGTTAGCTCAGTTGCCTCACAGCAAGAAGGTCATGGGATCACCTCCCGCCTGTAGCCTTTCTGTGTTTCTGAGTTTGCATGTTCTCGCCTTGTTTGTGTGGGTTCCATTCAGGTGCTCTGGCTTCCTCTCACATCCAAAGACATGCATATAGTTATAATGACTATTTATATATAATTTTCCCAACAATCGAAGGGCTAAACAAAATAAACTCCAATAATAAAATAAAAAATTTCAGTAATAAAAATACACCACAAGAATGCACAAAAATCCCAAATTAAAGACCTCATAACACAGAAAAAGGTGTGACTTACACTCCAGAAAATACAGTAAGTGGGTATGAGAATGAATGATATATACAGTGAGGAAAATAAGTATTTGAACACCCTGCAATTTTGCAAGTTCTCCCACTTAGAAATCATGTAGGGGTCTGAAATTTCAATGTAGGTGCATGTCCACTGTGAGAGACATAATATAAAATAAAAAAAAAAACGGAAATCACAATGTATGATTTTTTTAAAATAATTTATTTGTATGTTACTGCTGCAAATAAGTATTTGAACACCTGTGAAAATCAGTGTTAATATTTGGTACAGTAGCCTTTGTTTGCAATTACAGAGGTCAAACATTTCCTGTAGTTTTTCACCAGGTTTTCACACACTGCAGCAGGGACTTTGGTCCACTCCTCCATACAGATCTTCTCCAAATCTTTCAGGTTTGGAGTTTCAGCTCCCTCCAAAGATTTTCTATTGAGTTCAGGTCTGGAGACTGGCCAGGCCACTCCAGGACCTTGAAATGCTTCTTACAGAGCCCCTCCTTAGTTGCCCTGGCTGTGTGTTTGGGGTCATTGTCATGCTGGAAGACCCAGCCATGACCCATCTTCAATGCTCTTACTGAGGGAAGGAGGTTGTTTGCCAAAGTCTCACAATACATGACCCCATCCATCCTCCCTTCAATACGGTGCAGTCGTCCAGTCCTCTTTGCAGAAGAGCAGCCCCAGAGTATGATGTTTCCACCCCATGCTTCACGGTTGGGATGGTTTTCTTGGGGTTGTTCTCATCCTCTAAACATGGTAAGTGGAGTTGATTCCAAAAAGCTCTATTCTGGTCTCATCTGACCACATGACCTTCTCCCATGCCTCCACTGGATCATCCAGATGCTCACTGGTGAGCTTCAAACAGGCCTGGACATATGCTGGCTTGAGCAGGGGACCTTGCTGCCCTGCAGGATTTTAAACCATGACAGCATCATGTGTTACTAATGTAATCTTTGTGACTGTGGTCCCAGCTCTCTTCAGGTCATTGACCAGGTCCTCCTGAGTAGTTCTGAGCTTTCTCAGAATCATCCTTACTCCACAAAGTGAGATCTTGCATGGAATCCCAGACCGAGGGAGATTGACAGTCACCTTGTGTTTCTTCCACTTTCTAATAAATAATCATAACAGTTGTTGTCTTCTGCCAAGCTGCTTGCCTGTTGTCCTGTAGTCCATCCCAGCCATGTGCAGGTCTACAGTTTTGTCCCTGGTGTCCTTAGACAGCTCTTTGGTCTTGGCTATGGTGGACAGGTTGGAGTGTGATTGATTGAGTGTGTGAACAGGCGTCTTTTATACAGGTAACAAGGTCAAACAGGTGCAATTAATACAGGTAAAGAGTGCAGAATAAGAGGGCTTCTTAAAGAAAAATTAACAGGTCTGTGAGAGCCAGAATTCTTGCTGGTTGGTAGGTGTTCAAATACTTATTTTCCTCACTGTGTGTATATGTGTGTGTGTGTGTGTGTGTGTGTGTGTGTGTGTGTGTTGAAATGGTGACTTGCAAGCTTTGAATGTCTGAATGCTGTTTATAATTGAAATGGCTGAAATCTTTTCTTCTAAATCAAAACTGTATTTGGTTTTGTCTCCCCCAAAAGGACAATTTAAAACTGAGATGTGACTTTGAAGTTGAGAAACTGCCAATCAAGCTGTCATCGTTCTGCATATAGGTTTTGCTCTGTTGGAAACTCATGTACACACAATTTTACTCTACATCAATCGCCCATGTAGAGCAACAGACGTGTAACCATACGTAAACCTCTATACCTACATGACTGATAAAAAAAATTGAGGCCCATCACTCATTTAATGCATGGCTGGGGTCAGTGTTTATCAAATGAGAATGTCTGTTTGACAGTCTTAACTGTACACGAGCTCAGTTTGACAACGCTATCAGAACTTTCTCTACTATGACTAAAGCCTGTTTAAAACATAGAGTTTAATTTAATTTAATGACCAAGACTTTTTAACGAGTAGAATCTCAAACAAATCAATATGCATCCACAGAACCAAGATTATTTATCTTACACGTCCAAGTAGAAGCTCTATCATTCAATGATTCTTATACTCGGACATAAAGAAGTGGAGAGTCAAATACGTATATTGCTTACCCCTTCAATAGTGGCCTTAGTGGTTAAGTGGTGGGCTTGAGACCAGATCCTCTGTTCGAATCCCCATCAGGCTGGGAAAACCGCAAAGGGCAAGGTTGTTAATCCCCAAGTTGCTGGCAACCACAATGTAAAACAAACAAATACAAGAGATGTGTTACAACGAACAGCGGCAAAAGTAAAAACTAAGGAAGTCCATTTCAACACATTAATAATGTCTATTCATCCAGTAAACAATTAAAGTCAAGATCAGTGTTGATCAGCTTTTGTGACCGTGATATTGAAAGAACTGATCGAGCTGCCTCACTACTTTGAAGGTAATGAAGGGATGAAGGTTTAACACTGCTGATTACCTCTGAGCATGCTGTGAAAGGTTTTAGTTACTTTGTGTTCTTGTTTATTTTATTTTTGTATTGTTTCATTCATTTGCTACTTTTAAATGGTTAGAGGGTTTTTTTGTTTGTTTGTTTATTTTTTGCCCTGAGTGTTTATCATGGTGTTTTTTGCTGTTCTTCGTTGTTAAGTAACAAAACAACAACAAAAAGTTGGGGACCTCTTCTTTTTAGTCAGGCGATCTTCGGACACGTCATCAGTCGACGTCCACTTGTAATGACGTCAGTGGTGACTTAGAAAGTCTCTGCTGTTTTATAAATTATAATTACTTTTTTATCCGAATGCGCAGCAGTTTTCTAAGCCACAAAATGGCACAAAGTACAAATGTGCAAAATTGAAAGGTGAGTTTGTTTATTTAGTGCGTTAGCTCTTGTGCTAATCAGAGGCACAAACCTCGATTTAAACTCCGCTGATTTATGATTAAACTTCTTATTGTAGGTCATCTGTAACTTGTAACGATTTCATTGTTTTATTTTATGGCTGAGTTTTGTGTTTGGATACATTCGGCATGAAATACTTAATAAATTAGCCTTTAATATAAAAGTTAAACGTTGAGTTTTCACCGCCCCGTTTCATCTTGCTGTGGGAATAAACTCATCATTTCATTGAAAAAGTGTAATTTTATTCATAGTCTTTCCCCTTTTCTTTATTTGATGCTTCTTCGATTAAAAGATGATGGTTTTGAACAGCAGTCTGTTTTTGGTGGCTATTTGATTGCAAGTAAATATGAAATATCGCCTCTTTACTCAACGGAGTATTTCACGTGAAAATAAAACACGATTTGTTTATAGTCTGACAGTTTTAATGAGGTCAAAGCATGTTTTACAAAATTTAATCGGTGTTTAACGATAGTTAAGATTTTGTGGCGTTTCGTCTGTAAGTGCTGCGTTTATGTCTATTAATACCTTTTTTATTGTTAGCGTGTGTGTGTGTATATATATATATATATATATATATATATATATGTATATGTGTGTGTATGTATGTATGTACGTTGTCTGATTTATGTTTTGTCTAATTTCTTTAGCCTAATGTATTTTTATTTTTCGGTTCTAACTCATATTTGTATTATGGTGTTGTTAGTTTATAATTTCCAACATATAATCAGTTTTAAAAATTGTACTTTGCCTGTTTACCATCAATTTCTTGCAGGGCCACAATGTACTGTATAATCCGGAGTGTAAATCACTTTTTTTAAATTAATTTGGAAGGTCCTGCAGCATATACAGTTGTGCGACATATATATTGAAAAATCACACCCTCATTATTAATAATAATAATCATAGTGATGGCAGTGACTATCTGTATGTAGCCGTATTTGTGTAGTGAAATTCTATTCGGACGCGTCTCTCGTTGGTAAATATAGGTCATGTGATTGTGAGGCTACATACTTGTATTTGCTAATGATGTGTGGATTGCTAATCTACAGTAAGGAAGCAGTTACGTATCCTAAACCATTATCCTCAACCACAACCTTTTTTGGAGGGAGGCTAAAGTAGAACATTCCACCTGCTAAATGATGTCCATGTTTATGTTGGATTTAATATGAATGTCATGTTATGTCTTCAGGTCAAACTAAAGTGGACTCTGGCAGCTCAGCTATGCCTCAGAAGCTCCAGAAGAGCGCCCAGACGACGCACTACATTGAGCTGGGAGGGTACCAGTACTGGCCGGTGCTAGTTCCACGTGGTATCAGACTGTACACCTACGAACAGATCCCAGTCTTTCTGAGGGAGAACCCGTACATCACAGATGGATACAGAGCCTACCTGCCCTCCAAACTGTGCATCAAAAGGTGAGCTCAGAGTGCAGAGCATCAAACGTTTATCATCTGTCCTGGTGGTTGTCGCTTAATGAAGTATGTCTGCTAAAACTCCAGTCATCAGATCAGGTGAAAACATCTAAGCTCCAGTGTAGTCATGTTCTGTTTAACCCTCAAATACTTCAGATGAAAGGAGGGATTTTCACGAAAACCTGACAGTTGTTGCCTGGAAATTGTACTTTAGTGTTTGTTTGTTTTTTTCCCCTCTGCAGCCTCTTTATTCTGTCCAATGAGACTGTGAATATCTGGAGCCATCTGCTGGGCTTCCTGCTTTTCTTCTGTCTCGGTGTGTACAACATGGTGTCAGTGCTGCCGGCGGTTGGAGCCTCCAGAGAAGATTATGTCATCTACTCCATAGGACTCTTCTGCTTCCAGGTAGGGATGGTCAGACAGATCAGATGGACAGAGGTTTCCTATGGACTAGTGCTAGTTCACCAAGTCTCGACACGATTAGTAGAATGGACGGAACTTTTAGAAATGATGAGTTCCGTAACTGGTAGCGATGTGTAATTCTAGTCAGAAATCTCAACAGCAGAGTTTGAGCAGGAATTGTGACTTTTTGGATGAACTCCTTGACGCACAGCGGGCGTTTTCACGAAGTTTTTTTTTTTACTCTGTCTTTCAGTTTTGCAGAGCAAAAGCAGAGACCACAGCCCTCTTTACTTTCATCAGTGTAGTTTTAAAATGTGTCGAAACTGCTGACTTGCAAGTGTACAACTGCACAAGGCAGTATCCAATCCAACTACCCAATACTATTGGCGCATTGGCGTCGGGACTCATCCAGTTTACTGTGGCTGTATTGGTGGTTAAAACCCTCAGGATGAGTGATATTTTATTAGTTTGGTAGTATCATTATTGCCCATATTCTGGGGAGAAGAAGATATATAATTTGACAGTGCTGCCAGTTTAAAGAGTGTAATGACTGATGCCTGAAGTAACCAGAGGGTTTAATATGTATACGTATGTCGTGGACATCAACAAGTGAAGCTTTTCAGCATCTCACCGTGTCATTTAGGTCCTCCAGACTTCTTTTTCAGTAAATGCTTCTGGGTAGCATTAGCATGGCTAAAAACCTTCATGTAATTTACACACTAAATCACTGACTGACCTCATGTGCCATCAGGGTGCGTGCTGCCTCCCACTTTAGCGTTCCCAGATTCAACGTTGACTTAACATTTAGCATTTCCCGTTTCAGTGTTGACCGCACTGAATTCCTGCGAGATCTCCTTTATTCACGTGAGAACTTCTCTTTCTGTTCACTCATATTATTTGAACTTCAGATTACTTGATAAACACAAAAAATTGAAGATCTGCTTTAACAAACCGATACAGGTTAACCCATCTTGTAATTTACTAAAATAGTTCAATAAAAGCTGACAATCACAAAATATTTGATTGATAACGATAAATAGCAAAAGACTTGCTTATAATGCATACAGTGATGAAAGCATTCACCCTCAGCAGGGACTTAGTGACTCTGTCCAATCTGCTTTCACATAAGGTTTTTTCTCTATTGTGATAGATTTTGTGTGACAAATCAACTGACTGTTGACAGAGACCACAAATACCACCTTCTCCTTCTGTGAGGGTGACTATAATTGCTCAGTCTGATTGGTTGCTGAAAAACCTGTCCTGTGGTGACACATTTTTCTAAAATGTTCATAAATTTTCAGATTAAAGTGCTCAGAGTGGCTGCTGTTAGCTCTGTCCATATCCCTAAAATTGTACAAGATCAATGTGAATTTGACCGTCATCTTGGCTTAATTGGCCAGCCCTAGAGAATAGTCTTTATTGTCACTGTACAATGCATAAGGTGATGGCGATGTCCTTACAGGTGAACATAATTCCAAGCCTTCAGGTTCCTGTCGTTTTCCAGTGTTACTGTCTTGTGAGACTTGTGAGACCAAAAGGCTCTTTCACACCAGGTACCATTTGCATTGCGCTGTATCTAGGGCTGCAGCTATCGATTATTTTGGTAATCGAGTATTCTATTGATTATTCTGGCGATTAATCGAGTAATTGGATAAAAAGTACTTTTGCGTTTTTAAACATCAGGGCTCTCCCTGTCGCTGTGCCATCACGCAGATTGTCGATTTTAGTGTATCCCTTTCTGTTTTCCTGGGTAATTATTTATTTTTTCACATCTTTGCAAGTTTTGGATCCTTCCCGGCATCAGGAGCTCAGCTCTGCCCTCCCCTGACACCGGACCGTAAGCGCAGGCGGTCGGTGTAATCCTCAGTCAATCAGGCTGCACCTGAACATGAGCACAGCGGTGTGACGATTTACCCAGACTGACCCAAACTGACTCCACATGACTTCATGAAGTACTTAGTACTTATTTTCGGAAATGCGCTCTGTTCTCAAAACAGTACATGAAGCACTGCATGCATTTTTGAAAATAAATAATAGTACTTCATTTAGTCATAATTGGAATCACTGATAAATCTGCTCTGCACCCTGTCGATGAAAACTTGACTTCAAGGGCACATAGAGTGGAGCACAGCCAGCGGACCAAACCGTGTGTTTTTTAAAAATAGACAAACACTGTAAGCTAAACGCAGTCAGTCTATTTCAGATGATCAGCGTGGACCGTCGTTCTCTTAAAAGGCTCTATTTTACTCTGTGCCTCACGTTACAAAGCTGTAGCTTTTGGTGCTACATTGATTAGCTCTTACACAGCTAATGTGCATGCTCTAGTCTTCTTCTGTTTTTTTTTGTGGGGATGTTACAGCGCCACACACAGGCCTGGCATATGAACTACAACGTTAAACAGATCTTTGAGGCACAGAATTTGCCTCAAACATTTTTCTAATCGAATTATTCGAGTTACTTGACTAATCGTTTCAGCCCCCAGCTGTAACTCAGTTTTTAATGGCTTGTGTTGTGTGCCACAGTCAAAGTTCCAGTTAGTTGAATTTGTGTCCTGTAAGGAATTCCCATGTGGCCATTAGAAACGAAGCTTCCAGCCTGCGGAAAAGGTGATACGTTGTGAGATTTTATTTATTTTTTAATGGTTTATCATGTGTGTGTCCTTTTATCTTCTCGTCCTCAGCTGTGCATGCTTTGCTCGGTGGGCTACCACCTCTTTTGTTGCCACCGCTCAGAGAAGACCAGCCGCCGCTGGATGGCGCTCGACTACGCCGGAGTTTCCATCGGCATCCTGGGCTGTTACGTACCAGGAGTCTTCTACACCTTCTACTGCAATAACGTAGGTTACCGTTTATCATAGTTTGGTAGTACCAGGGTACTTCAAAAAACATTTTCGGCGTATCTGGAGAAGATGTGACCTTCCGCCAAACCGCGTTGACTCCACCCTCATAGTATCTAAATATCATTTGTTCTGAAATCTGATTGGTTTAAATGTTTGTTCCTGTTTTTATAGTTCTCATCAGGGAATTGAAATGTATTTGACTCAGATGCTCTCTGCAGTGTGTTCAGGGTGTTAAATGTCTCAATGAGTCGACGTCAGCAGCCTTTGGAACGCGTTAATTGAACAAACCTGAAGTTTAGCTGCCTCTCCCCATCCCGCGCTGTTCCAGATAAATAAACAATATGACACCTCACTGCCGTGCTCACTTTGGAAAGCGCCTTTTGATGACACTGGTCAGATTAATTCCCCCGTTCACCTCCCCCCAAATAGCTGCTTCTTTTTTTCTTTTTTTTTTTTAACTTCTGAAGCATTCGCCTGGATGACTTACTCCTCGTGTTCCCCCGCATGTTGGAAGCGACGGCTTGTTTTGCCCCCAGAACGCAGCTGAAATCTGCTGCAGCCCAAACCAGATGGCTGCGTTCACGGAGCGGTCCGTCACTCCTGTTCCCCACCATATGACGTTCGCAAGTCTGGGAGCCGTCTCAGTGAAGGGGGCCCCGGTCCGTGCCAAGATTCAGGCTCCGCTTCTGGGCGGCGCCACTCCTGTTGGAAGCCAAGTCCAAGCAGCAAAACGGATTTTTTATTTTTAGCCAGTCGAACTCTTGTCAGAATTTTTTGAGACATGGACTCGGTGGAGAGAACATGGTGTCTGTAAAGAGAAAAAAGCAGAAGAGAGAGGAAGAAATTTGGCGAAAGCGGACCAGAGCTGAGTTTCTGGTGCAAATTTATTCACTGTGAAATTCAGCAGCACTCATCACGTGAGGACGTGTGACTGGACGAAGGCCTACATCCACACAGACGGACAGAAGGGACGGGAAGCAGCCCGTCCAGACTGCACACAAGTTTCAACGTTAAGTGTAGATCTGATGACTGGAGGTTTGCTTAGAGTCCAAAACACCAAAGATGATGATCTAAAAACCAAGTTTTAGCTTCTGTGCATCCTCGTCCCACAGTCTGCGTCCTGCAGGTGGTCCATCGGGTTTGACACTTTGGCATTTTATCGATCCGTTGGAATCCTGATTTCTTGGTCACTCGCTAATCGTTTCTGCTGTCACTGATTTGAGTCCAGTTTGTGTGAACGTGGGCGTCTGATTGACGGCGCCTCGTTTCACAGATACTGAACTTTGTGTTTTGAGAAACGCTGCGCGTGAAAGATGGCAGGATGTTATTTATTTTAACCCGTGTTGCGGTTTGACCTTTGTCTTCCCTGCAGTACTGGCGACAGGTTTACCTGGTGACGGTTCTGGCCATGATCCTGGCCGTGTTCTTCGCTCAGATCCACCCACATTACCTCAGCGCGCAGTTGAAGCAGCTGCGCTCGCTCGTCTTCTGCTCGGTGGCAGCGTACGGACTCGTCCTCACCGTCCACTGGATCTGCATCACAGGAGGCTTTGGCTCCGAGCTCGTCCAGGTGAGCGTCCATCACCATGTTCTCAGTGACGACTCATTGCGCAGTTTGGCTTATGTGTATAAATTTAGGCAAGTCTCTGTCTGTGTATCAGACCACATGATCTCAGGGGAGGTGATGGTCTAGTGCAGGGGTAGGCAACCTGTTCCAGAAAGAGCCATGAGGGTGCAGGTTTTCTTTGCAGCCAGTGACTCCACCAGGTGATTTCACTGATTAACTGATTCCATCTGCTCAAAGTGATATTAATCAGTAAAATCACCTGGTGGAGTCAGTGGCTGCAAAAAAAACCTGCACCCTCATGGCTCTTTCTGGAACAGGTTGCCTACCCCTGGTCTAGTGGTTAAAGCGTTGGGCTTAAGACCAGAGGATCCTCAGTTCAAATCCCAGCCTGACCGGTAAATCATTAAGGGCCCTTGGGTTCTTAATCCCCTAGTTGCTTCCAGTGTGTAGTGGGCGCCTTGCGTGGCAGCACCCTGACATTGCGGTGAATGTGAAGCATTATTGTAAAGCGCTTTTGGAAAAGCGCTATATAAATGCAGTCCATTTCACTAACAGAACAATATTGTCTGGGGAAGAGGGGACTGTCCAAGAACGTTTTCGGTATTGATTCCCAATCTCTACTGGCATCCTTTAACTCACATAATGTAACAGTCAGTGCCTTCAAATCTAACCCTCATCTAGCCATAAAACCTGACCCTCCAATCTAAAGTTCCCCTTCTAAGACCCTAAATCTGACCCTGTATGGCTCTAAAGTTCCCTTTCTAAGGCCCTAAATCTGACCCTGAGTGGCTCTAAAGTTCCCTTTCTAAGGCCCTAAATCTGACCCTGAGTGGCCCTAAAGTTCCCTTTCTAAGGCCCTAAATCTGACCCTGTTTGGCCGTAAAACCTGACTCTCAAAGGTCCCAAATTTAATGCCCCAAGGCCCTTAACCTGACCCTTTAAACCCTGTAAATCTAGCCCCCTGTTTGGCCATTGGTGGCAGTGACACATCTTGACTCGAGCATCTTTATTTAATCTAGTTTAGAGTTTCACAGCAGCTCCCATCATATTTGTAGCTTGATCAATAGGTTATTTTCGTTGTTGATTAATCTGTTAACTTTTTAGTCTCTAAACCGTCATAAAAGGAAAAATAAATTTCCCGCCACTTTGTCAGAGCCCAAAGAAATGAAGTTGATGATTTTTGTTCAAGCAGCAGGTTGAAATCCAGTCATGTGTTGTTTAAGCTTTTGTTTATTTTGTAACCAGTCAAAACCAGTTTATCTACAATTTAGTGAGAAATGTTGAAACTTTTGAAATCGTATTCTGTATGAGACGGAAACCAGTTCAGTACTTGAAAAGCATGACTGGGGTTCAGTCCCCCGACCCGCATGCACCCAGGATGAGTACAGGCAGCAGACACGTTTAACACGTGTAAAAAAAAAAAAAAAAATGAACAGTGTGGGATGTGAATTTATGTTCAGTATTCAGTATGGATGTCCAGTAGAGGGCGCACTTACTGAAACTCAAACTTCCACAGTGAAGCTTCAGATTGTTTTTAGTTCTCTTGCTACTCTTTTGATAAGTGAAAACATTTTGAGGGTAAAGTTGCAGTTTTAAGAATAAAGTTTTTTGTTTGTTTTTCTTGTTCCTTTTTTGTTAAGACGTGTAACTTTTCAAGAAAAGATGAAAAAACATCCTGTTTGTTGATTTTGTTTCTGATCGGTCTGCAGAGGCATTTGCAGCCGCCGTGTTCAGACGTGTTCTTTAATCTGCGTTTGTCTCCTGCAGGCATTTGTTCCGCGGGTGTTGGGGATGTACTTCCTCGCTGTGGTAGCCTTCGTTTTCTATGTTTCTAAAGTCCCTGAACGCTACTTTCCAGGTAAACATCAACACATTATTATGCATCAAAAACAGAGGTTGACATTTGTTGTGAAATGTTTTTGTCACAGTTCCTGAAAAAAGGAAAGTTTGGGTTGACTGGATTGCTAATGAACCATGGTACATTTTATAGTTTGATAAAATACAATGCTTTGGACTCAGTGACGTCTAAACGTGAAGTCAGTCTCTTGTGAATGTTCAGGTCAGATAAGATTTTTTTTTTTTTCTTTTTTCCTGTGTCTTGTGTCCAGGTCAGCTGAACTATGTGGGTTCCAGTCACCAGGTTTGGCACGTGCTGCTGGTGCTGATGTTTTACTGGTGGCACGAGTCGTCGGGCTTCATCATGGCGTACAGACACAGCCAGCCGTGCCCCGACATCCCCCAACACTCCTAAACGCCACCAGCCCCACCACGTGTAAGCTGCTGCTGCAGGTTAAAAAAAAAAAACCTCACACAGACGGATGTTATTGCCGGGTTTACGCTTCGTACTGAGTAGATGTTTCAGTGATACGGTGGCCTACAAGTGCCAAATGAAACAACAAAATGTGTATTTCAGCACGCATCACTCACTGTGTGCAGGCGACTCTACATCTCAACACTCGTGCGTTTAAAATTCAAAGTGGGTGGAGATAGAACTGTTTTGTCCCGCCCACTCTAGGATAGTGTCACATAGTGTCTGCCCCAAAAACAATTTTTCATGTCCACTTTCACATTTAAATGAAAATTAGCAGTAAAAACTGAAGTACATAATTAGGAAATGTGGCAGTGAAAAACACACTTCCTTTGTGCTTTATGACATCACTCAGCTGCTTTGATGATTTCAGATGAATTGTGATTTGTGTTCTGTTCAGAGTGGAGTGTGGCTGCAAACTGTCCCAGCATGCACTGGGTTTCGGCAGGAAGTGGGTCATTGACGACCCCCCTGGGAGCATCACCTGACTCACACGTCACTGGAACGCAGATGGGAATCGAACCTGCAACCTCCTGGCTGTGAGGTGACATTTTAAAAAGAGCTGTGATTGTAGACACACTGAAACACTGAAAGAGTTCAAACAACAAACAATGTTTCTGTGCAAATGTTTCAGATATTTGTGCTGTAAAAGTGAAGACCACTGGAGAGGGAAAAAAAAAAAGTTTTTTTACACATAATTGAGATCCAGTGTGTAAACTAAACAAATATTTGATGTGAGTAAAGTTTGTCTTTAATTGTTTCTTTTTTGGGTGATTACGAGACAAATGGAGCTCAGGTTAGTTTTTCAATATCAATCTGATCACTTCTTTAAAAACACACATGCTTAATTTTTGAAAGTTTGTGTTTTGTTATAGAACAGCTGCCTAAAACTTTTGCACAGCAGTATTGGATGGTTTCCAGCTCGCGCATTTTCTGATTTACAAACATGACGGGGCTCTTCTTGATTTATTTTCACTTAAATTTTTTTTGTGTGTGTGTAATGTGTGTGTCATTTTAGAGCGACGCTTCTCAACCTGAGGCTCGCTGAACATTCAGGTGTAATACGTGATGTTTCCTCTGCTTCGTTGTGGTTCTGTTCCCTACAGTAAATAATCAAATCAGCTTTACAGCGGCGCAGTCCCGCCATGTGTTTTAGGACATTCAGGCTGAGCATCTTCAAATACATCAGTGTTAATAAAGTTTTAGTTTGAATTATGAAGGCAGTTTGTAGCCGTCAGTTTGTTTTTAATGAAATTTTCACAGTAACAAGTCCAGAGCTCATAAAACACCAGTGTAAATAATAATTCTGAAAGCGTTCTCTGGATTCAACCCAAAATGTCACGACATTGGGGGGACTAATACCCCCCCCCAACAATCAACTCCCAGGAGTCGAAAAATCAAATCAATTTTATTTATATAGCGCCAAATCAGAACAAACAGTTGCCCCAAGGCGCTTTATATTGTAAGGCAAAAGCCATACAATAATTACGGAAAAACCCCAACGGTCAAAACGACTCCCTGTGAGCAAGCACTTGGCGACAGTGGGAAGGAAAAACTCCCTTTTAACAGGAAGGAACCTCCTGCAGAACCAGGCTCAGGAAGGGGCAGTCTTCTGCTGGGACTGGTTGGGGCTGAGGGAGAGAACCAGGAAAAAGACATGCTGTGGAGGGGAGCAGAGATCGATCACTAATGATTAAATGCAGAGTGGTGCATACAGAGCAAAAAGAGTAAGAAACACTCAGTGCATCATGGCAACCCCCCAGCAGTCTAAGTCTATAGCAGCATAACTAAGGGATGGTTCAGGGTCACCTGATCCAGCCCTAACTATAAGCTTTAGCAAAAAGGAAAGTTTTAAGCCTAATCTTAAAAGTAGAGAGGGTGTCTGTCTCCCTGATCCGAATTGGGAGCTGGTTCCACAGGAGAGGAGCCTGAAAGCTGAAGGCTCTGCCTCCCATTCTACTCTTAAAAACCCTAGGAACTACAAGTAAGCCTGCAGTCAGAGCGAAGCGCTCTGTTGGGGTGATATGGTACTGTGAGGTCCCTAAGATAAGATGGGACCTGATTATTCAAAACCTTATAAGTAAGAAGAAGAATTTTAAATTCTATTCTAGAATTAACAGGAAGCCAATCAAGAGAGGCCAATATGGGTGAGATATGCTCTCTCCTTCTAGTCCCCGTCAGTACTCTAGCTGCAGCATTTTGAATTAACTGAAGGCTTTTCAGGGAACTTTAAGGACAACCTGATAATTAATTACAATAGTCCAGCCTAGAGGAAATAAATGCATGAATTAGTTTTTCAGCATCACTCTGAGACAAGACCTTTCTAATTTTAGAGATATTACGCAAATGTAAAAAAGCAGTCCTACATATACTCAACAAAAATATAAACGCAACACTTTTGGTTTTGCTCCCATTTTGTATGAGATGAACTCAAAGATCTAAAACTTTTTCCACATACACAATATCACCATTTCCCTCAAATATTGTTCACAAACCAGTCTAAATCTGTGATAGTGAGCACTTCTCCTTTGCTGAGATAATCCATCCCACCTCACAGGTGTGCCATATCAAGATGCTGATTAGACACCATGATTAGTGCACAGGTGTGCCTTAGACTGCCCACAATAAAAGGCCACTCTGAAAGGTGCAGTTTTATCACACAGCACAATGCCACAGATGTCGCAAGATTTGAGGGAGCGTGCAATTGGCATGCTGACAGCAGGAATGTCAACCAGAGCTGTTGCTCGTGTATTGAATGTTCATTTCTCTACCATAAGCTGTCTCCAAAGGCGTGTCAGAGAATTTGGCAGTACATCCAACCAGCCTCACAACAGCAGACCACGTGTAACCACACCAGCCCAGGACCTCCACATCCAGCATGTTCACCTCCAAGATCGTCTGAGACCAGCCACTTGGACAGCTGCTGAAACAATCGGTTTGCATAACCAAAGAATTTCTGCACAAACTGTCAGAAACCGTCTCAGGGAAGCTCATCTGCATGCTCGTCGTCCTCATCGGGGTCTCGACCTGACTCCAGTTCGTCGTCGTAACCGACTTGAGTGGGCAAATGCTTACATTCGCTGGCGTTTGGCATGTTGGAGAGGTGTTCTCTTCAACTTTATGCGAAGGAGATGTGTTGCACTGCATGAGGCAAATGGTGGTCACACCAGATACTGACTGGTATCCCCCCCCCAATAAAACAAAACTGCACCTTTCAGAGTGGCCTTTTATTGTGGACAGTCTAAAGCACACCTGTGCACTAATCATGGTGTCTAATCAGCATCTTGATATGGCACACCTGTGAGGTGGGATGGTTTATCTCAGCAAAGGAGAAGTGCTCACTATCACAGATTTAGACTGGTTTGTGAACAATATTAGAGGGAAATGGTGATATTGTGTATGTGGAAAAAGTTTTAGATCTTTGAGTTCATCTCATACAAAATGGGAGCAAAACCAAAAGTGTTGCGTTTATATTTTTGTTGAGTGTATTTGCTTAATATGCGCATTGAAGGACATATCCTGATCAAAAATGACTCCAAGATTTCTCACAGTATTACTTGAGGTCAGGGTAATGCCATCCAGAGTAAGGATCTGGTTAGACACCATGTTTCTAAGATTTGTGGGGCCAAGTACAATAACTTCAGTTTTATCTGAGTTTAAAAGCAGGAAATTAGAGGTCATCCATGTCTTTATGTCTGTAAGACAATCCTGCAGTTTAGCTAATTGGTGTGTGTCCTCTGGCTTCATGGATAGATAAAGCTGCGTATCATCTGTGTAACAATGAAAATTTAAGCAATGCTGTCTAATAATACTGCCTAAGGGAAGCATGTATAAAGTGAATAAAATTGGTCCTAGCACAGAACCTTATGGAACTCCATAATTAACCTTAGTCTGTGAAGAAGGTTCCCCATTTACATGAACAAATTGTAATCTATTAGATAAATATGATTCAAACCACCGCAGCACAGTGCCTTTAATACCTGTGGCATGCTCTAATCTCTGTACTAAAATTTTATGGTCAACAGTATCAAAAGCAGCACTGAGGTCTAACAGGACAAGTACAGAGATGAGTCCACTGTCTGAGGCCAAAAGATCATTTGTAACCTTCACTAATGCTGGTTCTGTACTATGATGAATTCTAAAACCTGACTGAAACTTTTCAAATAGACCATTCCTCTGCAGATGATCAGTTAGCTGTTTTACAACTACCCTTTCAAGAATTTTTGAGAGAAAAGGAAGGTTGGAGATTGGCCTATAATTAGCTAAGATAGCTGGGTCAAGTGATGGCTTTTTAAGTAATGGTTTAATTACTGCCACCTTAAAAGCCTGTGGTACATAGCCAACTAATAAAGATAGATTGATCATATTTAAAATGGAAGCATTAATTAATGGTAGGGCTTCCTTGAGCAGCCTGGTACGAATGGGGTCTAATAGACATGTTGATGGTTTGGAGGAAGTAACTAATGAAAATAACTCAGACAGAACAATCGGAGAGAAAGAGTCTAACCAAATACCGGCATCACTGAAAGCAGCCAAAGATAACGATATGTCTTTGGGATGGTTATGAGTAATGTTTCTCTAATAGTTAACATTTTATTAGCAAAGAAAGTCATGAAGTCATTACTAGTTAAAGTTAAAGGAATACTCGGCTCAATAGAGCTCTGACTCTTTGTCAGCCTGGCTACTGTGCTGAAAAGAAACCTGGGGTTGTTCTTATTTTCTTCAATAAGTGATGAGTAGTAAGATGTCCTAGCTTTACGGAGGGCTTTTTTATAGAGCAACAGACTCTTTTTCCAGGCTAAGTGAAGATCTTCTAAATTAGTGAGACGCCATTTCCTCTCCAACTTACGGGTTATCTGCTTTAAGCTGCAAGTTTGTGAGTTATACCACGGAGTCAGGCACTTCTGATTTAAGGCTCTCTTTTTCAGAGGAGCTACAGCATCCAAAGTTGTCCTCAATGAGGATGTAAAACTATTGACGAGATAATCTATCTCACTCACAGAGTTTAGGTAGCTACTCTGCCCTGTGTTGGTATATGGCATTGGAGAACATAAAGAAGGAATCATATCCTTAAACCTAGTTACAGCGCTTTCTGAAAGATTTCTACTGTAATGAAACTTATTCCCCACTGCTGGGTAGTCCATCAGAGTAAATGGAAATGTTAAAAAATGATCAGACAGAAGGGGGTTTTCAGGGAATACTGTTAAGTCTTCAATTTCCATACCATAAGTCAGAACAAGATCTAAGGTATGATTAAAGTGGTGGGTGGACTCATTTACATTTTGAGTAAAGCCAATCGAGTCTAACAATAGATTAAATGCAGTGTTGAGACTGTCATTCTCAGCATCTGTGTGGATGTTAAAATCGCCCACTATAATTATCTTATCTGAGCTAAGCACTAAGTCAGACAAAAGGTCCGAAAATTCACAGAGAAACTCAGTAACGACCAGGTGGATGATAGATAACAAATAAAACTGGTTTTTGGGACTTCCAATTTGGATGGACAAGACTAAGAGTCAAGCTTTCAAATGAATTAAAGCTCTGTCTGGGTTTTTGATTAATTAATAAGCTGGAGTGGAAGATTGCTGCTAATCCTCCGCCTCGGCCCATGCTAAGAGTGTTCTGGCAGTTAGTGTGACTCGAGGGTGTTGACACATTTAAACTAACATATTCATCCTGCTGTAACCAGGTTTCTGTAAGGCAGAATAAATCAATATGTTGATAAGTTATTATATCATTTACTAACAGGGACTTAGAAGAGAGAGATCTAATGTTTAATAGACCACATTTAACTGTTTTAGTCTGTGGTGCAGTTGAAGGTGCTATGTTATTTTTTCTTTTTGAATTTTTATGCTTAAATAGATTTTTGCTGGTTATTGGTGGTCTGGGAGCAGGCACCGTCTCTACGGGGATGGGGTAATGAGGGGATGGCAGGGGGAGAGAAGCTGCAGAGAGGTGTGTAAGACTACAACTCTGCTTCCTGGTCCCAACCCTGGGTAGTCATGGTTTGGAAGATTTAATAAAATTGGCCAGATTTCTAGAAATGAGAGCTGCTCCATCCAAAGTGGGATGGATGCCGTCTCTCCTAACAAAACCAGGTTTTCCCCAGAAGCTTTGCCAATTATCTATGAAGCCCACCTCATTTTTTGGACACCACTCAGACAGCCAGCAATTCAAGAACATGCGGCTAAACATGTCACTCCCGGTCCGATTGGGGAGGGGCCCAGAGAAAACTAGTCCGACATTGTTTTTGCAAAGTTAGACACCGATTCAATGTTAATTTTAGTGACCTCCGATTGGCGTAACCAGGTGTCATTACTGCCGACGTGAATTACAATCTTACCAAATTTAAGCTTAGCCTTAGCCAGCAGTTTAAAATTTCCTTCGATGTCGCCTGCTCTGGCCCCCGAAAGACAATTGACAATGGTTGCTGGTGTCGCTAACTTCACATTTCTCAAAACAGAGTCCCCAATAACCAGAGTTTGTTCCTCGGCGGGTGTGTCGCCGAGTGGGGGAAAACGGTTAGAAATGTGAACGGGTTGGCGGTGTACACGGGGCTTCTGTTTAGAACTACGCTTCCTCCTCACAGTCACCCAGTCGGCCTGCTTTCCCGGCTGCTCGGGATCTGCTGGAGGGGAACTAACAAAAAACAAAACACTACTGTTTTTTTTAAAAAATGTTTTTAGATGCAAACAACAAACAAAACTACAGCGCAAACCTCCACCAACACTAGTTTCCAATTCCACAAATTTTTATCTTAGAAAAAAAATTTAAGGTCAAAGTCCTGTAAGAAGTGGTTTTTCATAAACCAAAATACAATACAAAATATAGACTAAATTGGCTTTTCTGTGTTAATATCAAATATCCGCTAAATCAGCAATACGAATCAGACGAGGATCAAACTTAGTCTGTTCATTAAGAGTGACAGTTTGCACCTCATTGTCACAAAATGAGTGACTAAGGCACTTTTGATTGAGATATAATGTAAATTGTACATCAAATGGGGTTTTCAATATTAAATTCAAACGTCCATACAATCCACATCAAATCCGGAATAAACGTCAGACAGTGAGTGTCAGTCTGCACCGCACTTTCAAATATGAGGGTGATTGGGGCATGTTTTTTTAAGATATAATGTAAAATATACATTAAATGGGGTTTTAAATGTTAAATTTAAATGGTCACAAACTCAGATCTGGATCAAACTTTGTCAGCCGATAAAGTATATCATCCTACATAATGCTGGCAAATACGAAAGAAATTTTTTTGACAGTTGTCAATTTTTCAAAAAAATGAAAATAAAATAAAATAAATAAATAAATAAATTAGGGATTTTTTTTTTTTTTTTATGACTTTGACCTGTGACCTTGAAAACTGAATCAGTTCATGCCTATCAGGATCCTCTGTAAAAGTTTCATAATGATATATGAAAAATTGTGAGTTACAGGCTGTAGACAATTTTAATTTAACCTTTATTTAACCAGGTTAGTCCCATTGAGATCAAGATCTCTTCTGCAAGGGAGACCTGGAAAATTATGTTTCCTATCCACCTGACCTCCGTGTCTTTAAATGTGGGAGGAAACCTACGCAAACATGGGGACAACACGCAAACTACACACAGAAAGGAATGCGGCGGGTCAGGGAAGTTGGCAAGACAGATCCATAACTTCGGGACAAGAATTGACTCGAAGGGCTGGTCCGTCCGGCTGGGGTGAGAAGCGGGGCTTGGCCCGCGCCCTGCTGGCCACAAGCAAATAAACGGGTGAAAACATAACCTCCACCCAACTTCATTAACAAAAGAGGAGCTGATGGTCTTGTGGTTAAGTGTTGGACTTCAGACCAGAGGATCCTTTATTCAAAATCCAGACAGACTGGGAAAATCACGGACCTTTGGGCAAGGTCCTTAATCCCCAAGTCGCTCCTTGTGTGTAGTGAGCGCCTTGCACGGCAGCACCCTGACTTTGGTGTGTGTGTGTGTTTTTCTGTGTGAATGGGGGGTCATAATTGTAAAGTTCTTTAATGTCCATGAGAGATAAATAAAAGGTGCACAAAAATCCCAAAATATAGATGTGATCCTACAGGGGGGGAAAAAAAGCCTAACTTCTACTCCAGAAAATATGGTATGTGCACAAACTTTTATTTTAATTTTGATGCAGAACCCTGAACTATTCCAGGAAGATTCATCAAACTCTGTCGTGCACAGCGGCTGAAATGTGGTCGAGACACGGTAACTCTGCAGTGTACACTAAAGTTAGCTCAATGACGGAACAAACATTTTACGATATGCAGAAAATTATTAAAACAGCAGTGTTTAAAAATATATATATACCTTTTGTGGTGTCTCTGCAATGAAAAACAAACTTGTCGTTAATCTTTCACAGTCAATAAATCAACATTTGATTTGAATTGATTTGGTTTGGTCTCCACACTTAAATTTCTTTGGGTTTTGTACTTTAGCCCAAAAGAAACAATAATACTTAGTCTTTTGCTTTGGGTTCTGGGTTTTTCTATGTAAAAATACTCTATTCCGCTATAGAGCAGGGGTATTCAACTCGTTCCAGAAAGGGCCAGGAGGGTCCAGATTTTCTTTGCATCCACCCACTCCACCAGGTGATTTCACTGATTAACTGATTCCATCTGCTCAAAGTCACGTTAATCAGTGAAATGACTTGTTGGAGTGGGTGGATGCAAAGAAAGCCTGCACGCTCCCGGCCCTTTCTGTAACAAGTTGAATACCTGTGCTCTATAGTATAACATTCATAAGTAACAGATTGATCTTTACATAATTATAAATGCTTCTATCACATTTTAAGAGACCCTCACTGCTGCCCCTGCTGGTCTGAACATAAAGTGCACACAGACCATATCAACATCTGCAAATTATTTTTTCCATTACAGGAAAACAAACCTCTCCAGTCATCTGGATTTTCATTAGCTCTGTTTTTTTTTTTTTTTTTTTTTTTTTTTTTTTTTTTTTTTTGGGGGGGGGGGGGGGGTCAGATGATGTAATGTGCATATTTGAGCAATTTAGCGTGCAATCAATATACTTGACTCTCTGACTGCTAGATCATTTGGTTTCGATGAAAACCATGCTAACACGTTCCGAAAATATTCACATTGCTTAAACAGTTTTGTTGAATTTGTAGAACGTGAGCAACAGACAGACAACGGCAAAATTGAGGAGTAAAACGCTACAAATTTAAAGCAATCAGTGGATATCAGAATTAGGAAACCATTAACCCGAATTCTAAATTATGATGGATAAATCTTAAGTATGATTGTATTAAAAAAAACAAAAAAAATCTTTGGCATTAAAATAATGGTTCTGGTTTACATGTTAAATTGGTCAATTTAACGTTTTTCACAGTAAATCTGTATTTTTCTAATCTTTGTTGGGGGGGAAGAGTTTTATTTTGAAAACACTGAAAAGTTTCACTTGTTAAACGTCTGTTCTTGCATTTTGAATGTTTTTTGTGACGTTTATTTTTAAAGGTGTTATGAGAAACGTTTTGTTATTCTTTATTTATTATTCACCAACATGTTGAACTCATTTTGTATCCGCTAAAATTATCTGACTGTTCAAACTCCATTCTCAATAAAATTAACTTTTAAAACTGAGCTTTGTTTTAAATTCTGCTTTATGGATTTTAACGAGCACCTTATCGTTTACAGCGGAGATACTGGGAAGTATATTTTGAAGAGAATATTTTTTGTTACTCTACATAACCTACGACTGGCAAAATACAAAGACCCAACATGGACTACAACTCTACAAAACAGGTTTTGTTGACAGCTTTTATCTCCCAATGGCCGAAAGCTCGAAGGGGGATTATGTCGTGGTGATTTACTTCCTTCTGTTCATCTCAAAATGGGTATAAGCGTTGTGAAATCAACTTCTCTTACATATTAAGGAGGAATTTCAGGAAACGTGGTACAAGTCTTTGTTATAAGTTGGTAATACACATATTACAATATCATTTGAGTTGGCCCCATTTTACCAGAGTTATGGCCCTTGATTTACAAATCCAGGCTCACTCAGTTTCACGAGTGGATGCCTGCATTCTGAAATCAACTCCTCTCACATTTTTAGCAGGAATTTTGGGAATCTTGGTACAATTCCTTGTTAGAGGTTGGTAATACACATTGTAATACTGAACAAAATTGCCAGTTTTTGGCAATCTTGTACAGTTATAGAGTTATGGCTCTTGATTAACAAACCTAGACACCATGTTTCATGAGTTGGTGTCTGAATTTTGAAATCATCTATCACATACCTTGAAATGTCAGAATGTAGCAAGCACTTTTACTAAAGCAGCTTTTGCCAGTGGGGGATATTGTGGTCTCAGAACACTCTTGTTCTTGTTAAACAGTCTGAACTTGTGAAATTTATTTTATTTTGTCTAGAATGTGTTGAGTTCATTTAACAAAAAACAAACAAAAAACAACAGCAATATTTACAAAAAAATTTAATGCTAGACAAAAAGAAACTGTTAAAGAGTTTAGACTCATCATTTTGAAGAACAATGAATCCCTTCTGGTAGTCAGAATGCAGCACACCAATCTTAGCCATACGTAATATGCATAGAGAGAAACATCCAACAAAGTGGTTAAAGAAGGCAGGAAAAAAACAAACCCCAAACGATTTCACAGACACAAAAATGGCCGTATGTGTCATTGCTCCCGAGGTACTTCGCAGCAAGGCAGCGCCAAGCTCAGGTAAGGCTTTGTGGTGCTTGAAAAACTGGTAGATCAAAGGCGGGAGGTCGAAAAAAAATCATCTTGCAGCGAGTCGAAGCTTTTCAAAAATCACAGTACAATCACTATTCAAATGTCTTGATGCAGCATAAAAAGGCTTCTGAGCAAATAGGGACAGTCGAAGAATGTCACCTAAAAATATCACATATGCCAAAGGGTTTGTGGTTCTTTAAACTAATGTTGGACAGTGTTCTAAAAAAAAAAAAAAAAAAAAAAAAAAAAAAAAAAAAAGATTAGCACATTGTTAGCTTGCCATTTGAGTGGTTCAAGATGCTCCCAAACCAACAATCTGCGGTTTATCTCACGGGTTCACATCAGGAAGACACCAGAAAAGTCACTGCTTTGAAGGGAAAGGTGCAGCACCGAACGGGTCGAGCTCCACCGGTTGAGACTGTGGCGTCTGCTGCTGTTGGGGTCCACCGTGAATAACCAGTTCTGTGAAGGGCACTGCTCCAAAATCATCCATGATTCGGCTGTCTCCAAATGCACCGTGAATTGAGCCGGCCCAGGACCTGCCGTTGGCTGTGCCCATGTCGACCTGGCACTGGCCATGTCTGCTGCCGTCCTGAGGATGGAAGGGTTTGGCACCAAACGGGTCTAAGTGAGCCTCGTCTCCTGGCAGAGGCGTGCTGTTGTCCTTGCCTTCAGCCATCGTTATATCGACGCTGATGTTCTCTTTAGAGTCAGAGGTGCTTAGAAACTCATTGCTGCTCTGCGAGTCTCTTCGACCAACCTTCTTGTGTCGGCGCACTCGCTCAGGGGTGCGGAAGGTGGGTTTATTGGATTTGCGTCCTCCAGTTGGCGTACCATGATGTCGCTTGCCGTTGCCACCACCTGCAGAGGCATCCTGCTTGGTTTTTCTCTGGCGCGATGACAGCTTCTGGAGGCTGCGCTGCTTCAGCCTCTGTTGTTGAGGGCTGGTCGAGTCCTCAAAGGAGGGCTGGAAGATATCTTCTGCACTTCTCGATGTGGTGGGAGGTGGCACTGTGGGGACCGGCTGGAAGGGAGAGAAGCCGAATATGTCGATACCTTCGGGGGAAATTGGTGGAGTTTGACCCATCGGAATGTCGCTGCCACTCTTGCTGGATTTGGACAAATTCCGACTAAATGGAGCTTTGGTAAAAACATCAAACTCTTCTGTGGTTTGATGCTCCTGACTGACTTGCCTGAAAGGCGCTTTGGCAAAGATGTCTGTGTTTTCTGACAGTCTGGTGGGAGAGGTTCCTCCAACAAAGGGAATGGCACCAAAGACATCTACAGCTGGAGCCAATGCCGCCGCTGCACTAGGTGACTCAGGAGGCGTGATTGGAGTCATCCCAGAGTTACTGTGAGGACTCCTGGTGGTTGCAGCAGCTTGTTTGTGGACTGTAGTAGGTTTCTTTGCACGGCTCCTGACCCTGGCTGGGTCATCATCAGAGTCCGAGCTGTGCTTGTCATCCTCCAACTCACCCTCTTCCTCAGAGTCCATCAAAAGAGGATGCTGTCCCAAATTCTCTGGTTCTGTATCATCATTGAACTCACCGTGCTCACTGTTCAGGGCTTCATCCTCATCAGGCTCCTCGTCCTCACTGCTTTTTGGAGAAGGAGGATCGGACTCAAAGTCGCTGTCGGACTCCTCACCTGATCTGCAACTTTGTTGAGCCATGGAGTTCTTTTTGCCTTGCTTGGGCTCCTTGGCTGCTGCTCGCTGCAGTACCTCAACAGTGGTCGAGACAGTCACAGGGACAGGGACGCCGGCTTCCTCAGCCTGATTTGGCTCGATCACATCAGTACCTGCAGGGAAACAAAATACCCACAAACATAAGCCTGAAAGATCCTGCAAACTATTAAACCACAATTTATAATATTCTGTTACACATCAATCTGCATTTCAAGGGGTGGTGGCCAAGCGTTTAGTGCACTTGTTTCCAGTGTGGAAGGTTGCAGGTTCAAGGCCACCCCTGCCCATTCTCCGTGTATTGGGGAGTTGCATCAGGAAGGGCATCTGGCAAAAAAAAAAAAAAAAGTGTGCCAAATCAACATGCAAATAAGGGAGAAGCTGAAGGGACTCACTTAACATAAATCTAAATTTTAAACTACAAACTCCCAAACTGTTCCAAGAGTATAGACCCCGATCTAAAGCTCAGGACAGGTCTGAAATCAAGCACTGGTTTTCACACGTTGCTGCATCCAGTACACTACAGGGGCGTGTCCTTGCTTGGGGTGTGACTTGTACTCCAAAAACTATGGTATCTCCCCAAGAATCATTCCATTGGTATCCAAGCATCCTCTTGTAAGTCTGACTGGTGGAAAGCCTGGCTGGACCCAACATGCAATACTAACAAAGTATGGAAAGATGCCCTGGTGCTGTGTGCCACCTTGGGTCCGGGACTGCAACCACCCAGCAACTGGTCCATTCCCACCTCTTAAAAGTAGTCTTATCAGCCACTGCCAGGTGAAGTGTGGCCTTGTCCTTGGCCTTCTCCATATGCTAAGGTCCCCAACACTCAGGCATTAATAACCACCCACAAGAATGGACCTGAAGATCATGTGTCCCAACACCAAGTACAAATAAATCCAAGAACGAGTGTTAGTCAAAGCCAAAAGCAAAAGTTTCCGGATGAGAAGTGATCCAAAAACAACGTACGTGGAAATAAGTGATGGGCTACTTTAGAGGAATTGTGAAGACACCGGCTGTGCAGACGAAAGCTGCAACCAAGACTTAATTAATCAATGATTTATCAACTAATAAATTAACCGGCAACTAGCATTTTCATAATCAATTGATTTCAGCAAATTTTTTGTAAGTCCTAATTCTGTGATTTGAACTTCTTTAATATGAATATTTTCTGGTTTCATTAACGAATTTCAGACAATAAACTGACACAACTGACATTTTTCACCACTTTCTGACATTTTATGGACCAAACGATGAAATGATTCATCAAAAAAATAATCCACAGAGCAATCGTGAAAATAATTTAAACAGTAAAGGTTTAAGAATCCCGCGACCCAATCCCGGATAAGCAGTTGAAGATGAGTGAGGTCTGGACACACACACACACGGACACACACACACACACACACACACACACACACACACACACACACACACACACACACACAGAGAGAGAGAGAAAAATAAAAGGTGCAGCTTTTTAACTCACATTGCTTTCATTTGAAGCTCAGCTGTTCAAAACAAAAAAACAGATAAATTGAAGGTGTCAGAAGCCCATTTCCATTCCTATAAATTGTGACTTGTATTTGGCATTTTATGAAGAAACTCTTTGTGTTGTTTTATTTCCAAGAGATTTGCATAACGGCGACTTAAAAACGAGCCTAATTAGTGAGTGGCTCGTCTCCAATATCATGTAAAATAAGTTGCAGTCAATGAGCCAGCGTATTGTTGGTGCATCGGAAAGCGGAGCTTGACTCCCCGCTGTGAGCACCAGCCGAAAAATGGTTTCACGTCTCAAACTGGTGGCAAAGCCAAAAACTTCACCGATTAAAACTTTGCAGCGCTAAAGTCAGCACAAACTTTAAGAATTTCTTCATGTTCAAAACGCACGTTAGACAACGAAAAATGACACAAACATGAAAAACTGCTGTCCAGTTTGGTGAACTTCAGACTCCGTCCCTTCTGCGCAGCAAGTCATGAAACACACGGAGAAGTATTTTGAAATGTGCACATGGATTTTTATTCATATGTAGGAATGCCAAGAAAAAGCGCTGACAGATTTTTCTCTTCTTGCTCTTTAGTTTCCTCGGCAGGACCAAAGACTTAGAAGGCTTTTAATTTGTTGATCTAAAAATAGCCTTAAAGCATCTTGAATCAGTTTTTCAAAAATCATAAAAATGGTGAGACATGGGAAGAATTTATTCCCGTTTTTTTCTGACATTCATTTATTTTCTGCCACTTATCCGGGTCGTGGTGGCAGCAGGCCAAGCAGCTCATCCCACACTTCCCAATCCTTAGCCAAGTCAACAGAGGCAAATCACTGGTTGAGCTAATAGGATTAATAAACGGAATAGTTTTGCCAGTGCTGAATGCTTGGTCTCCAAAGTAAAGGTCAAACAAGGTCAATGTCCAGTGGATTCTATATGTGACATATGTTACCCCGTAACATGAACTAAGCATGACAGATGATGCAAACTGTTACTTTTTAAAACCCAATTAACCAATAATTTGCATCATTTTTTTTTTTTATCAAAATTGGAGCAACTTTATGAAAATAAAGTCCAAGACATATTCAGTGACTTGAAAATGTTCATGTTTCCATCCCGTGACTTATTTACAGGTATTATCAAGTTTTTTGAGATTTGCTTTCAGTTTGAATTTGAGGAAGATAGTAAGTCCCTTCGGCTGCTCCCTTGTTTGCACTTGGGGTCGCCACAGCAAATCAAAGGTGGATCTGCATGTTGAATTGGCACAGGTTTTACGCCGGATGCCCTTCCTGACGCAACTCCACATTACATGGAGAAATGTGGCAGGGGTGGGATTTTTATTCTTTATTTTTTTGTATTTCTTGCAATTTAAATGTTCCAATACTTTTGGAGGGCACCGTATCCTAACCTTATGATGAGTGCAAAATGAGAATGGTATTATTACTGTTTTGTTTAAGAATGTTTAATTTTCACTGTTGCTGCACTTTATGTGAAATCAATCATATTGTATATCATAAAGATATGACAATATTGACATATGATAATTTGGCCATATACAGCCCTACTGTCAACTAGCTGAAAAGTTTGAATATTAATTTACATCTACATTAAATATGCTTAAAGTGGCAAGGGGTTAAGAGCGCTATAATTAGGGGGGGCTGGAGCCCACCCCCCAAAGCTGAAAAATTTTAGCCATGCCAATGCTCCCCTGAAGCATATGCTCCAAAAAAAAGTCTGAAGGATCTAAATGACACGGTGAGATGCTGAAGAACTTCACTCATTCATGCCTGCAACATATACATATTTTAATATTATAATATTACAATAATTTATTGTTATATTATATTTCATAGACAAATGAATCAATTTTATTTGATAAAAAATGTATGATTTTCAAAGGGACAAGGCCAGCGCTATGACAGGGCAAACATTTTTGTGAACATAGCTAGCTGTTGGTAAGTCAGCGGTGGTTTAGGGTTTTATTCACTGGCTGAACAGCTGAAGACTCATTTGAAGCTTGTACACCATCTACACACTAACTGCTAGCATGCTAGTAAGACGGGCTAAGAGGGAATAAATCTGAAACCGTAACATATACAGACTACCATCTGGTGGGTTTCTGAGAAACAAATAAATGGAAAAATATTAATTCAACAAGATGGCTAGCTAACAAATGTTTCCAGCTTGTGATTGGACAGCTGCGTGAATACACCCCCAGCCCACCCATCTGTAACTGGTACAAACGGTTAAATAAATAGATTCCCAAAATCATGGCATCTTTGTTAGCAACAAACGCGTCACTGTCAATTTCAACTTTTTCAATTTATTTTCATTTATACAGCGCCAAATCACAACAGAGTTGCCTCAAGGCGCTTCACATAAGTAAGGTCTAACCTTACTAACCTCCAGAGCAGCAGTGGGAAGGAAAAACTCCCTCTGAGGAAGAACCCTCATGCAGACCAGACTCAAAGGGGTGACCCTCTGTTTGGGTCATGATACCGACACAAATTACAGAACAGTTCACAAAACGAATATACAGGAAATGCTGTTGGTGCACAGGACAGGAGGGTCTCCAGCACAAATACCACACCCGTCTCTGAATGGAGCTGCACCTTATCATCAGAAAGACAACAAATACAGTCTAATTTGTTAGCATTAAACAACAACAAAAACAGGAAATACTAAGGTGATCGCCGGCCACGAGCCTTAAGCTTCACTAAAAGACCCAGAATTTAGGTAAAGTTTCCTAATAAAATGAATTAGAGTAAAAAGCGTAAAACTACACTATGCCCATATGCTAACCATACAAAAGGGAGAATAAACAAAATAAACAGAATCTGTTTTATTGACACAGGGAGATCATTCCAGAGAACAGGGGCATGATAAGAGAAAGCTCTATGACCCGCAGACACAAAGTAGTCCTGCACCCTGAGAATGCAAAGCCCGGGCCGGTACGTAAGGTTTAATTAGGTCAGCTAAGTAGGGAGGTGCCAGTCCATGAACAATTTTATAGACTAGTAGCAGAACCTTAAAATCTGATCTCACTGGGACAGGAAGCCAGTGAAGGGATGCTAAAATGGGTGAAATGTGGTCGAACTTTCTGCTTCACGTTAAAAGTCTGGCTGCAGCATTTTGAACCAATTGGAGAGCCCTAATGCTGGACTGCGGTAAACCAGAAAATAGAACATTGCAGTAGTCCAATCTAGAAGAGATAAATGCGTGGATCGGGGTCTCAGCATCAGCCATAGACGAAATGAGACGAATCTTCGCTATATTTCACAGGTGGAAGAAAGCAGTCCTCGTAATATTTGTAATGTGGAGGTCAAAGGACAATGTAGGATCATAACTCACCCCAAGGTTCCTCACTTTGTCAGTGTGATGTATGACACACAAGCCTAGGCTAAGTGTTAAAATTGATGCCGATGTCTCACTGGACCAAGAACCATCATTTCAGTCTTATCAAAGTTTAAAAGTAGGAAGTTTCTAGACATCCAACTTCTCACTGATGCAAGGCAATCTTCTAAGGATTTTATGTGAATGAGATTACTCGCAGTTATCGGCATGTATAACTGAGTATCATCTGCATAGCAGTGAAAGGTAATCTCACAATGCTGCAATATGTGCCCAAGGGGTGCTATATAAAGGGAGAAAAGCAGGGGGCCTAAGATGGACCCCTGTGGAACCCCAAATTTCATGCCACTAAGGTTAGAGGTAGTGTTACTGTACAAAACACAGTGAGAATGGCTGGTCAAGTATGACGTCAACCATGTAAGGGCTCTCCAAGGAATCCCAAAGTGATTTTCTAGCCTATCAAGTAGAATATGATGATCCATGGTATCAAATGCAGCACTGAGATCTAACAGCACCAGAACCGTAGTGGTGTCTGAATCCATTGCAAGCAGAAGATCATTCACCACTTTAGTGAGAGCCGTCACTGTGGAATGATATTTTCTAAAAGCAGACTGCAGTGGCTCAAATAGATTATTCTCAGTAAGATAGTCCACAAACTGCCGTGAAACCACTTTTTCCAGAATTTTAGAGCAAAATGATAGATTTGACATCGGCCAATAGTTTTTCAATACACAAGGGTCAAGATTAGGTTTCTTAGATAGATAAACTTTATTGATCTTACAGAGGAGAAATTCACATTAAGTAATGGTTTAATCACTGCAGATTTGAAACATTTAGGAACAGATCCAGAAGTTAAAGAAAGATTAATAACTTTCAGCACAGTCGGCCCAAGAATGGGCCACAGGTCCTTAAACAGTTTTGTTGGTATAGGATCAAATAAACAGGTTGTGCTTTCTGTTGACATGAGTTTCGTCAGCATGCCAAGAGAGATACTCTCAAATTCTGTAAATCTAGGTAATACCTCAGTAATGGCGCCAACCTCAATAGCAGTGTGTAGTGACTGGGTTAAGGCATGCTGGGATATGTTTAACCTAATGTCTTCTATTTTCTTCTCAAAGTAATCCAGGAAATCTTGTGCTGTAAAAGAACGAACTACAGGTGGTTGTCCATGAATAAGTGTTGCCACCGTGTCAAACAAGAACTTTGAGTTACAGTGGGGCCAAAAAATATTTAGTCAGTCCCTGACTGTGTAAGTTCTCCTTCTTAGAAAGATGAGAGAGGTCTGTAATTTTCATCATAGTCAGACTCCAAACTCAACCATGGCCAAGACCAAAGAGCTGTTGAAGGACACCAGGAAGAACATTGCTGACTTGCGCCAGGCTGGGAAGAGTGAATCTACAATAGTCAAGCAGGTTGGTGTGAATAAATCAACTGTGGGAGCAATTGTGAGAAAATGGAAGACATACAAGACCATTGATAATCTCCCTCAATCTGGGGCTCCATGCAAGATCTCATCGTGTGGGGTCAAAATGATCATGAAAACGATGAACAAAAATCCCAGAACTACACGGAGGGACCTGATGAAAGACCTGTAGAGAGATGGGACCAAAGTAACAAAGGCTACACACTACGAAGAGAGGGACTCAAATCCTGTAGTGCAGGCGTGTCCCCCTGCTTAAGCCAGTACGTGTCCAGGCCCATCTGAAGTTTACCAGAGAGCATATGGATGATCCAGGAGAGGATTGGGAGAATATCATGTGGTCAGATGAAACCAAAATAGAACATTTTGCTAAAAACTTAACTCGTCATGTTTGGAGGAAGAAGAATGCTGAGTTGCATTCCAGGAACACCATATCTACTGTGAAGCATGGGGGTGGAAACATCATGCTTTGGAAACATCATGTTTTTCTGCAAAGGGGACAGGACGACTGATCTGTGTTAAGGGAAGAATGAACATGACCATGTATAGTGAGATAAGCCAAAACCTCCCTCCATCAGTGAGAGCATTGAAGATGCAACGTGGCTGGGTCTTCCAGCATGACAATGATCCCAAACACACCGCTCGGACAACGAAGGAGTGGCTCCGTAAAAAGTATTTCAAGGTCCTGAAGTGGCCGAGCCAGTCTCCAGACCTCAACCACATAGAAAATTTGTGGAGGGAGTTGAAAGTCTGTGTTGCCCAGCGACAGCCCCAAAACATCACTGCTCTGGAGGAGATCTGCATGAAGGAATGGGCCAAAATACCAGCTACAGTGTGTGCAAACCTGCTAAAGACTTACAGGAACCGTTTGACCTCTGTCATTGCCAACAAAGATTATGTTACAAAGTACTGAGTTGATTTTTTGTTATTGACCAAATACTTATTTTCCACCATAATTTACAAATAAATTCTTTAAAAATCCTACGTGATTTTCTGGATTTTTTTTTCTCATTTTATCTCTCATAGTTGAAGTGTACCTATGTTGAAAATTACAGACCTCTCTCATCTTTCTAAGTAGGAGAATTTGCACAATCAGGGACTGACTACTTTTTGGCTCCACTGTATGCCTGTTTTTGTTGATCAAAGCAGAGTAATAGGTCCGCTTTGTAGCCAGTAATGCATGTTTATTTTCTAAGACAGCATCACGCCACGCAAGGTGGAATACTTCTAATTTTGAACTACGCCATTTCCGTTCCAGGTAATCATTGAACCAAGGTGACTGTGTTTTGGGGGAGCGCGGCTTTAACACAGGAGGCGCAATCGTGTCGAGTGTTGTTTTGAGCACTGAGTTTAAACTATCCACAAGACTGTCTACTGATTGCCAAATGTGAAGCTAAGACATCAGGCAGTTGAGCTTTGAGTTCAGTCTTCGTTGAAGAGTTGATGCATTGGCGTAGTGATATACAAGGTTGTTGTTCCACTAAACACAGCAGCGAAACTGTAAACTTAATAAGTGAGTGATCAGAGACCACTGATGTAAGAGGCATAATGTCAATATTCATGACAGCAATACCATGCGTGAGAACCAAATCCAGGGTATTTCCACTAATGTGCATCGAGTCCTGAATGCATTGCCGAAATCCTAATGCACCCACAATTTCCATAAATGATTTACAGAGGGGATCAGAAGGCTTACTTATATGAACATTAAAGTCACCGATGATCAGAATGTTATCTGCACTCGTTGACAAGTTTGAGATGAACGCACCAAATTCATCTAAGAATTCAGAATATGGGCCAGGAAGCCTAATACAGTGACAAAGTAATACGGCTGATTTTTATTCTTCTGACCTTGGCAATGCGTAATATCCTGAACAGAGCGGAGAATCAGATGCTCAAACGAGTTATATTTGTGACCCCAACAACTAGTAAGCTAAACCTAGATTTATAAATAAGAGCAACGCCCCCGCCTTGCTTCCCATCATGGGGAACGTGACTAAATGTATATGCTGGTGGGCAGGCCTCATTTAAGGGGAGGTCAGCTGTAGGTTTAAGCCAGGTTTCACATAACCCAATCATACCTAAGTGATTATCAATAATTAGATCATTAATCAACAATGATTTTGAGGATAGTGATCTTATGTTAATGAGACCCAGACTAAGGACCTCAGTGAGGTTGACAGTTGAACTGTTTGGGTTTAGGGGTGGTTCCAGAGTAGCATATATAAGATGCCTAGAAGTAGGTTTAGGTTTGAGACATTCCACGCACGTTGTAGGTAGCAACCATTGGGCCATCCTCAATTTCATCATCATCCAATGTAGTAATGGGTATTAAGTTTGCAAAGCATATCTCTCTATGATTTTTATGTACACATCTATGGAAGCAGGCCACAGTCTCAACTTGTTGAATTTTCCTCCCTGGCAGATAAACTACACTATCACCATAGTGGATTTTCTGCACTAATTTCCACGCTAAGTTAATGGATTCCACAGCCACATTTGTCATAAGCCTTGCAGGGTCTCTAATCACCTGTTCCATGGCCTGCTGTAAATTCCTAATGTTACCCTCCTTGTAGAGCTCTATCTATGTTTGCATACATGATGGCGGTGCCTTCCCCAGTAGGGTGGAGGCCGTCCAGCATCAGCAAGCCACTGCGGCCCCAGAATGAAGGCCAGTTATCAATAAAGCTAAAGCCTTGCTGTCTACAAAATTGCGCCTGCCACCTATTTAATGATGTCAGCCTGCGAAATGCCTCATCAGTACCCCGGGAGGGGAGGGGACCAGAGACTATTAATCGATGCCGACACATCTTTCTGGCAAGGTCACAAGTCCTCTATATGTCCATTTTTGTAACCTCTGAGTGCTTCATCCTGACATCATTGGTGTCAATATGAATAACTATGTGACTATATCTCATGTCATGTTCCTTAGTCTGTCTTCCCTTCTGCAGCATCAGCACCCTAAGATGGGATGCAGTGTTGGGAGCTCTGGCTCCATGAATATATTTAACGTCAGCCAGTGTCTGTAACCTGACTTTGCAGGTGATAGAATCCCCTATCACTAAAGTCCAGCGTTTCGGCCTAGAGAAAGGAGTGGAAGTCACTCGTGGGCTCAGAGAATTCACATCGGGCAAATCCAAGGGGGAGAACGATTCACAGTTCGCAGTGGCGAGTGTGATCGGGGTACCACAACCGGGCACCAAGCCCTACAGGGCTTCCTCCACCTAGCCAAAGTCTGAAAGCCGTCCTCCACAGCCAGCGTTTCTAGGCTGATGCTAATTGGAATGCTAGCCGGCCCAACACTAACCTTGTCGTTGCAATAAAGGGGAGTTCCGAATTCTTCAACCTGGGCCCCATTTTTAGTGTTCTCAATAGTAATGAACTCAATAGTAAGATAGTTTACTAATGTTTTTGTCCAGAGTAAAAGGTAGAACCCAAAAACATCGAAACACAGAACCCAGGATGGAAAAACTCCAGAGCTCTCCATTAATGTTATGAGGTTTTGGTTCTTTGTTTTGTATGATTTTTAGTTTTGTTGAACAGCCATGCTAAAAAGAACATCTTGCTCGTGATGTAGTGGTGGACAGACATCAAACCTGAAACCACTTACCCCCTCGTTTATACACCACAAATTAAAATAAACAAAAAAGGAATCCAATGTTTATTGATTTTAAATGTATTTTTATTCATCAGTAACATTCTATAAAGAAATACATTCAGACAGTATGATACAGGACCTTTTACACAGTCTGCTGCAAAAACAAAATGACAATCTTATTTTATCTGTATGTTATCTGTGCAGAAGAGCTGCTGATTAATGACAATGTTCAACACTTCTAATATGAAAAAAAGAACAATTAAAAAAAATCTTAAATTTTGAGCTGATGTGAAGCTGGCACACACAAAAAAGTTAGAAAAGGGGAAACCACACCCCCAAAACCAGACAGCAAAAAGCACAGAAACCTTGTAAACAATAAAACAAAAGTTTAGTTTTACAAAACCACACGCATGGTTTTGGTCATATCAAATCCAGGGATAATATTTCACATTTCATCGCACTTTTTATAGAAAGTAAAGTGCACTTAATAGCTCTGGTCATCCCTTTTTGTAACAAAAGAATTTTGGAGGAGATCCATCCACCAGTACACATGAACAAGATGTTTCTGAGCATGGCTGTCTTACTGAATGGAAAAAACAAACAGTGAAGTGAAATGAAGCACAGGATTCCCTGATAAAAGCAGGAAGTGAAATGAAGAGAAAGATGAAGCATCTTAACTTACCTTCAGCTAATACAATTGCTTTTGTGGATGGATGAGTCTCACTTGCTGCATAAAGTGGAGCAACAGCAGCAGAGTAAGGATCAACCCAACATACAGCCCTTTAGGATTGTATGGATTACAGATGGAAAATCCGCTGGGAGCAATTGACTACCCACGTTTCTGCTGTATAACATGCCATCAGATGGCCGTGCCCAACTCCAGCTAAAAACATTGTTTATGCTTGATGTCATTTTGAATTTAGTGGCATGGTTAAGGTGGAGCTAAAGATCTCCCACCACCAGCCATAAGAGGGTCATGCACTTGTGTTGTCTGCTGTCCATCTTTTTTGACACTCTTCTGGTCTTAGGGTGACCAGATGTCCCACTTTGTTCCGAAAATTGGGCTTCAGTAAACTGAAGCCTGACTATAACAATAACAACACTGGAAACCATCTCAATTTCTGGAACAAAGTGGGACATTTGGTCGCCCTATGTGGTCCAGAGGCTGAAGTGGGACACAGCAGGAGCACATGATGTTAGTAGAGTTGAATACACACATACATTCCTCTCCAAAATACTGGAACATCAGTACCACAAGATGTGCTAGTTCACTGAAGATGTTTGGGTTTGAAGTAAAAACAAACGTTTTCTTATGAGACCAGGCAGTTATTGGAATTGAGCAACAAATATTGGAACAGATAAGCCTTAAGGTAATTACCATATTTTTAGATTTTATTGCCTCTTAGGGGTCGTTTCGGAGAGACCATTTTTTTATTTTTAAGTCTTGTTTTCAGAAGGTGAAATGCTGGTTAACTGGGTTGAGGTCTGGTGACTGACCTTCCACTTTCGTCCTCTGACGAAGTCCTCTTTTGAGCTGGTGAAGTGTTTTGGACTGTTTGACTTGGTCCTGGGTTCAAAACCCGCCACGCCCATTCCCTATATTGGATCTGCTGCAGTGGTCCCCATCAAAGAAATGAAAGCAAAAGAAATAAAGAACACTTCACAATGCTATGATAGTTGCGTCCGCCATGATGGGACTGTCTTTGTTGTAAAGCGATATGATTGTACATTTTGCAAAGTCAGGTAAGTTTGGTTCGTTTTTATTGAGCACGCTCAAAATTACTGCAATGTGATCCATGTCATATTACATCATAACAGCAAATGGCACGTCCTCACAGTGCTACATCGCATATAATCCCGGCACACTCACCCCGTGCAGAATACCGCAGTGATAAAGTTTCAGATTAATCATAGTTCCATAATGAATTCTGGTGAGACAGAGACTAGCTACCTGCTGTGAAAACCCTAAAAGGGAGCAGCCAAATGAAAAAAAAAAGAAAAAAAAAAATAAGTACAACCTCTAGGACTGCTATCCAGATTTCCAGGGGCGTGGCCAGCTGCTGACCCTGTGCTCACTTGTTTGTCAGTGTTTTTAAACTTATTTTAACATATATTCTTAAGCAATTCATCGGTTTAATGTGGATGACTTGTGAAAACTTCACCTCACACTGCACTTTATCGCAATGAAAATCGCGCTGCCGTGGATCTTTTTTTTTTTTTTTGTCTATCAGCGTTTGCGCAAGGGAACTGCCTCACAAGGCGGTAAGGCTTCCTCACCTACACCAGAAAACACCTTCTGCCACTTTGCTAACCTGGTGGGGCTCCTTCAGTATGTCTATCTGTGGACTGTCAGGAAATGTGATGGCCTCTTAAACATCTGGGGAAGAGGAAAAACCATGGATCAAGGGGAGGCGCGAGGCACCGACTCTGGAGATGCCGCAGCAGATTCCCGCTGCCTCTTATCAGTCTAACGTCCATTGGGTAAATAAAGTCAATGAACTTGCGCTAACTGTGACTGTGAATTTAGACAGAGCAACCTTGTGTGTCTGACGAAAACACGGCTTAAAGATCTTCACGATACACCGAGCCTGTCAGGCTGTACCGCTGTCAGAGCGGACAGGGACGAGCGCACTGCACACAAATCCATCGGACGGCCTGTGTTTGTGTTCGTGGATAACAGCTGGGCCACACGAGAGCAAGTGTGCACACCTGACTATGAGATACTGAGTGTATCTTTTAGACCATTTTATCTTCCTTGGGAGTTCAGACAGATCACCGTCATTCTTTCATACGTGCCCGGCCCAAATGACGACGCAGCAGGAGAGAGACCAGCAGAGAGCTGTAATAATGCACTCAGCCCCTCTGCTGACCAGCCCCTCTTTGTTCTGGGGGACTTTAACTCCTGTAATCTGTCTGACCACTTGCCCACCCTACAGCAATATGTAGACTGTCCCACACGTCTACATCGGACGCTTGATCGTTGCTATGGCAACGTCCCCAAGGCTTACAAAGTGGTATGCAGACCGCCTCTTGGAAAATATGACCACAATGTGGTCCGAGAAAAGTAAAGAGCAACTCAGAGACTGTTTTGATGAAACAAACTGGGACATTTTCTTTGAATCCTGTCAGGATGGAGATGAACTCACTGACACCATCACATCTTACATTAAGTTTTGTGAGGACAATGTGTCAGAGACTAAGACTGAGAAAACATTCCCAAATAACAAACCCTGGGTACCTAAACAATTGAAAATCTGTCTTAATGAAAAGAACGCTGCCTTCTCCTTCTGCTCTGGTAATGTGCAAGTAATGCAGGAAAGGAGTACAAGAATAAACTGGAAAATCAACATTTTAGTGGCAACATAAAACAAGCCTGGGAGGGTCTAAATACACAAATGGGCAAAACCAATAAGAAATGTGATACTCTTACAACCACGAATCAATGTTTTGTTGATGAGTTAAACCAGTTTTTCTGTAGATTTGATAAAGTGGATGACAAACAGGAATGTGATGAGATCTGTAAAGCACCCACAGCAGTCACTAGCCAAACAAGGCCACTGGCCCAGATGGCCTGAAAGCCTGTCTACTCAAAGAGTGTGCTCCTCAACTAAAAGCAGTCTTCTGGAGACTGTTTAATTCCCTCCTGGTCACAGGAGCGCCCAAATCTTCGAAATTCTATACCAAAAAAGCCGGGGGCCTGAAGACTTCCGGCCCTTTGCCATAACGTCCATATTATGCAATGGAGAGAGTTTGAGTTGACCTCCTGACCACAACAGTGGCCAGTGAACTAGACCCTCTGCAGTTTGCCTATAATAGGGACAGAGGTGCTGATGATGCTGTGTTGATCTTGCTAGATGTGATCTCAAAGTTTTGCTTGCCAAAGCATACGCTAGGGTTTTGTTCGTAGACTTCAGTGCAGCTTTTAACTATATGAAATTACATATTCTTCTGAAAAGGCTGGCTGATTTAAATATTGTAAAAGGCCTGATGCTCTGGATCAGAGACTTTCTCTCTTGTCACCCTCAAAGGGTCTATGCTAATTATATTCTGTCAGCAGAGCTCATCATAAGCACTGGCTGCCCACGGGGTAGTGTTCTTTCAACATTACTCTTCTCTATTTTTACAAATGAATTTGCAGTTAATGACACAAATTTTAAATTGATTAAACACGTGGATGACATGGCCCTCATCGGCCTGCTACAGGAATCTGACTCTTCTGGTGAAGCCTCCTATCTTGCCCACACTAACGCGCTTGAAGCTTGGTGTCTTGACAGCCACCTAGAAATCAATGTGTCTAAAACAAAGGAGCTTGTTGTTCACACAAAGCTAGAACTGACAGTGCAGCCAGTTTCACTTGATGGCCAGCTTGTTGAAACTGTGGAAACCTTTAAATATCTCTGTACAGTCCTCGACAGTCGTTTGAGCTTCTCTGAAAACACCGACTTTATCTTTAAGAAATGCTCACAGCGACTCAGTCTTCTTAGAAGATGAAGCTGTCTTGGTAGAGCTTGTGTATTCTGCACATATTGAGAGTGTTTTAACATCTCTGTGCTTGGTTTGGTCACTTGAGTTGCAAGTGTAAGGTCAAGCTAAACAGAATTGAGAAAATGACTGGGAAAATTGTGGGAAAATCCCAGAAGCCTCTGGCCCACATTTACAGTGACAGGATGAGGAGGAAAGCTCAGAGAGTCCTAGCAGACAGCTCTCATCCTCTGTCCTGTCAGTTTGAGCTCCTGAAGTCTGGGAGGCGCTACAGAGCCGCTCTGGCCAAAGGCTCTTTGAAAAAATCCTTCATACCAAATGCCATCGCCATCATGAACTCGACAAAGTGACCGACCTATAGACAGAACCTGAACAGCTCTACCTCTATGTTTTACTTATTTTACTCTATCTTATTTTACTTCTTCTTTTATTCCAATATTGACAATATTTTACCTCTGTTTTTATTGTGCTTATTATATGTTTTTATGTATGACAGTGTTTGTATTTTAGTGCTGTCTGTCTCCTGTCCTGGTGAGGCGAAGACAATTTTCCATCTCGGTGGACAATAAAGAATTATTCTATTCTATTCTGTATATCCTCTGCCGCTTCATTCAAGGAAGGAATAGCAGACTATGATGTGGGCAGAGATCGAAACGTACAAGCAGTCTTACTGTTCCTGTAGACTTCTGAATTCATTTTGCTGCCATCATGATGCCTGTCCAAGTGGTTTCCACCTCTTGCCCACAGACTACTAGGATAGACTCCAGCCCCCTACAAGATCATTGACCATGTCATTAGCTGTGTTTCCATTACAGATTCCATTAACTGATGGAATCTGATGACTGGGTTCTGTGTTTTCGCGGCAACTGTCATTCTAACGAAGCTCCTGTGAGGGCGGCAACTTCAAAGTAATGGCGAGGGAACATTAAGTCCTGCGAAATATTGCCATTTTTTTTAATCCAATGCGGTCATAACGTTCTCAAGTTCTCCATCTCTTACATCATCCACACATACCGCATGGTGTATTTTAGAATGTCATGTGACACTTTCTGTACATCATGTGACCTGTAATAACTGAAACAGTGCTTCCATTGCTGTTTTTCAAAATAAGCACCCCCCCCCCAACATTTTAAACAGTTTTAAAATATATTTTTAAAATCTCAAATCCAAACATCTTCAGTTCATAGCTGGTTGGGGGGAGGGGGGGGTATGCCTTGTTCCTTTTGGAGGGCACTGCACATACAGTATAAATCACAATAGAAATAAATGGTCATGCAACACACCATTATGGCACAGATGCAGAAAACTAATTAGCTGATCAAAAATTATTTCCACATTTTTTTCATGCCAGCCTTCAGAAATGACAGTTGGCCCAAAAGAGACCATTTGCTCCCATTTCTGGGGGTTAAATTTAGCACAAAGTATCTTTCAATCTGTTTGGTTTTCATTAATTTCTTTTTGGTTTCTCTTGCCATCCAAATGAAAAAACAAAATCTTATTCCCACGAAGCAACAAGTAAAAACAATGAAATATTTCCACACATACATTCAAATGTTGTATTGCATCATTATTTTGCATCGTGTTCTACTCTACACCGAAGCCAACGAGACACAATGATTTTGTAAAAAAAAAAAAAAAAAAAAGATACAAATAATAATTCTTTGCACGCTATTAAAAAGTCTTACATGTGTAACAGCTAAGAACGTTTATCATTAAATATATTCTAATTTTCCTATCAAAATAGCAATGAGTTGACGTGTAAGAAGCTGTAGGGGTTACGTAGGCACAGAAGCTTATTGCTGCCACTGAAATACTGCACCTTGATTTTTGACGTTATCGGCCGACCTTAGCATGGTTGTTTCCAGAAAAATGCACAAATTAAACCAGGACTTCGGGCACCAAAGAACAAAAAATACTTTTGTGGAAGACTACCTGCAGTGTTTTAATGTGAACAAGAATTGACATGGAGCTGGAAGTGCGTGTTGTTCTTTTAATTTGATATATTTAATAGGGACGCACCAATCCATAATTTTTCACTTCCGATCCGGTCTTGATACCTGAATTTGGATATCTGTGATACAGATACTTTTCCGATCCGATATCAGAGCTCTGTTTGCTTTAATATTATTATCATTATTGTTGATTTTATATGAGGATTTTCTTAAAAAGGAGACCTCAGTTCAGCTGTAATTTGCCAGAAGGTGTATCTAAGATGAAAACCTAGATTTGATGTTTTATTATTATTATTATTATTATTATTATTTTTATAGACTGTTATAGCCTTATTTTTATTGGCTTAAAGAGAAAAGACAGCACTCTTTCTCTGTCTGTCTCTCCTTCAATTTTCAATTTCAGTGGTGCTTTATTGATATGGGAGACATATGTTTACATTGTCAAAGCAAGTGTTAGAGTAAAAATTAAAAATTAAGTCCTCTGTCTCTCTCCCTGTCTGTCTCTCTCTCTCTCACTCTTTCTGTCTTGTTTGCTCTCTGTCTCTCCCTCTCCCTCCATCTCTCTCTTTTTCTTTCTCTCACTGTTTTCCTCCCTTTTTTCCCCCTTTCTGTTCGGCTCCTCCTCTTCGGCTGGACCCTGAGCTGGCTTTTCACAGCCTCGGGACAGTGAAGCAGCTAACTTTTTAGCACCCATTTTCAGCAACAATTCGGTTAATTTTTTGGAAAATCCGTGCTTGACGAACAGACAATTTGAACCAGAGAGCCAAACAGAAATTTGCAGCTAACCGCAGCTAGAACAGTGGGGAAGAGAGCTCTCTCAAACAGCCCGGCTTCAAAAACCTCCCTCTGCTCCTCCCACTCGGCAGTAAACAAGCAGAGAGCAAACAACAGCAGCTGAGAGGATTCAGAGTGACTCTTCTCCGGTATCAGAAAATGTCGTGGGTTGGATCGGTATTTTCCGATACATGAATTACGTCGGTATCGGATCGGTCCCATCCCTATTTAATATGATTGGGCTTAGAAGAAACCAACAGACACCGTGAAGAAACATTAACTTGGAGTATCTTCAGCAATGGCGTTGGCGTGACTGGTTTGTGGCAAACTGGATGCAAGTTAATGAGTCTGGAATTTCTACAGAAATGCTTTGACTGGAAGCCGATAATTCTGTTTTAACTTGTGGAGGCTGACGTTCCTTCAGCTAAACCCTGCTGTTGGTTTTGTCGTCAATAAAATGGTCTTGGAGTTAGAAAAACTGAAGCTCACGTTTTTAAAAACCTGTTTCCGCAGGTTTACGATGTATTAAGAACTATTTACTGTTTATTTTATGCATATCCTATGTAAATAAAGGTATCTACACATCTAATAAATGAACAAGTAGCTATTCAGTGATTCATTAATTACACAAAACATTTTACAGTTAATAAAAAAACAAAAATATTTTCTTAGTTCCAGTTTTTAAAAGTGAGGATTTACTAAAATGTCAACTGCACTGTTTGTTGGATAAAATAAGTCAAGAAGACGTCACTTGAGACTCACGAAACATTTCTATATGTAATTAAGCAAAAAAAAAAAAAAAAAAAAAACATGATTCAAGAGTGTTTCGTTAAAGTTCTCTAAATTAACAACAAAATACAAGCAAGTGAACACAGTGTGCTGGAGAGTAAAACTGCAAAACATTTACAATTTTCTAACTAAAAAATAGTTTGTTGGAATGTTCTGATTCACATTTCTTTGACTGGAGAACAAAAAGAGGCACTGGAATATTTGTGTTATTTTGGTTTAACAATAACAAAAGGCTCACAGGTTCTAAATATTTTTTTGCTGGGATGATGGCATTTATTACTGTTTGCAGGAAGGAAAATTCATTAAGATCACTCCACCTTTATGACTCACAGCAATGTCACTTTCATTTTGCTGAAGACATTTTGTTGTTGTGTTTTTAGCGCCTCTCCTGATGGACAAACGTTAATGCCACCTGCTATTTCCTTTTTTAAAGCCTTTTCTAAAAATTACTTTGCTATGAGAAAGCACTCGTTTGATGTTGGTGAGACCTAAATGTCCGTCTTGGGTCCATTTAGATCCCTCTGCAGAAAAGTTCACACCTGGAGTCTTCAGATATTTTTGTTTCCAGCTGAGCCTGAGAACCTTTTAAAGTACCCTTGCAGTGTATTAAAATGTCATTATTTATTACAATTACTGGCTGCTGCTCACATTTTTATGGTTCTGTTCACAACAACAAAATTATTAATATTATTTTTTTTTCTTTAAATCCAGTCCAATTATCCTTGGATGTGTATTGAGTTTTCTAGGTACAAGTAGGTTTTCCGTGAGAAACACCGCCTTCTTTAAATTGCTGAACAGTGTTAGCATCATGAAGTGTTAGAAAACGAAATAGTTTTTTCCTTAACTCTAAAACTATTGTGTAGTCATCAATGCATTAGTGCGTTCTATGATTGCTTACTTATTTCTGTTCATATGATTGAATTTCTACAGGGGTTATTTATTTTGTGCTATGCCCACATCTAAATCTGGCACAGGATTGACAAAGTAGTTTGTTAGGAAAAGTAAAAATAAAAACACTGGGCTATGTACCAATGATTTAAAAAAAAAAAAAAAAAAAAAAAAAAAAAATCGCTCACATCGCTGCCATTTTAATTTTTCCAATTTGTATTTTTCACAAAAGAAAATCCTTAAAGGTGAGTCGATCACGCAGAGGTTTGATAGGCTAAACACGAGTACCGTGTGATCAGGTTGGAAACACTTAAACGGCTTTATTTTTAATAATGGCCTCACAGAATCAGCTTGTCATTACAGAAATGACTGCGTGAGGTGAGGTCAGAATCCTGGTGAACAATCCTGGTATGAGAATTCTCTGCAGATGCTGATGTCCTGCTGCAATTCTGGTGATTGACACAAAAGATCTGTGTTGACTTTACCTGTATAGCATTTCTATTGGTCGACATACTTTATTATGGCCAGTTGTACCACATATGCACGTCTATTTGAGTCTTACGCTAATTGGCCAAAATATAGCCACATTTAATGTACTGTATGTCACATCTGTTCTAAAATGTGTCAGAGATTAAAAAAACAAACAAAAAACAAAACAAAACACAGAAATATAAGCTGTCACATTTATTTTTGAAATGTGCAACTGCAACAAGAAGCAAATTTAAACTGCTGCATTATTTATTTATAATGCAACCACTGCATTAGCAAGCAGAAGCCAACAGGCTAATTAACATTATTGTATGAGTTACAAAGAACAAGAGAAACTGCTTCTTGTCACCACTGAATAGACGAAAATTTCAAAGCGAAGTTAAACATGCATGTTTACCTCACTAAATATATATCATTTTGAAATGGCAATACTTTTTTTTTTTTTATGATTTTATAGTTAGCCTTACTTTTACCTGGCTGTGCTCATCTGCTGCAGTTCTGACTGTCCCAAAGGCAAACAAGTTCAGTGCACAGGACTAAGAAGGTTATTCCTAAGAAGGTTATTCCTTCTCTTTATGAAATGTGTGGTCTTTCAGTTTCAGAGCATGATTTAATAATTTCACTCATCTGCCAAGACCTAGCACATTGTTCTCATTCAGATATTAGTATTGTTTTACTTTGGTTGGTGTCTAACTTAGTGGTGCATTACCACTACCAGTATCTCCTTCAGATCAGTATGCAGGAACCACTTTCAGTTGTCAGGCATGTATAAAGTACCATCTTGTGCAGTAAACGATAATACAGTATAGTTTTGACATGTAAGTCACAGGACAACTCAAAGTTAAAATCACAACTTACAGATCAGAAAATCCATCTTATCCAGCCCAGGAAAAATCTACACAGGTCTCACGTATGAATCGTTGTAATTCCAGGAAGGATACCAGTTTTGTGCAGTTTGATATACACAGATCTGCAGGGAATTCTCATGAAGAAGCCGTCTCACTGTGGTCTGTCACTTTTGTCAAAAGTACTGTGAACAAAGTTCAACATGGGCTTGGGTAAAACAATGGAAAATTATTCACCCTACTGATACACCTGCTTTCTTTCGTAGCATCTTTGTTACGCGCGTGCGTGTGTGTGAAGGGTTGAAGGAGGCAATGCGAGAGGAGGCCAAGTAGTTTCGATTATCGATGCACCACAGTTAGTGGTCCACCTGCTGTACCGATCAAGTACTAGTTACACATACTGACAAATGCATAACTGGACAATGAAATCACAGAGGGCGTGTCGCTGGATCAAAGTCCCACCTTTTCCATTGAGGTTTTAGAAATTCTAAATTGTCTGCTGGATGAAGTATGTTGTTTGGTTTAGTGACCCGCCTATTTTACTAATCAGATGGTTACGTTCACTGAGAACATTCACGACAGCCCATTTAGGATCAATCTAACCTTAAGCCAAGATTAAAAGAAAGAAGAGTGCAGTGACTTCATAAAACTCTTACCGCATCGATAACGCATCAAAGTGACGCTCGTCATCATAATTTTAACCAAATCTTCTCCAAAGAGCACTGTACTCGAGTCCCCTTTTCACAATCACTCATACCAGTAAAAAAAAAAAAAAAACGCACAGTTAGTGTGCACACTGACACTGAAAACTAAACTCGGATGAGTCAGGCGGCAGGTGGCTCCACAGTGTGGGGTCTTCACCGTAGACACGCCGTTAAGACTTGCCTGCGCTGGCCACAAATGGGGCTGAGCCGAACAGGTCCTCTGGTGGGAGGGGCTTGGCAGGGGCGGTGGCAGGCGGCACTCTGTCTGTTTCCACACTGGATGCTCTTTCCACCGGCTTTTCTGTACATAGAAGAGACAGAACATCAATAGTGATGCCCTGCTTTATTACACAAAAACTACCTTTAAGGTCAGTGTTATCTTTTAAATGTTTCTTTAACTTGCTGAGACTGAAAAATAAAGAAGAGTGACAGTAAACGTGACATGAGGAGCCACTTGCTTGTTCTGAGCAGGTCAAACTCCCGGTTGATCAGCTCCTCCTCCGTCATTTTAGAGAAGTTGTCCTCGCCAAAGGGGTTCCAGCCTGACATGTCGGGGGGGTTGCTGATGGCCCTGTTGCAGCTCTGAGACGACGCGCTGGCGTCTGTGGCAAACAAAGGGTGTCTACTGCAGACACAAAATATCAAAAACATACTCTGGTGACAATGAGACGGTATGAAATAGATGGTAAGAAATCAGAAAGACACTTCACAGGAACAACTTGAAGTTTAGCAGAAGACAAATAAATATGCCAAAGTATTTTAAAAAGCAAGAGGGAAGAGATTTATTGTCCATTCAAGAACTGAGACTCAGCCGACTGTATCAGATCTGTCAGCTTTGCACAGACACTTGTTACAAGTCAAAACATCTTGTTTTCATGTTTAAAAAAATGGAACAAGTGAAAATTCACCCAAAATTTCTTGAAATCAGGCTTTAAAATCTGCTGAGAAAACTCATTTATATTAGGACGTTTTACATATTTTACAAATAACAGCAGCTAAGAAATCTTACGGACTAAAATACATCAATAAAAATTGTTGTTTCATCTGAGACAAGACTCAAAAAGCTGTTTCCAAGATGATCACTTAAGATTTTTAAGATGTATTGTTTAAAAACAAGTCCTCACATCTCACTGAAATTATACTTAAGTGATTCTGTCTTGAGTAGATTAGACACTTTGATTCAACTAGAGTCATCAGGAGATGACATGTCCACCCGGTCCCCATAAACCAGTAACACACTTGCATAAAATGCTGATATGTATGTACAGATGTGATCACATGAGGGCTGGACAGCAAGGTCTGTCTGTGTGCAAGGTCCCCGTGCACACAGCACTGGGAGGGACCTGTCAGCTGATCGCAGCACACTGACAGTTGGATGATGGCTCAGTGCAGACATTACAAACACAGAAACCACCGCCAGGACAAGTGTATAAACAATTACGACAATGCCTACATACACAATTACATAACAAATAACGAAAATGAATGACCACATAACACAGAGACACGTTGGTCTGGGCGCTGAACAGACAGGGGGGCGTGTCCGGCCACAGCCACTGCTGTTGCGATCTGTGCTCCTGGATGTCCCAGCTGGAGAACACGTACCGTGTTTTGAATAGGGAAGGGTATTGATAAGATTTTATTGATTTCGGTACCATTATTGATTCTGCTTAGCGATCCGATTCCTTATCAATTCCCTTATCAATACCTCTTGTGAATTTTCTGTGTACTGAAAGTAGGTTTCACAGGTTTTCTATGTCAACAACATTTTATTGAGTCTTAAAGTAAATAAATATGAAATTGGTCACTGGATCTTTGATCTCTGGACATAAATAGAAACAAACAAAATCTGTAGTTTTTGTCAAAAGCATTTTCTTTCAGACATTATTTGCATGAATGTCATTCCATATCTCTGAACTGAGCTCTTGCAGCTGGCTGTGCTGCACATCAGGATGCAATTCATAAAGAATGCAGGACATCTCATTTTGGGAGGAAAAAAACGTTTTAGTCGATTGTAGTTTATTGCCTGTATTACGGCGTTTGGAAAGAGGTGTCATTTTATTTAAAGTGGCAATTCGGTTTGAAGTTATTAATTCCGACCGGACTCTGTCTCGGCAGAGAACGGCGCAGCGTTTGGAGCTGTGCGAATGGAACGGAGGATGATTCTTGTTTCTTGACTGCAACAAGACAAGAGTCCCAGTAAGTGACTTTATTCCACACAAAAGTGGCTCGCGATTGACATATTTTAATGGCTTTGAGGGGGGTTAACAGACTTGCCACTTCTGAAGAGCAGCGACTCAAAGAACCAATGAGCCAGTGGATAAAAGTAGTGCTTCATTGGTTCACAGTTCAAAGTGGAGTCGCGCTGCAGAAACGGTTGATTACAGAGTCGCTGCAGGGTCTGTAATCAATGTAGAGGAATTATCATTTTCCTGACAAACACCCTCAAAACAACGGCCGCTCTGGAGGACTGATAGGGGAATCATTAAGCAAAAAGATTAGTGATATCAGTGGATCAAATCATTTCTTAATGATTCCCGAAAAGAACCAGCTCTCGATACCCAACCCTAGTTTTTAAGGACATGAACTTAAAACATTCCTCTGTGAAGTGCGTGTCTCTGCCTGCTGTCCTCAAGTGGAAATATATAAAACATCTTTTGCCTTTGCGCTGGGCTGCAGCAGCTGCAAACAGTGCACCTCAGCCATGTCCTTGTTGATTTCAGGCATTTCTCCGCACCATTTACAGTCCAGTGATGGTAGCGCAGTGGTAAAGTTTCTGGTTGGTAATCAGAGCTTTTGTAAATTGCAGGTTTGAATCCTGTGGGTGGCATGTATTTTTCTTTTTTGTTTTTCACAGCAGCTGCACGATGTGGTTACACATGCTCCAGTTCACACTGTGTTCCTGCTGCGCCGGTTTCATGCACGCTCATGCACGATACCACCACGTGCACAAAACCGTTAGAGCAGGTTCGTTCACGCCTGCCCGTCGGCTCAATGTTTTAGTGGCTCACTCATACAAGCTGTTCTGCCGTGATTCGCCCTGATTTGTACTATGTGTGAAGGGGTCCTTAAGAAGGTATCCGATTTCAGTGGAAAAACAGGAATTATTCCACCCCTTTATTCTAAATGTATGTAAGGCAGCATGTTTATTAATTATCTTTTTTTTTCTTTTTCCCCTGTCTGCATATATAGTAATGGTATATGCCACACTGGCAGAACCATTTATGAACATTAATACCCATATATGCAATTTATTCTTGCAAGACAGAAGGTATGTAGTGCGTGAGTGAATGTGGTGTGTGTGTGTGACCCCCATCCGTCCTTCCCGATCAACCTACAACATCCTACTCAAAGCCAACGGACAACTTCTATCAGGAAGGGCCGACCACCAAAACAACACAAAGACAGACAAGAACGAGAGACAAGTGGTGAAGACAATAAATGTGACGTGAGACACAGGAGACAGGGCCCTAACCATACAACATACCATGACAAATAACCACACATGAACAAACAGTGACAGTCTGTTGTCTAATTAGTGAGCATCCATACCCTAATCTAGAACACCGTAGTGTTAATCCCCTTAAGAACACCCAAAAACCGAATTGTGGTGACTGCCACAAACACGCAACCATCCACACACAGAGACCCAGATCACAGCTAAATATCTGATCACTACTGTGGCAGTGTGTTGGGCCAAGACAAGAGTACAGAACCTTACCATATGACATGGACCACTCCGGCACGTCAGAAGCCACGCGGCCGGCCGCGAGCACCGACTGACGTGGGTCCAGGACGCAGGGCCCCGGAGGAACGGGGCAGCGGAAGGGCATAGGGGTCAGGAAAGGCAGCCCCCAGAGCCACCGGGCAGCACAGCAAACTAACAGGGGAGCGGCCCGACGGCGCCGGAACGCACCCCCGACACCACCCCTCCCACGAAGGCACGAAGAGCAGGCCCATACACAAGGGAAGCGCACAGGGCACCGGCACAGACCCACCAATAGGGAGAGCCCAGAACCACACCACCAGGGCCACGGCCCCAGAGGGCGGGAGGAAGCAGCGGCAAGGACAGGGGGCAAAGGAGCCACCGCAACCAGATCCAAAGCACAAGGTAGGGACCACCGAGCCATACGAGGGCGGGGCCCGGCCCCCAGACAAGAGGTGAGGCCCAACCCCGGGGGGCCAGGAAGAGCACAAGGCCCCCAGACAGCCAGGCTGCCCAGCGCAACCAGCAGGGCCCCCCAACCCACCCCGGATCCCACCCCAAACACCAAAGCCCATGACCAGGAGACCGCCCGAGCGAGAGCGGGGCCCATCCTGCAGAGACCACTGCCCCCATCCCCCCAGCAGCCACCTACCCCCCAGTGCCAACACCCGCGCCCCACCGCCACCACCCATCCCCACAACAGGCTGTGGGACCCCAGGCCCCACAGGCCCAGAGCAGGGCCACGGGACCACGGCAGAATCGGCGAGGCAGACCCCCCCACCCCAGAGCCCCAGACATCCACAGCCACCTGGGGCCAACCCCACACGCCACACTCACCCTACCTACCAACCCCACCGTAGTTGTTACAATTAATCTCCCTTGCTGTGTACGACCCCCTAAGTGTGCAAAGATAAAGTTCAAGTTTATTTGCCATTTGCAGTATTAAAACCACATTGGAAAAATGGTGCAAGGAACTTTTAAGGGCACTAGCAAGACATACACAAACAATAAAAAGACATAAAAGAACATAAAAAAAGCCATAAAAACAACAAGGCCACAAAATAATTTAAGATACATTTAAAACTAATCAAAGAGTGTTGATTATTGCCACGGCTTGTGGGAAGAAACTTTTTCTATAATGTGATGTCCCACATCTAATAGACCGATAGCGTCTACCCAAAGGAAGAAGCTCAAACAGGTCCCTGGCAGGATGCAGGAGATCTTTAGTAATAGCCAAAGACCAGGACTTAAACCTTTTTTTGTAAATGTCCTCCAGGACAGACAGTTCCACACCAATAGTTTTACTGGCTGAACGAACCACTCTATTCAAAGCCTTCCTTTCTTTAGCAGTGGCATTTCCAAACCATGCAGTTATAGCGTTTGTAAGAAGACTTTCAATGCAGCTGTGATAAAAATTTAAGAGAATATTCTTGTTCAGAGTAAATTGTTTCAGCTTGCATACAAAAAAAAGCCACTGTCGAGACTTTTTAACAATTCCATTGGTGTTATAATTCCAGCTCAAGTCATCAGATAAAAACAATCCCAGAAATTTACAGTTTTCAACAGTTTTCACCTCAGCGCCATTTAATATGATGGGAGCACAAGATCTATTTTTACTGAAGTCAACAACCAACTCAAAAGTTTTTGCAGTATTCAACTTCAAATTGTTTTCCTCGCGCCAGGAAACCACATTTTGCAGGACAGAACAGTTGTAAGTGTACAAAGTGTACAACAATGGGCTTAAAATACAACCTTGTGGTGAGCCAGTATTAACAATAACTTCATCAGAGACACAGCCACTGATGTTGACTCTTTGTGGTCTTCCAGTTAAAAAACTAAAAATCCATTTGCAAACAGCATCACTCAAACCCAGAAGTCTCAGTTTATGGATGAGCCTTGTAGGGACAAGAGAATTAAAAGCAGAGCTATAGTCAATAAAAAGCATTCTAGCCTGGGATTTTTCCTTGTCCAGATGTTTGTACACTGAGTTAAGATATAAAGTGATAAAGTGTTGCATTAAAAGCAGGGCAAGAGACGGCAGGTGGCAGACTGCCGTGGGTAGCCACGGCACACCACTGTGCCACAGCCTGCCCTGCAAACCCACCACCGCCTAGTGACCCCGACTCTAAATTGGTGAAGGTGTTTACTAAACACGTAGGAGTAAGGTGTGTGCATTAAAATTGCAAGGCAGGAGTGGCAGATGGAGATCGCAGTGGAAGGCTGCAGCGCACAGCTGCACCACAGACTACCCCGCAAATCTATGTGAACCCTACAATGTGGTACTTACAACCCAATATGGTGTGAGTGCTGGTGCTAACCTGGTGAAGTGCATTAAAAGGGTGTGACATGTGAGGCCCAACCCCAAGCAGCAGGCGGAAGGAGAGGCGCAGTGAGGGGAGGAGGCCACATACACCGGCCTCACTGGGCCCCCAGCCCAACCCCAGATCCGGCAGAGGTGCAAGGGAAACCACGGGACAGGGGGAGGCGGGCAGCCCCGGAGGAGCACCGGAGGCCAGCGAGGAGCAAACCAACGGGGGGGACAGGGGGCCAGGGAGCCGCAGATGGACGGGCCACCCCGCCTGGAGGTCCCCAAACCAGGGAAGGTGCACGATGGGACCACGGAGCAGCAGGGGCAGCCGAGGAGCCGAGGGAGGACATCCGGGCCCCACAAACCTGGAGGGAGAGGCCGGGGCACGGGGGGCCATGTACACCTGAGCCCCGGGGAGAGGCACCACCCCCTGCCCAGGCACCGGACCCCACAAACGGCAGAGCAGACAGACCCAACTGAAAAAAGGAACGATGGCCGCCAAACTCCCACCCCCCCCCCCCACCACCACCCCCACCTCCGATGGGATCAGAAGCCCCGCGGTGCGGCACCCGGGTCCCCATCGGCGGGCCAGCCAGCTGCCTAGCCCCCCCCAGGCACAGAGGCGCACCCACGCCCCGCAAGGGAGGAGCCGAAGGGAGCGCGGGCCAGCATACGACCCAACCCCCCCAGAATCCCACGGCGCCAACCGTCAGCACCGGGAAGCAAACCCCCCACCCCCAACCCCAAATCCCACAGCAACTCCAGGACCCAACACCCGGACACCAAACCATCCCCACACAGCCAGGCCGCACAGCCCCACCGCACCGGAGGGGCCAGCCACTCTAAAAGACAATGTCTCTCCTCCACCAATTCAATCATATTCAAGAGAAAAAAGAAGAAGAAAAAAAACACACACACACAGTATCAGTCTCTGACAACAAGAGTACCCCAAAGAACTGTAACCTGGATCAGCAGCACAAGAGAGAGAAAAGTCAGTAGGTCAACAATAATAGGAACAAATCATAATCTAATATTATTACAGTACAGGTACAAAAGTAGCATTCCCTAACAGGCAAAAAGAAAAGAAAAGTATATATATATTTTTTATATTAGCCCTCCAAATTCAAATTTAATGAATAAATAAATAAGGACCATGTTTCATTAAATTTTGGTAATTGGTTTTTTGACAAAGCGGCTATTTTTTCCCATCGATATATATTCGATAAGGAGGTTTGACCAATGTTTAATATTGATTGATTGTTTATTTTTCTAATTCAGCAAAACTGTTTTTTTTTGGCAATAGTCAGTGCTACAAGTATAGTTTTAGATTGTTTAGTTGGCAGTTCAATAACTGTCGTGTCTAAGTAAACATAAAGTAAACATAATTACTAGTAAGTAAACATAAATTAGGAGATAAGGGAATTCTATATCCCAAGATAGAGGACAATTTTTCTGTGACTTTTGACCAAAAACATTGGACAGGTGTGCAGAGCCAAAGGGCATGATAATAGGTATTAATTATCTTCAAGAATTCATCATGAAAAAAATTGCAGGCCAACATGCAGTTTAAAATTTTTTATATATTACATTACATATGTAATCTAAGGTCTTTGACCCAGTTCTAACACCAAAACAGTTTGTGCACATGAATAAAAATGTATATAGAAAACTTTTAGAAATTCTAAAAATGCATTTCATATTTCATTATTAGAGTCAAATTGTAAACAGTGTTCCAGACAAATGCATGTCTCACATTCAAAAAGGTGAGATTGTTCTGAACATTTCGATGTGCAACACATGGACATTATACCATATGCAATAACCTTAAAAGAGATATTACTGAAGGCATGGTAAAAAACTGATAAAATGTCCTTGGACCTCAGAGGGTTAAAAGGTGAAAGCTCTCATTATATTTACTTAATACTTTGAAGGTTCTAATTTAACTTTCTTGGCTTGGATATATGTTCTGTTAACTCAAAATATTTACAGTCTGTCACCTTGGGTTGGCGTATGAGGGATCCACAGGAGACGGGCCTCCAATCTGACCGGCTCCGGTTGCAGGGCCAGGCGTGGCAACGCTGTAGGAACCCAGGGAAATCTGGAACTCAAGAGGGGAGGACAGATAGGGGGGAGGCTGCTGAGCGGGGTGGTGCTGTTGTGTTTGATGATGCTGCTGCTGGACAAAAGCCTGTTGGTACTGGTGCAGCTGCATGGGAAGGAAGAGAGGAAGAAAAGGGTGGAAGGGAAAGAGGGACGGAACTTTGATTTCATGGTGCACAGCGATGACAACACAATGATGAAATGTTGTTAGAGATCAATTCTGGATTTGGTAAGCTGGGAGAACAGTGGAGGGGAGGGATGAGGGAACCAAAGTCAAACAGTGTGTACAACACCAAACGTGGATTCAATTATTTTCTCAGTTACTCAAAACCTACAAGGTAAAGTGAATATTGTGGCCAACGCCAAACAGGAGGTCTGGAGTTCTTTCAGGTCTTTGCACACTGAGGAAGGGCGCTGCCCAAAATGTGTGTCTTTTAAAAACTATTTACTGTACTATTTAAGTACTGGAACATAATCCTTGTTATTTGTGTTGGATTTGAAGAAACTGGGATTAAACACCCAGAATTTACCACTGAAGAAGAAGAAGAATCAATTCCAATGCTGACATCAAGGTTGATGCTCATCACTAGATACCGTAGTGTGAAGCGGATGAGCTTCTACAACTCAACATAGATGAGATACCATGCATTCCAGTCCACCTCAGCTCAAGTATTTTTATTAAGTATTTTGTCCAAGAACACAGCTGGATAGCTTGACTAGGAATCAAACCCAAGTCTACATATTGGTAGTCTAACTCCTATCACGTGTCTCCTCTTCAGTGGGACAGGAGTTAGACTACCAATATGTAGACCTGGATTTCTTTCCTGGTCAAGCTACCTGTTCGTGTCCTTGGATAAGACACTTCATTTGCATTGTCTCAGTCCACCCAATTATAAACAGGCACCCGTCTTGGCTGTGGAAGTAACCCAATGATGGTGTGAGGTCCTGTCCAGGTGGAGCTGGAGCTATGACCAGCAGTACCAATGAGCCTCAAACTGTCAAGGACTTACTTCCTTTCTTAAACTCCTATCCCACAGAGTTTAACATTTTTGCTTTCATAATTAACATGTTGGATCTAAACCTAAAACATTCCACGTGAAGCTCGTGGAAAGAGGAACCGACCAAAACATTTAGAAATCTGTGTTCTCTTCTCTAAACCACTTCATATGTCAATATGCAGCAGAAAAAGCTGCTTGATTTCTCTGTTGGCTCCCCTCGTGGCATTGCTCAGACAAGCCTCTGAAATAAAACAGATGGTGAGCACTCAGTGAGAAACGAGCTAAAATGACACCACCCCAGCAGAATACACATGGAGGACCTGAGTTTGCGGTACTTTGATGCGGTTGTTACATAAATACTACTTTTCAGAATACTTGGGTAGCGTTAGTAGGCAGCTCAAGCGTCTGCTTCGAATGCTGTTTGGCACGGAAAAGATTCAGCTGAAGAGGACTGGCTGCCAGGGTTTGGAACATGGAGAGCAATGATTGGCCACTCTGACATTAAATGGAATAATCCCCTCTGTGTCATTCCATGCTGCGTGTCCATGTGTTTCACAATCGTCTGCTGGGTCTATTTTCTGCAGTATTGGTGGGAAGCTTGATTCTATGTGAACTGCATGTAAGTTATGCTTCTGTAGGGATGTAAAACATTGCACTGCAGTGTCAGGGCCAGGTTCAAGCCTGGGAAAGAACTCACCATGGCTGCGTACTGAGCCTGAGCAACCTGCTGCTGGTACATCGGCTGCATCATCAACTGCTGCTGCTGCAGCTGGAGGGACTGCTGCACAGCCTGCTGGTACTGAGGACGACATGCAGGAACCGCAGTCAGACAAATAACTTTATCCGACAGTCATAAAGTGCACACGTGTGTCTGTGCCGGAAATAACTGCATGTTACACTCAGGATATAAATAACACCAATAAAATGCCTCATTTTAGTCAGAGATGATTGATTGTAATTTGTAATAAAAGGTGGCAGGAGTGATTTGTGACCAAAGAATATCAGCAAGAGTGAAGGGGAAAGTTTACAAAACAGTAGTGAGACCAGCTATGTTGTATGGTTTAGAGACAGTGGCACTAACAAAAAGACAGGAGGCAGAGCTGGAGGTGGCAGAGCTGAAGATGCTTTGATTCTCTTTAGGAGTGATGAGGATGGACAGGATGAGGAATGAACATAGAGGGACAGCTCAGGTGGGACGGTTTGGAGACAAAGTCAGAGAGGTGAGATTGAGATGGTTTGGACATGTGCAGAGGAGGGACCCAGGGTATATAGGGAGAAGGATGCTGAGGATGGAGCCACCAGGCAGGAGGAGAAGAGGGAGACCAAAGAGGAGGTTCATGGATGTGCTGAGAGAGGACATGCAGGTGGTTGGTGTGACAGAGGAAGATACAGAGGACAGGGTGAGATGGAAACGATTGATCTGCTGTGGCGACCCCTAACGGGAACAGCCGAAAGACAAAGAAGAATAAAAGTTATATAGCAAAAATTTCACAATCAAATAACCAGCTGTTTTTTTGTGATTAATTCGCTGATTTTTTTTAATGATACAAACATTCACTTTCAAAAAGCTCCACAACCAGCAAATGTTTGGTCAATGTTCTTGATAAGTAAATTAAATGTTTGATTTATAGCAGGGTAGGGGTGAAATTGTTTTGTATTACAGGGTAAAAGCACAAATTTTTGCACAAAGAGTGTTTGATATATATAATTTAATAATAATAATAAAAAAAAAAGATAAAAAATAGATTCCCCCCGCCGAGGATAATTAACAGCAAAATGCAAGACGGCCACCACGCCATTTTGGAATATCTTCAAAATACTCAGTCTTCATTACCATATGTAACACACACACAAATTGCTTACAAAATATGCATTATGCAAATAGTTCTGGAGCTTAAATCAGTGCTTTTGCAAGGTATCATGTTGTTTATGTACTAACGAGTCATACAAATGCATGTAATGTGATTTAATTCATTGCATGGTTTCTTTATACTTTGGCAGATAATTAGGTGCTAAAAAATTTAAAAATAATAATAATAATAATAATAATAATAATAATAAAGAAAAAAAATAGGCCTGAGAATGAGACATCCTGGAAAAATGTGAAAGCTAGATGGGGGTCTGAGGCCTGCTGTAGGAACTCCTGGGTTTTAGACCCATTTTAAGCCTTATTATGACAGCAAAGCAGACGCTTCAAAAAAGTCAGGAAATACTACATCCAGGTCCAACAAAATAAATAAATAAAACAAGAGTCATCGGGAAGATGAACATTTTTTCAGGTAAATGGCGGATCTACCTGGAGGTATTGGAGTTGCTGTTGCTGGGATGCTTGTTGCTGTTGGTGGTGCTGTTGGTGAAGCTGCTGCAGACGGAGGTCGCCAGGCTGCAGCTGTTGCAGGACTCTGTGCTGCTGGCTGTTGGTCTGAGGCCTGCAGGGCTGGCGGCGCAAACCCGGCGTGGGAGCTGGGGAGAGACGGAATTTTATTGCAGAGGCACGTGAGCGACTGCTGATAGCGGAACCTCACTCAGGTGGAACAAACCTTTCTGGCCATTGCTGACAGGCGCTGAAGGCACAGTCATCTTGACAGGGGTGACAGTGTTGGCAAGGGGCAGGACACTGCTGTTTGCTGCCTTCGGTCGTTGTCTTGGAGCTATCGATGTTTCAGTTGGGCCCACAGAATCCGTTATCCTTGGAAGGACGATTCAGAGATTGTTATTAGAATTTTTATTTAAATAAAAGAATATGCTGCACGCTGTCCATCTGCATAGAGAGAGAGAGATGCACTGATTTCAAGTGTTATGGGCACACACTCAAGGTACTGCCACGGAGATGACAATAGGAAGACAGGTATCAGCAATAAAATGATGAGGGGAAAAAAAAAATACCAATTGATCGCTTCTAAATTTTTGGAAATTGGAACAATCTAAAAGAAATGTCGTACTTTCAAGATTCTAAATTGCTCCTCCCCCCAACTAATTTGGGAGGTATTGCGACTTATATTAGGAAGCCACTGATGTTTAAAACCAAAAAAAAAAAAAAAAACATTCATTATTTTTAGTACAGTGGAAAGAAGAAGCACAAATAAAAGATATCTGGCTTATGTCCTATAGGTGAGCGTGTGACCAAACAGTCTTTCCAGATTGCTACAAAAGGTTTTTTTTTCTTGAATCCTTTTGAAACATACATTTCAAAAATAAATGCAACTGTTTTTTTTCTCTTCATGATGCATTTTTTCCACAGATGTGACTTGTAGTGCGGAAAATACTATAACTTTAAAGGTGTTAATATATTTATGAATTTATAAATATACATATTTCACACATTTCATTCATTGAAAAACAGATACAACCTAACTGTGCAGTTTTTGTACATTTTTAAAAATGATTCTGATCATGTTAAATTCACAATCCAACACGTGTTAAAGCATCTCGACTTTAAAAGCTTTTTTTTTTTTTTGGAAGCCAAACATTAAAACTTGAAATGATGATCTGCATAAAAAGAAATTAAAAAGACAAAACTTGTTACCTGGCTTTCGTCACGTTCTTCTTCGCAGCGACCTCACTGGCCGTTAGTGGCTCTGGCAGCGATGTCGGGATGGGAGACTTCTGGAGAGGGTGCGACAAGTTGACAATTATTACAGTCCAACCGACAGGACATATGAAGGGACACTGTGAGTCTTTGCATTTGGAAAGGCCAAAACAAAAGCACTTTTTAAAAAATGTGATTAAAGTGAATTGTTGTGTGTAATGAGAAGATGGTGTGTTGTGTATCTGATACCAGCTGTAAACAAAGAGTCAGAATGGGAGCTTACAGAGAGAAGAGTTTAGCCAACAGAGAAATCAAAGATGAATATATTGTTTAGGAACTCCTTTAGCAGCCATGACAAAACATCCTGTGTATCCACACTTGTTGATAAGGATGACATGTTAGCTATAAAGTTAAAGCAAGTTTGTCACTCACACTTTGCAAACAAGCACCTGTAATTCACCTGTGAACCACTTTACGGAACTCCAACATATCTACAAAAGAAGGTCTCAGTTTTCTTCTAACTGGCAGAAACAAAAGACACCATCAGGAAAACTAAAATGTGAAACCAACATCTATGTTTTTGTTGTTGTTTATTGTTTTCTTGTTTTTTGGCACCAAATTTCTTTCAAAAATAAACAAAAAAGGAAAAGACCACAGGTTGTTCATTTATATACCAAATCTTAAGACGCAGCAAGAAAATAACTACGTACGGTTTCAGGTGGATAAATAAAGTCACTCTGCTTTCTTCTTCCAACAAACTACTAAACAATCTCAGTCACTTATTCTAAGTGCGAAATATTACTTACTTGCAACATATACAGCCTGGTAATGTATGTGGTTCACAGACAAAGTAGAACAAAAATAAAACCTGCTGTCTGGAGTCAGTAGATGTGGATTATTAAACTGACTTACAAAGAGGTTTGGCACCGGACAGTCTCTTCCTGCCAGCTTGAAGGCAAAATAGGACACTTGGTAAATGTCTGGTCTCTTCTCCTGGTCGGGTTCGAGCATATATCCTGAAAAAGAGGACAATGGTTTCATGCTGTTTGTCTGGCAAAATGGAAAAAAAAAAAAAAAACGGGGAAAAAAGTGGTTATGTGCACCTTCTCTCTTCAACCACTTGATGGTAGTGTTGGTCAAACACAAAAACATTCCACACAGTCAGTGGTGACACATGACGAAGACAATATGCATTTTACAACAAGAAAAAAAAAAAAGATTAGCATGTGAAATGGAAACTGAAATATCCACATTTTGTTATGTTACAGACTTATTCCAAAATGGAGTCAATTCCTCTTTTCCCCTCAACATCCCCACAGCATGATGCTGCCACCACCATGCTTCACTGTAGGGATGGTGCCTGGTTTCCTCCAAACATGATGCCTGGCACTGACACCAAAGAGTTCAATCTTGATCTCATTAGACCAGAGAATTTTGTTTCTCATGGTCTGAAAATCCTTCAGGTGCCTTCTGACAAACTGCAGGCGGGCTGTCATGTCCCTTTTACTAAGAAGTGGCTTCCATCTGGTCGCTCTACCACAGTTATAGCCAGTTATAGCCCTGTTCGGCACTGCAAATTTCTGCCTGGCTCTCGGGTTCAAATTGGCTGTGCCGCCCAGCACAGAATTTCTGAAAAATTAACTTAAATGTTGCTGAAAATGTACCAATTCATTGTATTTCAAGCTTACAGCATCAAAGTTTTGCAATTTTAAACCAATAATTCAAGTAATAAGAAATATATCTCATTTTCTTTGTATCAAATCGCAAACAGCAGAGATCAGAGAGTCAGCGCGTTCTGTGGACACAAAGCTGTGAAGGGGAGTAGCTGAAAACAGCGTGTCTGCTGTGCGCTGAGCTGAAAAAAAAAAACAACAAACAACATTAACCCCGCCATGAAGTCCTCCAGAGGTCCTTCTGTGTCCGTATCTGAAGATACATCTAGAGATTTAGTTATTTTACAGCTGAAAGGCTTTGTGTTTCCAAAAAGCTCAGAGTTTGAAAACAGCAGATGTGGGGGGGGGGCAGGCACAGTGTCAGTGAAAGAGGACAGTGAAAAACTGACTCAAAGTTTTTCATTTAAGAACAGCAGGTTTGACAATCAGGTGTTACACTGTTTAAAAAGAAAGCAGCCGATCTACTCTGTGTCAGCCTGATTCCGTCAGATCTCAGAAGCTAAGCAGTGCGGGACCTGGTTAGTACTTGGATGGGAGGACCTCTTTAGAACACCAGCGGCTGTGTGTGTTTCTCCAGGTAAAACTGGAGTTGCATCAGGAAGGGTATCTGGCGTAAACTTGTGCCATCTACCAATGCAAATCTGGCTGTATCCACTGTAGCAACCCTGAACACAAAACGGGAGCAGCCAAATGGACAGCAACAACATTGTTTAAAAAGAAAAAGTAAAATTGTTACTCAAATTGTTGAAGAAAAAAAAACTTGTCAAAATGACAGGAAAAACTGCCTGCTTCACTGGATTAAAAAACTACTGTGTGTCATTTTTGAAGATAGTAAATGCCTATGTCCATTAAATATTAATGTGTTTTTAACATTTTCAATTTATTTAATGTATTACCTTAGACTTTGACAGAAACATGCAAAAAAGAACTTTGATCACATACATATTACAACATAAATAGCATTTTTTGTTTATCAATCTTGCGTTCAATGCATCTACAACCACCCAAAATAAGTTAAAATAAAGCTTGCCAAGAATGCTTTAGTGGTATAAAACCATATAGCTTTGGGGGGCCACAGATCAAGGAGCCCCCCCCCCTCCCCCCCAAAGCTATGAACCACAATCACATAATTTACCTGGCACTAAAATGGTCCTAGGTAGAACCATACAGGCCTCATTGGTGGATTCCCGCAGATATGGTGTTCTTCTGGAAGGTTCTCCTCTCTCCACAGAGGAATGCTGGAACTCTGAAAGAGTGACCATCTGGTTCTTTGTCACCTCCCTGACTAAGGCCCTTCTCCCCTGATTACTCTAGACGGGTGGTCAGCTCTACGAACAGTCCTGATAGATCTGAACTTCTTCCATTTACCAATGATGGAGGCCACTGTGCTCATTGGGACCTTTATAGCAGCAGAAATGTTACTGTACCCTTCCCAGATTTGTACCTCGAGACAATCCTGTCTCAGAGGTCTACAGATAATTCCTTTGACTTCATGCTTGGTTTGTGCTCTGACATGCTCTGTCAACTGTGGGACCTTATATGTAAACAGGTGTGTGTCTTCCAAATCATGTCCATCAACTGAATGTACCCCAGGTGGACTCCAATTAAGCTGTAGAAACATCTCAAGGATGATCAGTGGAAACGGGATGCACCTGAGCTCAATTTTGAGCTTCACGGCAAAGGCTGCAAATACTTATGTACATGTGATTTCTCAAATTTGCAAAAATCTTAAAACACTTTTGTCACATTGTTATTATGAGGTATTGTGTGAGGATTTTGGAGGAAAAAATTTATTTCATCATTTTGAATAAGGATGTAACATAAACTGTAAAAAAGAGAGAGAAGGGCTGTGAATATTTTCCGGATGCACTGTAAAATATACAGCAAACAATTATGAAATGTAAGTAGCCAATAACTAAAGTAAGTCCCTTCGGCTGCTCCCTTGTTTGCACTCGGGGTCGCCACAGCAAATCAAAGGTGGATCTGCATGTTGAATTGGCACAGGTTTTACACCAGATGCCCTTCCTGACGCAACTCCACATTACATGGAGAAATGTGGCAGGGGTGGGATTTGAATCCGGAACCTTCTGCACTGAAACCAAGCGCATTAACCACTTGGCCACCACCCCTGTCAAGTAGCCAATAACTATAAACAGGAAAAATGCAGTCTGGCATTTAAAATGTTATCATGACCAATGAGTCAATTTGTTCAACATTCTGTTAATAGAATGAAAAAAAAAAAAAAAGGACATCAGAATTCCCCGTCGATCTATGGAAGTCAGACTTTGTACAAGACTACGGTGATTACCACTACTGATACGGAACAGTGTGTTGCATTTTCCAGTACTTGGTGAAAAGCGTATCCTTACTGGTCAGCACACTTTGTTTTCAGCCAGTCAGCACAATTCATCTGAAATAAGAATGGTATCCACTGATATGCGTGGATCCACGGGGAATTCTGTTTTCATGCACTCTTGCATATAATCAGATTACAACAAGGTGGAAAATGTTTCGAGGAATAACAGGTGAGATAACACTGAAAAGCGTGAGACTTGTTAAAACTTTGGGTTTGTACTGAACTTAAAATGTGATGTGATGAAGACATTCATGAACTTCAACCACATCAGTCTGCAAAGGTAACAATTCACCGTCGATTATCAGTTTTTATTCAGCTGTTTGTTAGAATGGTGCAAGAAGCAATTCCACAGCGGTAACTACTGACTCAAAAAAATTTCAATGGAATACCGTAACCATTCATACATGTGAAGACGTGGACTTACTGATTAAGCAGTGCAACTTGAAGGAGAATTTGGAGTTATCTGGAACAATAAAGTTTCCATCACATATGGCAACTTGACTCTCCCCAAATGGAAGCGTGAAGAAACACAGCTTGTACAACAAGCATCCAAGTGCCTGTGGGGCGAAAAAACAAAAACAAAATGAACAGAAAAATTTTTAATAAAAATGGCACAAAATAGGTGAGACCAGCGTCGTCTATGATGAGTTACGAGACAAAGTTAAACTAAATAAGATCAAAAACACTCAACTGTTGTGTTTTATACTTCTAAAAGTGAAAATTGGCTCATAAAACCTATTTTGTAAAATACGTTTTTTTTTTTACAATCTTCTCCGACATTTGGATATACCAATTTAAAAAAAGACGCATGATGACAGTCTTCTACTTCTGTGTTATTTGAAATCCCTCATTTTCCTGAATATCAGAAGTATCTGAGTAATTCACATGAAATACTTAGAAAATGTAGTCAGGTGGTTCAAAATATGGCCACTAAGTGGCAGTTTTTAACCTTCTCTGATATAGTCAATGATGTACAGTGTTCATCCTCCTTTAGTTGCACCAATCCCAATAGATGGCATTTTCCTACTCAAAATTTAATCATTTGTCTCTTTCTACGGCATTTCTGAGAAGCTGCATTCCTGTAAACATGTCACTAATTAGTGGCTAATTACTAAATAAGGGGAAAAGTGTGAACTTTGCATTTTTGAATGCCCAAGATTCAACTGGACCTAAATCAAATTGACATTTGCTTGCTTCTGGGGGAGTTACCCTCAAACTCAAAAATTAAGCCCAGCGCATGATTTGTCCCATGGCCTAAATGTGAATCCACATTTGTCTTTATTAGCTGGTGTGTTGTCGTAGCTAGCAGAGAGATGACACAGGTCAGAGGGTTTTGATTTCCATTTCCCTGGAGTACTCTATTTGCAAATTCCATATGCAAGCTGAGTTACTAGCATCTACTTTTGTCTTCTGAAATCAGGTCAGGTCTGGGAGCATATGGTACCATACTGTGTTGCTGCTCCCACTACACTATGGCACAGTGTTCAGTCCTGGATGGAAATCAATCCATCCCCACATCCCAAAAAACAGCCATCTATCGGTCACAGCCGGGTGAAACGTGGGCATTTCTTGGCCTTTTTTTAGTTGCTATGGTACACAATACACATACTGGATCACAGAGAAATGCACCAATGTGACCAAACCTTCGTAGCCCGTTTCCTCACAATGAAAGCGATACTTCTCAGAGTCTCCCTGTCTAAACCACTCGTGTGACACAAATCATTCCATCAGTACTCAAGGATCCTCCAAAGAGACCAAGCGCCTGAGTCTCACAATCATCCAGTAAGAAAGGAGCCACCAAGAACTGAAAGACTTGGACCTTCTTTCTTCTGTAATGGTATCAGCATTGCCAAACATCTGTCCAGCGACTCTATGACAGCTTCCCAAGGGTCTCTTGATCTCAAAGGCAGAGGAACCAGAGACACAAATATCATTTCTAAGTTAAGTGAAAGTCTTTACAAATTCTACAGATACACTTCTAATGGGAGAGTCCAGTGAGTTACTGAAAACTTGGATCTCAGTTTTGATCCCATACAACCACAAACCCAGCATAATCCTCAAAATCAGTGACTTACAGTAACTCAACCTTTTTTGGATGAGAAAAGCACCTAAGCTACTGGGCTCCACACCTTACAAGTCTGTACAAGTACTGAAAAAAGTTGGAGCCAGAACACAACCCAGATGAACAGAAAAATCCACTGGGAAAAAAAGAAGTCAAAGACTTCTCTACAACCAAGTGAATACAAACAATACTAGAGAACACACGGAATGAAGTTCAAACATCTCTTGTGAAGCGTCTTGTGGTAACTGGTGGTGTAATTTAGCGCTATATGAATAAATTGAGTTCAAACAAAAAATGGTAGCGCTCTTGTAAAATTCTATTGTTACCTGCATTAATGGTAAGTGTCCACCAGGTGGAGAGATTGCTCCATTTCAAGAACCTTGAGTATAGGCTGCTGTGGGCACAGCAACCACTGACATGTCACTACAGACTACGTGGACAGAACATGAACCACAGAGCTGTGATTAAGATGGATCCATTTTAAGAAGGCTCAGATTAAACACATTCATTTGTGTTCAACAAAGAAAGCAAAGGATTATTTTATCTACAAATTGTCATTCCTGCTTCAAGCAATTCATTCAAACTTCTCACACCGTGTTGGGTTCTAGTTTATTCCTGAAGGTTGGTTTGTTTTCTTTGTGAATACAGCAGGTGTGGCACATTTACACAATACAATGTTACAAACATTACAAAGCTGAAATAATAATAATTTGCAGAACGTGACAGGTGCTGAAACAAAAAATGAAAAACAGACTTCAACTTTGAACAGCTGGGCAGAAAGTTTGCCATAAATTCATTTTCCTCATGTCACAAGTTAAAACATTACTTTTAAAAGCAGGTACATAGGCTCCTGGCAAAAAGCCAGTTAAACAAATTCACACTCCTGAAACACATCATCAGTTGGAACCATATTTGGCTCCAGCAGGTTTTTGCTGATGAAACAAACGGTGGAATTAGCCTCAGTGTTGAAGAGACTGTTTTCCTTTAGGTGGCTCAAACTAATCTGACCAGAGACAAAGATCCTAATCCCAGTCTACACACATGCTAACAAATCCACTAAAACCTGAATAAGTGTAGATTCGACCCAAGAAGCACAAATGGCTTTGCTTCAAACACAGAAACCATGTAGAGGATAATTAAGTTTCTGTTACATGACCCTAGTTACCTTATTACAAACACAAACCTATTTAATCTCCATAAATTATTTGTTTGTCTTTTCAGAGTATAACCAATTATTTTGTGCCACACAACCATCAACTCCCAACTGTACATGCCTTCTTTTTATATTATATTATATATATATATATATATTATTCAGACAGTATTACAAACATGGAATGAATGTTCAAATTCCAATGTGGCATACATCTACACAGATTCTCCCTAAATAATCAACAGGCTGCCTGCTTTACACTCATCAACGACAAGAACTGGAAGTCCAGTGCTACGTATTAAAATATAAAAAGAATACTCATGCATCTTAACTGGCATAGTCTGTAACTGTGGAGTGGTTTATAGAAGGGGGTGATACATCATGTTTCAGTAGGGCCACTGAAGTTTTTTTTTTGTTTTTTGTTTTTAGGGGAACATATATTATATAAGTTTTTTACCCAAAGATCCCTTTGGGCGGAAAATTGCGGCCCTTTTTAGGGTAGGGGTTAAAGGGGCCAAAACAGTGACAGTCAAAATGTGGATTTTGACCTTTGAATATCTGTGCGCTCTCAGTAAATGTAATTTTTGTCTGTTTGGACAATACATCTTCCCCTAAAAAACTTCAGTGGCCTACTGAAACATGATATATCACCACCCATTTGAAAGTTACAGGCTTCGGCTCTTAAATAATATGCTGTATTTTCTCATGTATAAGCTGCACCTTTTAAAAAATGCCTCTTAAAGAGGAAAAAAAAACCATATACAGTTGGACGGGGCGTATAGTCGCACCTTTTTTCTGTTATCAACTCTTTAATTTGGGATTTTTGTGCATTATTGTATAATTTTTATTATTAGCATTTATTCTTTAATGATTAGAGTTTATCTTGTCTAGTGTTTTAATTCCTGGGAAAGTCCTATATAAATCATCATTATAACCATTAATATTATTAAGAACAAATGCGTAATTTTTCGGTATATAAGCTGCACCAGAGGATAAATTGTAGGACCTCCAAAACCTGTAAAAAAAAAAAAAAAAGGCAACTTATGCACCACAAAATATGGTGCAGGTTTCTTTGGTGTAATTTTAAAATCACAAAAATAATATGTGAAATAGTGCAAGTTCTTTTTGGGTCCTCCAATTATTTCCTTGGTTGTTTGGGATCGCCACAGCAGATCAAACACAAATCTGCATGCTGATTTGGCACATTTTGCACTGGATTACATGGAGAATGGGTACAAGAAACCTTGAACCAGGAACCTTCTGCTCTGGAAGCAAATGCACAAAACTCTAGGCTCAAAAATAAATATGTAAAATAGTGACTCCTTAGACCTGCACTGAAATAAATGTGGTCAGATCTCAGAAAGAAGCAACCGATATGTATTTATAAGACCCTTATGAATGTAGTAAAGTAAATCTGCAAGCCCAAATTTGTAATTCAGCGGAGAAATCTTCATTTAAAAGAATGACAAATTTGCAGCTAAAATTTTACCCTCCGCGAAAACTGTTTGTACATCCGGGACATTGCCATGACGTGAGGGAGAAGACGGAGCGCTCGCGCCTTCAGTCCGATCCCGCATTGAAATTGATTTTATCTGTTAGTAAAGTTACTGTTATACACATCCTGATTTTATCATCCAAAAGTAAGCTGCAATGAATGCAACATTCTTCCCCGACGCCTTGCTCTCACTGCCTCCGATGCGCTTACCGGGTCTGCAGGCTCGGTAAACACCACAGCGGGCCACTCACACTGCCCCCGTGTCTGCTGTGCAGAGCTGCAGCCAACTCCGGCACCACCTCCCTGTCTACTGAATGGAAGTGCGACCAACTTGGCAACAAGTCCAGAGACTATGCTCGCTGTTTTGATGCAGAGCGCTCTGGCCGCCCGCAAGGACAGATTGTTGCGGAAAAACCCGCAGCTCCGCACGGTCTCAGTAATCGCAGCCGCAGAGCTCCGTGGCCACTGAGAGAGGTTTGTATCTTTTTTATGACTTGGATTCTTTGCGGGTCCCGCATCCGTACCCTGCAACGGTAACACCGTAGGCTAAAAACAGTAGATTTTCAATGCGACACCACTCAATCAAACGGGCGTATGAAAAAATAATTTTCAAGCAAAAATAAAAGAAATGTATACTCACCAAACATACTGCAAGACAATATGAAGTTTTAAAAAAAGTTGATCCTTCCATATAAGACAATAAAAAGGTGCTTTTGTAAGAGATGCAAACTGACGTAAATCCACAAATTACAGTTGGTGCACGCAATGCATGCTGGGATAGGGTCTTCTCTCTTGTGTCTCGGCAGCGTCCCGGATGTGCTGACAGTTTTGCGGAGGGCCAAATTTTAGTTGTAAATTTGTCATTTTTAAACAAAGATTTCTCAGTTGAATGACAGATCTGGGCTTGCAGATTTACTCTACTACGTACATTCAGAAGGATCTTATGTGTAAATATAAGTCATGTTTTGGTCCAAAGATCTGACTGCATTTATTTCAATGCAGGTCTACCTTAATTAATTTTTCCTTGTCCTTGATCTTTCTAAAAGTTCTATGAGGCCAGATGCACAGTAAATAAAGGCCTGTTTCCACTGCAAGAACTTGCAGGCTGTTTTTGCGCATCTCCATCCTCCAACCACCCCAAAAGGTGAATCCACAGAGTTTTTTTTTTTTTTCCAGTGAGGAAAACATAGCTCTGGGGTAGGTACTTGTGGGCAACCCTGGAATTCTGCTGGGTGGGGCTTAACATGGATTGGTTAGTTACACAGAAGACGACAACAAACAAGTGGCATTTCCCAAAGTGAGCGGAAGACCATAGAGCAAAGGTAACAGACCGACAGAAGGAGCTACAGCTGATGAACAAGGTCCAGCAAGTATTCAAGTACTCAAGGAGGAATGAGAAAATCTACTTCAGTGCACCTGGATATCCATGCAATTAAGCACACCGCCGCAGAGACCGTTGTGTATCATCTACAGTATCTCGCATTAGATACTAGCTGTCACTGTTGGCTGATCCTGCAAATGTTTGCAAAATCTGGGGAAAAGGACTGCAGTGGGAATGTGGCTAATATTACAGGATTTACTCACTGGATGAACACAAAGGACACAAACATTCCTGGCCACAGTGCCCATGTCATCCCCACAGAAATAATTAGAAATCAGAAGGACAGCCATGCCGGGAACTGACACCGAATTCTTGTCATCAGTACTGGCTTAGTAAACAGAGCTTGGGGATGACTTTGGATTGGCAGCACAGGTGAAGTCTCCTGATGCAGAGTCATGATGTTCTTGGTTGTAGTTGTCTCAGGGACATCAGGTTTGGCTGGGAGAGGTTGTGCTACGGTAAGCAAATCCTTCAACAGTATCTTCACATTTCATGCACAGCTCACCATGCTTGATATCAACAAACTTTGTAACTGCCAGATGCATTATTGCACAAATCCCTGAAACGGTTCATTATTTCAGGTTTTGCACCACTAGGTTCTAGTCAGCTGAGTTTCTGTCATGATTCAGTATGCGGGGAACACAGGCAGTTCCTAGGAATCTGTTCCCCACATGCACACATGCAATCATGCCTTTGCACAGTTTGACTGTTCAAAGTTGTACAATTCCCAGATGACACCTGCACTCAAGCAAATTTGTCAGTATGGTGGCAACTTAGGCAGTTCTTGCAACAGTGTCATGGTAAACCCTTTGAAATCTGTGGCTGGTGTCCCGAGGAACAGACACACCATTGTACAGTTTCAGTGGCTCAACATCAGACACAGAGCGAGCCAACTCCCACCTGTGATCCAACAATTCACATCCAAGAATATGGGTTAAATATGACCCAGAACACCCGCTGCATAAAAAAAATAAATAAATAAATAAAAAATACTCAGGCCTCAGCACACACTTAGAAGTTGGCAGACAGCTTACTGGAGGCTCCCTGTCTCCTCGCCTCTACTTTCATTCTCATCACCAAAATATTAATCATCTCTTCGGTGCACATGTCCACATGACCTCATCCTTACCTTCCTGTACTTTTTTTTTTTTTAAGACGTTTTTATTTTAACAATTTCACCCCTACCCTGCTATAAATCAAACATTTAATTTACTTATTACTTATCAAGAACATTGACCAAACATTTGCTGGTTGTGGAGCTTTTGAAAGTGAATGTTTGTATCATTAAAAAAAATCAGCGAATTAATCACAAAAAAAACAGCTGGTTATTTGATTGTGAAATTTTTGCTATATAACTTTTATTCTTCTTTGTCTTTCGGCTGTTCCCGTTAGGGGTCGCCACAGCAGATCAATCGTTTCCATCTCACCCTGTCCTCTGTATCTTCCTCTGTCACACCAACCACCTGCATGTCCTCTCTCAGCACATCCATGAACCTCCTCTTTGGTCTCCCTCTTCTCCTCCTGCCTGGTGGCTCCATCCTCAGCATCCTTCTCCCTATATACCCTGGGTCCTCCTCTGCACATGTCCAAACCATCTCAATCTCACCTCTCTGACTTTGTCTCCAAACCGTCCCACCTGACCTGTTCATTCCTAATCCTGTCCATTCTTGTCACTTCCAAAGACAATCTCATCATCTTCAGCTCTGCCACCTCCAGCTCTGCCTCCTGTCTTTTTGTTAGTGCCACCGTCTCTAAGCCGTACAACATAGCTGGTCTCACTACTGTCTTGTAAACTTTCTCCTTCACTCTTGCTGATATTCTTCGGTCACAAATCACTCCTGCTACCTTCCTCCACCCTGCCTGCACTCTCTTCTTCACCTCTCTACCACACTCTCCATTACTTTGGACAGTTGACCCCAAGTATTTAAATTCATCTACTACCACCTCTACTCCTTGTAACTGCACTATTCCACTGTGCTCCCTCTCATTAACACATGTACTCAGTCTTGCTCCTACTGACTTTCATTCCCCTTCTCTCCAAAGCATATCTCCACCTATCCAGACTAGACTCAACCTGCTCTCTACTCTCACTACAGATCACAATGGCATCTGCAAACATCATAGTCCATGGAGACTCCTGTCTGATCTCATCTGTCAACCTATCAATCACCACTGCAAACAAGAAAGGACTCAGATCTGATCCTTGGTGTAATCCCACCTCCACCTAGAATCTGTCTGTCATTCCTACTGCACATCTCACCGCTGTCACACTATTCTTGTACGTATCCTGTACTACCCTCACACATCTCTGCCACTCCAGATGTCCTCACACAATACCACGACTCTTTTCTTGGTACCCTGTTATGAGGTTTCTCAATATCCACAAACACACAATGTAACTCCTGGCCTTCTCTATACTTCTCCAACAGTAGTCTCTTTTTCAGCATGAAACCATATTGCTGCTCACAGATCTTCAACTGTTTTCTAAGCCTAGCTTCTACTACTCTTTCCCATAACTTCATGCTGTGGCTGATCAACTTTATGCCTCTGTAGTTACTGCAGCTCTGCACATCACCCTTGTTCTTAAAAACAGGAACCAGCACACTTCGTCTCCACTCCTCAGGCATCCACTCACTTTTCAAGATTTTATTCAACAATCTGGTTACAAACTCCACTGCCATCTCTCCTACACATTTCCATGCCTCCACTGGAATGTCATCTGAACCAACTGCCTTTCCACTCTTCATAGCTGCCCTCATTTCATCCTTACTAATCTCTTGTACTTGCTGATTTACTCTCACCACATCATCCAGCCAATATTGCAATATTGCCAATGCAGGATTGTCTTACAGACATAAAGACATGGATGACCTCTAATTTCCTGCTTTTAAACTCAGATAAATCTGAAGTTATTGTACTTGGCCCCACAAATCTTAGAAACATGGTGTCTAACCAGATCCTTACTCTGGATGGCATTACCCTGACCTCTAGTAATACTGTGAGAAATCTTGGAGTCATTTTTGATCAGGATATGTCATTCAAAGCGCATATTAAACAAATATGTAGGACTGCTTTTTTGCATTTACGCAATATCTCTAAAATCAGAAAGGTCTTGTCTCAGAGTGATGCTGAAAAACTAATTCATGCATTTATTTCCTCTAGGCTGGACTATTGTAATTCATTATTATCAGGTTGTCCTAAAAGTTCCCTAAAAAGCCTTCAGTTAATTCAAAATGCTGCAGCTAGAGTACTGACGGGGACTAGAAGGAGAGAGCATATCTCACCCATATTGGCCTCTCTTCATTGGCTTCCTGTTAATTCTAGAATAGAATTTAAAATTCTTCTTCTTACTTATAAGGTTTTGAATAATCAGGTCCCATCTTATCTTAGGGACCTCGTAGTACCATATCACCCCAATAGAGCGCTTCGCTCTCAGACTGCAGGCTTACTTGTAGTTCCTAGGGTTTGTAAGAGTAGAATGGGAGGCAGAGCCTTCAGCTTTCAGGCTCCTCTCCTGTGGAACCAGCTCCCAATTCAGATCAGGGAGACAGACACCCTCTCTACTTTTAAGATTAGGCTTAAAACTTTCCTTTTTGCTAAAGCTTATAGTTAGGGCTGGATCAGGTGACCCTAAACCATCCCTTAGTTATGCTGCTATAGACTTAGACTGCTGGGGGGTTCCCATGATGCACTGAGTGTTTCTTTCTCTTTTTGCTCTGTATGCACCACTCTGCATTTAATCACTAGTGATCGATCTCTGCTCCCCTCCACAGCATGTCTTTTTCCTGGTTCTCTCCCTCAGCCCCAACCAGTCCCAGCAGAAGACTGCCCCTCCCTGAGCCTGGTTCTGCTGGAGGTTTCTTCCTGTTAAAAGGGAGTTTTTCCTTCCCACTGTAGCCAAGTGCTTGCTCACAGGGGGTCGTTTTGACCGTTGGGGTTTTACATAATTGTTGTATGGCCTTGCCTTGCAATATAGAGCGCCTTGGGGCAGCTGTTTGTTGTGATTTGGCGCTATATAAAAAAAAAATTGATTGATTGATTGATATTCCATGTGTGGGTGCATGCACACAAGAGGATGGAGGAAAATTAATCAGTCCAGGTTTTGAGATAAATTAAGGTCTTCTTCATATACGATCATTAATTCTTTCTTCATAATATTTGTTAAAGCTGTTAGAATCAATATTTAACAAGCCTTTAACAATCAGTACAATAGCGTCAGTACATTACGTATCCACATCTGTTTCTGTTCTGCCAGTCTACTGTATTTTAAATGAGGTGCATTTATCCTTAGGCTATATCGGACTGGATTTCATTAATCCCCGGGATATTTTTGACCCATTTGTGCAAATTCAGGTCTGGAAAGGGGCCAGTCCGGGTTCATTCAGCCTAAGTACTAAACTTCGTTTTGTCTTGGTTATTTGGCTGTCAGTTTTACTTCAGATTCATTAATCCCAAAAAGGGCAATTCAGTTTGACAGCCTTCCCAATTTGCACAGTCAATATTTATAATAAAAATACATAGGTGCATTAGCATACGACACTCCAACCATTTGATAATCACAGGCTAATGCAAGGGGCCACAAATCTACTTACAGTACTATTTACATTGAACACATCACTCTACAGTAGTGTGTCCTTAGCAGCAGGGAGGGAGGCACAGGCAAAGAGTAAGTCCTGGCTTTGTTGTAAATTGTGTTGCTCAATGTTTTATGAGAGGAAAAGACTGTTGGCGGCAGAGACAAACAGCCCACGGCAGGAGCCGAGAGAGGAGGAACCTGTCGGGGCAGAATGACGTCCAGAAGACTGTGGGGCCGAAACAAACATGTAGGCAAACACAGTCATAAAGGAGGAGCTTACCCATATATCAGCCTTAGTGGTGATGGCTTTTCCTGCGTACAAGTTAATCATCTCTGGAGCCCGGTACGAGAGGGTCGTGTACCTGCCAGTTACAACAGCAACCAGTCAGAACCCACACGTTTCCGTCATGTAGCAACAATTACCATTTTCATGAGCAAGTCCAATATTACATCAGATGAGGAGGTTGTGGGCGTTAGCAGTCTGTCTGTTAGTGGGATTACTCAATGATCAGTGACTTAAACTTCAGCACATTTTAGAAAATGTTCACCTCCAAGGTAGAGCCAACAGAACTTATTCTAAAGTGGATTCTGACTAAAGTCATAATGATGTTCAACAGACACTTTAAATATTATGTTCGAACAAAGCAACATGTTTAGAGTCTTGTGAGTGGGTAGGGTGTGGCCTACATTACATTTAGGGAATCATTTGAATACAGGAACTTTTAAAGCAATTTTATAACACTGAACTCAATGTTAAAACAACTGATCTAAGTTTATCATAATCAATTTATGTTACGCCACTGAATGTGGAAAAACTACAGTTCTATAATAGATATGCATCCCAACATGACAAACTGTGGGGGGAGCCCAAATTATGTTGGAGCGCATAGAATTAGACAATGTTGGGTCATTCTGTGTGACAGATTCGAATGATTAATAGCTCAGCTGGTGGAGTGAGTTCTCCATTAACGGAATGGCTGGTTACTCTACATTTACTCTGTTTGTGCACTGGAGTGTCATTATGCAAGCAAAGCTGTCCTTGGTGTGCAGGTCAGCATCCAGCCTGGACACTCTAGGCATTGGTGTGTAAATGTAATTCTAAGTCTCACCATTTCATATGGAAATCATCAAAACGTAGAAGCCAACCGATTGTTTCAGTACAAATGACCAGTACCAGTTAGCAAACTTTACCTACTTTAACTGCCACTGTAAAATGTCTCAGAATTTGGTCCATTTTCTGAGTCTAGGTGTATGAGCAAGAACACAGTAACAGTGACGCAATCTCACATTTGTCCCCAATGATTTTGACATCTAACTAACCTTACCAGGGCAATTCTAGAATCCACCCAATTGTGTGCCACATTCTGTCCAAGTCAGGTTGAAAAATAAAATTCCTTTAACCTTATCAGAATTATTATTATTAATAATATTTTAATTGCAGTTTTGGGGTCAACCTCTATTGACAAACCAGGCTTGGATGAAATTAGAAAAAGGATTTGGGAGATAGTAGTAGTCAGACAGATACAACACTGAGCACAATGACCAACTGACCCTTGTCAAATTTGACCTTGCCTGGGCAATCCCAGAACCCAACTATATGTGTATCCAATGTTTGGTGCAAATCAGACTGGAAAAACTCAAATTTCAACTTTTGACCCCAATGACGTAGACAATCCCAGGACCCACCTACATATATGTGTCAACTTTGGCAGATATCAAAGTGAAAATAACCCAGTGACTATGACCTTTGCCAACACAAACTCATTAAGTACATTTCTGGTATCATGCAAGTTTAGTGACACCAAGAAGCACAGAGGAGAAGCGGAAGAAATAATCACAAAAACATACATTTCAGAAAATATAGCACCATTTTAGAGACCAAACAAATGAACAAGTGAAACAAGAAAAAAAATCATCACATTATTTACGCATGTCAAAACAAAACTATAGTCATAGTCCTTGTGGTGACAGCTTTATACTGATATGTGTAATCTTAACACTATATGTGTTCAGAAAAACCATCCAGGTGAGACTGAACGCAGCAGGCCATGTTTGGAATAAAACCACCTGCACTATGAAAAGCAGACCTGAACAATAACTCCAAAGGACTCAGATTCAGCTGTTTCTCTTTGACCAGTGACGTAATTAAACTCTGCCATAAACCGCTGATAAGCAGCACACGCTGCATTTTATAACAGCTATAAATGTGGGAAAGTTAACAAGCCAAATCACACTGGGCTGCTGTGATTTTAAAAGCAGCTAGCATGAAAACACGAGGAATATGAGGAGGAAAACTGTCCGTGTGCGTGATTACTTGCATAGAGCAAAGTTTTGACTGCGCCATTATTCTAGTGTTAGCACGGCTGCATGTATTGAGGAAATGGTTAGTATCAGTTGCTGTCGTGGCTCACACACTGTAGAACTACTGTTTTAATTTGTTTCTAAATCAGTTGTATGAGGCAGATAAATGAAAGTGTCCATGTCTTATGGTTTCTCTTTTGAAGCATTATTCAGGCAAGAGACTTACTTCTTGATCTCGTCCTCCACAGCAGTCACGCCGTCTTTATGTGGCTGCAAAACTTTATGAGTGGCGCTACCAAAGTCACACAGCACGTAATGGCCCTGGTCGTTCAACAGGATGTTTTCAACCTGGTGAAAGAAAAAAAAAAAGTCCCACAGATTTAACGTACGTACCAACACTGATGATTAAAAATAAAAAAACATACATGGAGTGTATTATTTATGCAGGTAAACATCATCTTGTTTTAAGTACTTAATGTATAGTTCATGTTGAGGTTGACCAAAATTAATTCATTAATATAAAATTAAAATAATACTCCGATACTAAAATTTGGAATTGGATACTAATTTGGAACCACACTGATACAAAGAGTTCTATTTTACCCTGCCTCGGTAATAAAAATGAAAGCTGGCCAAAGAATAAAAGTCAAAGAGTGGCGTTGGACATGACGGATCACCAAACCGGAGGAGACGGACTTTCCTACCCATTTATTCGTTCGCTGAATTTTACAGTTGGAAAAAGGCCAAACCTGAATCAAATAAAGATTTGTTCTACTGCATATACTATTTGAGTGAGTTAGTATGAGCACTGGCTGGTAAGATTGAAATAAATAAATAACCCATGTTATTATGTCTGAGACAAAACAGTCTCTTATCCTAGAAAATATACTATAAGCATTAAAACAAGTTTTTCATCACCGCAATCCTTTTGTTCATTTGTTACCTCCACCAAGGAGGTTATGTTTTCGGTCGTGTCCATTTGTTTGTTGGTTGGTTGGTTAGCAGGATTACTCAAAAAATCCTCAACAGATTTCAATGAAATTTTTACCAGGGGTGTATCTTGGCCTAACTTAGAAGTCATTAAATTTTGGTAATGATCCGGAACATGATCCGGATCCAGTAGTTTTTTATGGATTCTTTATCATTGCAGGATAGGGCCAATTTCAACATTTTTGCATCTAACTTCATGAAGACGGGTCACAAAGGCTGAACAAAAATTAAGTTACGAGGGTTAACCACTGAATCTGAAACATGACAGTAGATGCATGAAACAATGTGGAATAAGTCTCTTTGCCAAAGGGTATTCAATGTGACGTCAGTGACCCTATGGCCTTGGCGGAGGTTTGCGCTCTCAGAGTGCTTCTAGTTATTGTTGTCGTGCGCACATCAACAAACCAACCCTTGAAATTAAAAAGTGTCCAGAGTTAAGACCCCTGTTGCCGACCGAACGGTCCATCCTAAAAACTGGACCGCCGTGCCTTCACTGCGCATGCACCATTTCGGAGCATCGGCAGTATTTCACCGATAATCACCTCGTTTCTGCTTAACACTGCACTCCAGTCATCATCTATCTCAGCGACAGATATCTGACGCTTTTGTACAATAATTTCCACATAAATTCAGCATTATTTCATACAACCCCAATTCCAATGAAGTTGGGACATTGTATAAAAATGTAAATAAAAACAGAATACAATGATCTGCAAATCCTCTTCAACCTATATTCAATTGAATACACCACAAAGACAAGATATTTAATGTTCAAACTGATAAATGTTATCGTTTTTCTGCAAATATTTTGCTCATTTTGAAATGGATGCCTGCAACATGTTTCAAAAAAGCTGGGACAGTGGTATGTTTACTATGTTATATCACCTTTCCTTCTAACAACACTCAATAAGCGTTTGGGAACTGAGGACAGTAATTGTTGAAGCTTCATTTCTTAATTGTTTATTTTTAGTAAATTTGCAAAAATTTCAAATAACTTTTTTCATGTTGTCATTATGGGTGTTGTGAGTATAATTTTGAGGAGAAAAATGAATGTACTCCATGCAGGAATGAAGCTGTAACATAAAAATTGTGGAAAAAGTGAAGCACGGTATATCAAGAATAAAAATGGAGACTATAACATGAAAAAACAGCAATCCCACATAGAAGCTAAGATTTAACACACTGATGGAGGCTCGAGAGCTGTTTTCATTACATGAACATCCTGCTTTAAACAACACTGTACATCATCAAACAAACACACAGAAAAAGAAAGAAAGAAAGAAGCCAAAAAGACAAAGACAGACAGCCAGACAAAGAAAGACACAGACAAAATCATAAAGAAAGAAAGTCAAAAAGAAAGACAACTAAACAGATGAAAAAGTCAAAGAAAGAAAGACAAAAACTGAAAGGGAAATATAAGAAAAAGAAAAAATCTAAATATCTCAATCTACTGTAAGTCCATACGTGCTAGAACCTCCAGAATGGCCCACAGTCTGTATTCCCAGGCCGTGAGGCTGTTAAACCTGCAGTCGCTCCCTCCCCTCCCTTCTCGGTCATCGCCCGCCATCACTGCACGTTATAACCCACCACTACAATAACTATGAATTGGTCTTTGCAGTGTTGTAGTAACCACTCAACACTTTTTAACATCCTGTTTACTGTAACTTCCCCTCACATATACATATTTTATTTTATTTTACTTTGTTTTACTGTGCACTAAGATGCTACTGTTTTTATTGTTTGTGCCTTATTTATTAATGAAGGTTCACAGCATATTTATTGCCCATGAATAAGGCAGTATGTTACGAATAAGCTACTATGCCGTTGTCTGAGGCTCTATCGAAATTTCGTTGTTATTTATAACTGTTGTTACTATGACAATGACAATAAAGTATAAGTAAGTAAGTAAGATCTGTGATCAGGCTCACAAAATTAAAACCCTGTCCATCTGCCATACTAGCTGTGTGTGTGTGTGTGTGGGGGGGGGGGGACAAATGTTTTCAACTTAAGAGAAAAAAGACAAACAGAAGTCCAATCATCCCCCCTTGACAATGTTGGACCAGAATTATTTTTATGGACATCTTGATGTGTCGTCATTGTGTGAAGCTTCAGTGAAATTCACTCGTTTATTAGTTGCAGCAGCGAAAAGACTCGTGGACAGACAGAAGGACGCAGGATTCTAGTTTTTCCTGTAACGGTGTGACCATCTCTCCACAGAAAACCCAAAAAAATAGTGCGTGGAAAAAGAAAAAAGAAAGGATGGAAACCCCTGTGATACTGGAAGCAGAAGTGGTGCTTGTGTCTTTTGAGAGCTGAGGGTTAAGGGCTTTCTGCACTCTCACTCCACTTCCCCTGGTGAGCATGACTGGGACTCTACAGTCTTTTGTGCCCCGTAAGCGTTACGTAAGCCGTGTAAGGCAGAACAGATAGACAGCAAACAGAGGACGGGCTGTTTAGCTGCTTGTCTAACTGGACACGTACAACATCCCACAGATGGGGCCAGGGTGGGAAATTACAAGGCTCCAGCCATCAGCAAAATTAAGAGAGTGAGTCCAATGTTATAGTAAAACTGACTTAGCCAGTGAGAGATGCTGATCACAACAACAACAAAAAAATCTGTTCTGTGCCGTGACAAAGGAGGAGGCATGACAGAAAGAACACAGATGAGCGCAGAACAGAAGGGCTATCAGAAGACAGAACAGAAACAAAACAAGCCCGGATAGGAAGCACAAGAGGAAGAAGCAGGGCCGTAACAGTGAGTCAAACTGCACACAAACACGACATCGTCCTGCTGATCAGGCAGTCACCTAATCACTGTGGACATTAAAATTTCACACCATATAATCCTCTGAGGCCCAAACGCAAGTCTGCTAGTAAATTTACCAACTCTGATGATAAAAAAGTATATTTATTTATTAACTCATGTGACTATGACTAAACAAACAAACTATTGTTATTGGGAAAATTTTTATATAATTCATTAATTTAAAGCTGTACAGCCTTTCAAATTTTATAAAAACAACAAAATTTTATTTCTACCAAATTCCAAGCATTATAATGTTGGTTTAGTTTTGTAACATGTTGCAAACACAAACAAACAAACACACACAGAAAAAGAAAAAGTCAGAAAGAAAGAAAGAGTTAGGAAGAAAGAAAAACAAAGAAGACAAAAAGACAAAGACAGACATCACTACCAAATGTAGATCATGGTAACTTATCCCTTGAATTTCTACCCATCAGGGGTTGAAATTGTAATTGTTGTCAGACGGCGTGAATTATATTATAGTGTGCAAAAAAACAAAAAAAAATTCATTTTATGACTTAAATCTTAAAACACCCAAAGGCTATATTATTTTAATAAATTTGCTAAATTATATATATTTTAGTATTTTATCCTGTAGAATTTCAGATAGTCAAATTTATTTCATTTTTTTCCCAATTAGAGTGATTCATCCACAGAGATTGATTTATGTGGCATAAAACAATATTCTGAGTGGTTTTCGGTTTTCAAGTTTGTTTATTTTGTAGGTGTGTGTCGGGGGGGGGGGGGGGTGTTACATTAACCTGGAGGCCTATTTTTAAAAACTTCAGTGAAAAGCTAAAATGTCAGAGTCCATCTTTTACTCTTATTGCACTATCCAGTGTTTGGTTACAACTGCCTGAAAGTTACAACGATCTGATTTTATCACAGTTTATTTAGCTGAGGAGGATTTTATAAAACAGGATGATGTGTCATGGCTAGCAAACATGAAAGAGACAAATTTTTGCTTCTGTTATCTCAGTTGTCATCAGCACACATTTGGTTGTCAAACCAAATGTGCAATAGCTGCAAAAAAAAGATGTAACATTTCAAACAAATTTCATTTAATCCTCTGGCAGATCTGCTTCACGCCCAGGATGACTGTATGTTTTGTTTCTTGTTTTTATTTTTTATTTATTTATTTATTTTAAGAGCATCACTGTTTAATAAAATCCTCAGTTCCCTACTGCTTTCTTTCACCTTTAGGTCCCGGTGGATGACCGGGGTCTTGCACTGATGCAGGCGGGCCACAGCCCACAGGGTGTCACAGAAGATGTGAAGGACCTCACCTCGCTGAATCCCACATTCAGCCGCTGGTTCATCTGCTCACCACCTGACCCGCTGGAAGAAAAGAAACCAGGACAACCTTTAGGCTGCAAAGCCAAAACCAACCATTATTTTTCCTTTGCAAACCAAATTATTAACCTGTTATTTAGCATGGGTGATAACTTTACATAACACAGCAGATCTCAATCTGACTAAGAAAACATTATCACATATTCATAGCGACATTAGAAATACCCACTAGTGTACCAGTAGTAAAAACATGCCTTTTTGTGTTACAACACTGATAAAGTGATCTAGTTAATCTCCAAGTGAAAACAAGTCACTACAACCAAGATGTAAATATAATTATGGCTGGTTAATTTGATGCATTCATGTTTGCGGTTACAGACACTGTGCCAACATGTTAAGGCAAAACTTCCTGATGACACGTGCCACAGTTTACTCTAAACACTGCACACTGCACATCAAGGAGAACACATGCCATTTGAAGGATTCCATCATCTATCGCCGATGGCTAGCTAACATCAAGTTGCAGGAGCAGCCAAACAAGTAAAAAAAAAAAAAAATGCAACTTATAGTCCAGAAAATAGATGAAGTACAATGTACAACCATAGTCAACTACCTCATTTTGACGACACTGGATCAGAATTATTATCCTTCATTCAAATCTTCACATGTGCTGTTAAGTTTCAATGAAACCATGGATCTAGTGCAGCATTACTCTGTACCTTACAATACTCCATGAGGATGAGGACCTCCCAGATGCTGTCTGACACTGCATTGATGGTAGAATCCAGGTAGCCAACAATATTTTTATGGCCAGACAGCTCCTTCTGCAGAAAGAACAAATCCATGAGAGACATTCTACTAAATACTGTGTCTCCAGCTGCTGTACCACCCAAATTAAATACTGAACAGTTATCCATTCAGGGTAAAGTCAGGACTCAGGCTGCAATGATTCAAGTGTTGTGTTCTTTGCCTTTCCTCTTCGTAATCTATCCTGAGACCTCCAATAGCTACAGTATCATAACACATTATGTTACCCTTGAAATGTTGCTACCATGGTAACACGAGCATTTGAAAAATATAAACATGTCCAAGGACAACGTTACCAAACTCATCTGAGTTATCTGCATATTTAAAATGTGTATCAGCAGATATCTACTTTATTTTGTGTTTATTTTGTTGCTCAAATCCCAAACTTTACTCTCCGCCTCTATCACAGCTGCACTGTGCTGCTGCTGCTTCCGATGTTATGGTTTGTTAAGATATGACAGGAAATGTGTGGCCTTCCTGCATCATCATCATCATCTTGCAGGTGGTGGTGGGTGTCAAACGTAGGGTCCTGGTGCCTCCTGACTTACTGTATGACCCAACGTGATAAACATGTTTTTGGTACTCCTTGGAGATTCCTTGAACAGCCTTAACATGAACTGTACTTTCAAGTGGTGGGTTGGACTGGTCATCTCCCTGGATGGTTGTCATCCAGGACCTGAGGTGGTATCATGGTGTGGTGGATTGGGTGAAATGTGGCACCAGCTAGGGCAGTCACAATTATTACAATATTCGCCAATCACGATTATTTTTCATATTCGCGAATATTTTTCATAACCGCGATTACCGTGAATTACTTATTTTATCCACAAAGTTGCATAAAAAACGACTCAGAATCTGACGTCATCGTGCAGCAGCAGCCGCACGCTGCCTCACTCACTCTGTTTCCTCTCGTCTTGATCGGATGGTTAGCGAGGCTCGGATAACAACATGGAGCATGAGGAGGTTCTGGTTCCAAAGCCACGTACCACGGCACCGCTGTGGATGCATTTCGGTTTTAAGTAGGGCTGCCACGACTAGTCGACTAGTCACGACTACGTTGACAATTGAAATCAATAACAACTAATTTAGTAGTTGACGAGTCATTTATTTTATTTAAGTCTTTGTTTTTCCTCTCAATTCATAGTTTTAGGCAGCCGTCCTGCCGTCATTTGGATGTTCAAATTTTGAATGAGACGGCCAATTAAAACAGTGGCCATCTTATTCAAAGCCGTTTTAAATGGGTAGTTTACCAAAGGAGCTGTGTGTGCACACACACGCACAGAAGCACGCACACACACACAGTCAACTCGCTACAGACTGCGAGGGTTGGAGCAGGTGAGGGAGTGAGATTCTGGAACGGAGGCACGAGACGTTACGTTCTGCTGTGAACCATCAGTGCACTTAAGACAGCGAGCGCAGAGCAGAGAGAGAGGATTTTAACCCGAGTGAACATGTTTAAAAAAAACAAAAAAAAACAAACCATGGGGCTGCCTTTACTCTCTGTACTTTCTCTACACGTGTGGTTCTGATGGCACCAACCTGTTCACACCATGTGCGCGTCGTATACTGAATTTATGAGATCACGAGATGAAATAAACGGTCAAATATCTTTAAAACATCCTTAAAAATGAGAATATATAAATGAACTGAGCAAAAATTACACACAGATGGGTTTAAAAAAAAACCCTGTTGTGGAGAAGCTGTGCAGAGGCACAGATCACAAAAAGCTGAACTTTAACAGCTGTTTATTTTCCAAAGGTATGGATTTGTTCAATCTTGAGCTTAATGTAGTGTTCAAGCACAAAATGTGACTGATGAGAAAAAAAAAGATGACTTCATCACACTAAAATGAAATGGAGTCAGAATAAAAATATAAGCTGCTGATTTCTGTTATTTTTCAAAGTTATAAGCTGTAGCTATATGTTTAATTATTTCAAAGTGAGTTACCTTATGTATTCTAAAAATATGGGGAATGTATCAGCCTGCATTGTTCTGTTAAGTTTATATCAGTTTTCCTGAACATGTCCAGGTGTTTTTCCTTCTTTATAAGAGTTTGGTGTTTACATTTGCTCCACAAAGTTTTAAAACACAATAAAATGTTCACAAAGTTCTTTATAGCAGTTCTATAATTTCAGAAATTCAACAGAAACAACCACAAATCATAAAAAGTTGGGACTATATTAAAATGAAGATAAAATAAAAATGTTGCACTATTCCCAGTTTCTCACAAAAGTTCACTCTCTTGAGTTCACTCACAAAGCCAAGCGTTCTTCCAGAGTTGTGTAATCATACTACGATAGTAGAATATAACAGCCCTAGCACCAGCGTATTATTAAAGACCTGATGCAATCTACACATTCGTATATACAACCCCAATTCCAATGAAGTTGGGACGTTGTGTGAAATGTAAATAAAAACCGAATACAACGATTTGGAAATCCTCTTCAACCTATATTCAACTGAATACACCACAAAGACAAGATATTTAATGTTTAAACTGATAAACTTTATTGTTTTTGTGCAAATATTTGCTCATTTTGAAATGGATGTCTATAACATGTTTCAAAAAAGCTGGGACAGTGGTATGTTTACCACTGTGTTACATCACCTTTCCTTCTAACAACACTCAGCACTAAGCATTTGGGAACTGAAGACACTAATTGTGAGTGTCATGATTGGGTATAAAAGGCGCATCTCCAAAAGTCTCAGCCGTTCACAAACAAAGATGGGGCGAGGATCACCACTTTGTGAACAACTGCACAAAAAAAAAAAAAAATAGTCCAACAGTTTAAGAACAATGTTTGTCAATGTTGAATTGCAAGGAATTTAGGGATTCCATCATCTACAGTCCATAATATAATCAGAAGATTCAGAGAATCTGGAGAACTTTCTACAAGTAAACGGCAAGGCTGAAAACCAAAACTGAATGCCCGTGACCTTCGATCCCTCAGGCGGCACTGCATTAAAAACCATCATCATTGTGTAAAGGATCTTACCGCGTCAGCTCAGGAGCACTTCAGAAAACCATTGTCAGTTAACACAGTTCGTCGCTACATCTACAACTGCAAGTTAAAACCTATCATGTAAGCGAAAGCCATACATCAACAACATCCAGAAACGCCGCCGTCTTCTCTGGGCCTGAGCTCATTTGAAATGGACAGACGCAAAGTGGAAAAGTGTGCTGTGGTCTGAGTCCACATTTCAAATTGTTTTTGGAAATCATGAACGTCATGTCTCCAGACAAAGAGGAAAAAGACCATCCAGATTGTTACCAGTGGCAAAGTTCAAAAGTCAGCATCTGTGATGGTTTGGGGGTGCGTTAGTGCCCATGGCATGGGCAACTTACACATCAGTGATGGCTGTATATTTTTAAGTTATTTGTTTTTATAATTTTGGGTTCTGGGTTTGTTTATTAAGACTGCACACCACTGAATAAGTTTTAAAATTATATGGCGTAAGCTGCAGTTTGGAGCAGTGCTCATGTTGCGCTGTGCTTCACGGCATTTTAAAAGTGGGCTGAGAAGCAGAGAACAGAAACTTAAAAGAGGACAAACAAGTTGATCGTGTAGAAAAGCTTATAAATAATCCGGTTATGTGAGTTGGGGTTGCAAACAACGGAATCAGATTTAGAGGGAAAATGACAAAAAAAACTGCTGCAATTCACCATGATGTTTGCTTAAACCCTAATTTATTAGGTGGATGTATAAATTTCAAGTATCCAGAACCAAAGTATAAAAATCCTTTTGTGATTACTCTAAATATACAAACATGTTTGAATTCATCATCCTTTCATTTTCAAAATGTTGTCTTTCTCCACACGTGCTTAAAACATGATGATGATTCTAATTTCAGTCATCTTAGAAAAGTGATTCATTGCCTGTATTAAAGATTTACTGTGTTTTTACTAATTTCATTAAGGGTACCAGATAGACTGCTGTGTGGTTTTGGAAGCAGGCACCTAAACCACTTTCTCAACAGGGTGGAAGATTGTCAGGGGTTTAGCTCAGCAAAACAAAAGTAAACTGAAATTTATACAATCTGATCAGAGGACAACATCACAGTTAACATTTTGCTGTTTTTAAACTGGTTTATATGGGTGTTTATTTCAGACAGACAGACAGACAGACAGATAGATAGATAGATAGATAGCTTTTATTGTCATTACAACAACGAGAATACTGGTTTGAGTTTTCGATTACTGGGTATAACAAGTACTAATAATATGAAAACAGTAAGTCCCTTCAGCTGCTCCCTTGTTTTCATTTGGGGTCGCCACAGCAGATCTGAGGTGGATCTGCATGTTGATTCAAGTTTTACGCCTAATACTGTTCCTGATGCAACTCTATATTACATGGAGGAACCAGGAACCTTACAGCTAACTTACAGACTTTTCTGGTGACCATATGATTAATTTGTGATCAACGGTTTTAGAATTTTTTTGCTTGGATCTTTTAGTCTGTCAAACTTAAAAGCATATAATATAAATATAAAAAACACAAATTTAATGGAAGGTTCATGATGCTTGTGGCAGTGATACACTCAAAGTGGAAAACAGAGTGTCAAAGGATGGACATGCAAAAGAGCACAACAAACTAGAGCCCGAGTGATAAACCGGCAAGCAGATACAGTTGTATGGTAAAAGTTTGGGGCCCCCTGATGATTTCCATGATTTTTCTTTATAAACATTGGTTGTTGGATCAGCAATTTCAGTTAAATAGATCATATAGCAGACAAAACACAGTGATATTTGAGAGTGAAATGAAGTTGATAGATTTAAAGACGTGTGCAATACTTCTTAACAAAAATTAGGAAGATGCATATTTGGGGCACTCATCATTATCATGATGACATGACATCATTATTAGTAGATCCTCCTTTTGCAAAAATAACAGCCTCTATAGGCTTCCTATAGTTTCCAATGAGAGTCTGATTCAGGCTGAAGGTATTTGGACCCATGCTTCTTTTACAAAACACCTACAGTTCAGTCAGGTTTGTTGGTTCTGAGCATGGTCATCCCGCTTAAAATCACACCACAGATTTTTAGTAATATTCAGGTCTTGGACTGAGATGGCCATTCCAGAACATCGTACTTGTTCCTCTGCATGAATGCCTTAGTAGATTTGAGCAGTGTTTAGGGTCGTTGTCTTGTTGAAAGATCCGCCACGGCGCCAACTTCAACTTTGTCAGTGATTCTTGAACATTGTGCTCAAGATCTGCTGATTACTGACATGGAAATCCATGTAACCCTCAACTTTAACAAGATTCCCAGTACCTGCACTGGCCACACAGTCCCACAGCATGATGAACCACCTCCAAATTTTACTGTAGGTAGCAAGTGTTTTCTTGGAAGCTGTGTTCTTTTCTGCCATGCATACCACCCCTTGTATGTCCAAATAAAATCAATTTTAGTTTTCATCAGTCCACAGCACTTATTCCAAAATGAAGCTGACTTGTCCAAATGTCCTTTAGCATACCTCAAGCGACGCCGTTTGTGGCGGGATGTATAAAAAGCTTCCTCTGCATTACTCTCCCATACAGCATCTCCTTGTGCAAAGTGCGCTGTATAGTTGAATGATGCACAGAGACACTATCTGCAGCAAGATCATGTCGTAGGTCTATAGAGCAGGTCTGTGGGTTGATTATGACTGTTCTCACCATCCTTTGCTTCCGCTTATCTGAGATTTTTCTTGGCCTGCCACTTCGGGCCTTAAACTAGTACTGTGCCGGTGGTCTTCCATTTCCTCACTATGTTCCTCACAGTGGAAAATGACAGCTGAAATCTCTGAGATAACTTTTGGTACCCTTCCCCTAAACCAGGATGCTGAACAATCTTTGTTTTCAGGTCATTTGAGAGGTGTTTAGAGGCTCCCATGTTGCCACTCATTAGAAGCAATGCAAAGAGGAGAAACATTTGCAAATGGCCACCTTAAATACCTTATCATGAGTGATTCACCTGTGTAAGGAGGTCAAGGGTCAAATGAGCTTACCAAACCAATAATTCCAATAATTAGTGCTAAATGTATTCAAATCAATAAATGATAAGGTGGCCCAAAGTTATGCATCTAACTAATTTTGTTTATATAATTATTGCACACTTTAGGTAAATACCAGAAACTTCTTTTCACTTCTCAAATATCAGTGTGTTTGTCTGCTATATGATATTTAACTGAAATTTCTGATCCAGACAACCAATGATTTATAAAGGAAAATCATGAAAATTATTAGCACAGAATGGGATGTTGCTTTGACAGTGAGACTATCATATTTTGGCCCCAAAATATGCATGACACCACATGCGCACGTGTATGTGTGGTTAAATTTTCCAAATGACGGAAATCCATCGTGGTGACGGTGAACTTTAACCCATGTCCTAGAACTTAAAAGTATCAAAGGGGACAAGGACAACAACTTTGTTAGCACATGAAGCTGGGTGTGTGAAACTGGAGCAGCGGCAGACAGCAGAACCATGTTCTACATGCCTGCTTCCGGGTATGTATTTATTGCTACTTTGTTTATGCTTATCCAACGTTATTTAGCCATACTTGATGTATTTCTTTTTTTTTGTTTGTTTTTTTTTAATGCAAGCATCAGCTTTCTGAATACACCGTGGGGTTACACAGGAGCCGGAGCTACTTAGGCTGGCCAACCTCCAAAAATTCAGGCAGAAACAAACAGTGCGCCTCCTATGGTGGTACACAAGTACCTATATGGAGCATGAAAAATTCTAGGCCCATCCAGTATTGATGCATTTTAGCCTTTTCAACATAATTCATGACCTATTGTGAAACATCAAATGACATGAAATATAACAAAAAATATAAAATTAGTCAGATATGTAACTTTAATTGGTTTCAACTATGGCTCTTACAATCAAATAAGAAAAATTCAAATCTTGAATTATTTATTTTATTCTGTTTTGCAAAGTCCCACTGATGTCTGAGGAGGGCCCATCACATGGAGAAAATGACCCATTACTTTAGGCAATGAGAGGCCATTGGCCCATACCACCCTTCTGAAAGATGAATCACTGTGCCAATAAATCAAGATTAATTTAATTAACTGCATTACATTGTGTAACCTCTGACTACTCATTTCAAAAACTACAAAAAGGAGGAAATATCTGATCATGCTGTGTGTTGCTATGGTGAAAAAAATGTCAGCATATCAGATTTTAGAATCACCAAATATGGAAATCGGTATTGGTTTTTAAAAATCCTGTATTGTTTAGGCTCTAAAACAATCCATAACAGTGGCAGAGCACCACCTTTAACCCTTTCACTAGGGTTATTCTTTGTTGTGCAGAATGCACTAATTTGATAAAATTGTATTCATAAAAATGTTTTCAGTGATAATTTCACATTATAGATTGTGTTTGTTTACTGTTGCTTTACACCGCTCATAAAGTCACTACAAAATAAGTTTTCTTTGACTTAAGTACCATCCGGTTGAACCCATCCTTTACTTTTTGAGATATTTTGCACGTTGACTAGGGATGGGTATCGAGAACCGGTTCCTTTCAGGTATCGTTAAGAAATTATTCGATCCACCGACATCAATAAGCTTTGTGCTTAACGATTCTGTTTTTGGTCCTTCAGAGTGGCCGTTGTTTTGGGGGGTGTTTGTCAGGAAAATGATAATTTCTCTACATTGATTACGGACCCTGCGGGTCCGTAATCTACTTTTCTGCAGCACGGCTTTGCTTTGAACCAATCGAAGCAGTGGTTCGCAGATTGAAGCAATGCTTCGATCTATTGCTTCATTTATTCTTTCTTTTGCTTAATTTTCGCCCGCTAAAACCCTAAAGAGCATACGTCTGTGAGTATTATTTACCTTTTCTATGTTAAACCGACCTGTTATGGTCTTCTGAAACGGTTGATAGATGTATTTTATAACTTAAAAACGGGAGCGATGCTAACGCGTTAGCATGTCTATGGCATTTTCAATGTTAAAAGTTAGCATTAAGCAGTTGCAGCTGTCATCACGTTCGGGTGCATTTGTTTTCAAATTGTAATATTTCTTAAATTTATTTTTGTTTATATATTAATAATCTAATGATTATTATATACAATATATACTTATTATATACAATTTTAGAGAAAGACAAAAAGAACCTGAATAAGAAACACAACAGAAAATATAAAAGCAACTGACAATGAACATACATAAATAAATAAATACATACAGAAATAAATAAGTGTTTCCTGTGAACACCTAGTGACTCTTACACCTCCATTTCATCCCTGTCTTATTTAAGTTTAATGACAGTTTGTTTCGGTCAAACCATATTTTCAATATGTTAATTTCTTCAGTGATTTCCTCCACAACTATCTGCCAAATTAGAAAACTGTTGCATCCTAGTAAGAGCAGAATACGACTGGTTCTAGGAGTCTAAAATATTTATCAAAATGTGTCAACCAGTCACTGGTTTTAAATTCTTCAATGACATGATTTATGGCAGCTGAAACTAAATATCTGATTTCTGGGTCACTGATCTGTATAAATGTCTGATGGACCTTTTCCACCATCTCTTGATGTTACAGAAAGAGGAAACAATCAAGTAACTTGGAAGGGAGGAACAGGCTGTTTAATCCTGATGTAGCAGTATCCACTCGAGGTCAGGCTCAACTCTTCCACTAAGCTTTGAAAGAACTGGTTCAGTAGACTTTGAGCAATCCTGCTGCCAAACCGCAAACAATCACTTGATGGACATCAAAGTCAAAGAATTCAGCAACCGTGCTCATAATGGCTAGACACCGCTCTCACCATGATAGTGATCTCCCTCTTGTAGACAGTGAGGTCTGGGACATTGTTGACATACATCCTTTTAAGAGCACAGCGGACACCGCTGTGTGTACGTGCCAGAAACACCACTGAGAAGCCTCCTACAACAAACAGACAAAGAGACAGCAAATTAGCATTTCTTTATAACAAGTTCTTTTTAAAAACATAGGAAAATGAGTCAACTCTGTTAAACTGGACCGCCAGCACTGTCGGATAAATTATGTAGGGCTCACATGAGATTAGCATATGCATACAAGACCAGGTTTACTTGTTGGTAATGCCCAACTTGAACTATTTGGCTAGAAGTCTAAATGCATTACTTACACAGAGTAATTTACCTGATTCCCAAATTACTTGCACAAAGAAAAAAACATTTTATTGACAAATGATCATATATAGAATTAGCAAAATGGTGAGCGATATTTTATAGTTTGCTTCTCATTTGAAACAAGCTTTTGTTGCAGTGCTTATACATGTAATTCGCCATTGCAAACAACCCATTTCTCCGGCAACATGCAAGTGTTTTTTTATGTGGTATTGTCCCATTAGCAGTGACTAACAAAACATCATGAAATTACAATTATACAAAAGGTAAAAACACATACATAAAATACCAAATAAACACTTTCACACAAAGCATATTGTATTCCAATCTGGAGGAATTTTAATGTTTTACAAGGGCTTGACAAGGTTTTTGTCATGTCAAAAGTTGCCACAAAATTGTTCTCCTCATTCACAGATGACTGCAGTTTAACTGCTAACAGAAACATTAATAAATGTAATGTATCACTGCAAAATCCCCCCAAATTCATATATAAATATAAATGTGTATGAGCCACTGCGCCTTAAACTGGAGCAAAGAAAGCTGTTGGCTTTATAGTAAACAGCAAATTGAGATAACACTCATCCTGTCACGCCAGACGTTAGACAGTTCTCTGGTGTGCTGACGAAGATGACAGTGTAGAGCTGAGGTGCCAGTAGCTGTTCTCAATGTCCTGTGTACTGGCTGCTCGGGATGAATGAATGTTGCTTTTTATTCAAGGTCAGCAGAAAGACACCATGAATGTTCTTCAGAAACAAGGAGATGTGGAGGGGACAAGTGTGCTGACTGAATACTGCATGATAGCATCTCTAAACCGGCGACAAATTTTGACACTGAAGCAAGATCAGGTCGAGGCTTACACGTGTTGTAGCTGCCTGTTGCCATTCCCCGACAGAATGACGCCACACATCTCCAGCCTGAAGCGGTTTTCTTCTGGGTGAAGGCTTCTGCAAAGTTTAGAGTGTTGATCCCTCAGGCATGAGAACTGACATCCTGTAAAATCCTGAAAGTCAACCAGGAATCTAGAGCCCGATGTAGGAGGTCCTGGATTTTCGCCAAATTAGACCCATTTTAAGCCTTATTATTGGTAGGAGAGCAGACACTTGAAAAAGTCAGGAATACTTCACCCAAATCATTCTGAAAATCCTCATGCCGGCCAACAAGGCTGCGGACAAATTTGAAAAAACAAAGAAAAGGCAGTGCTTTTCTTTCAGGCTGTCAACTTGATCTACTGTATTTCCATGTTCCCCAACATGGGGTGTGCATCCCCCCACCTCAGGGGGGTGCCAAAGAACATAAAGGTACCTCAAGTTTTATCGGCTCTATTGGTTATTTAAAAAAAAAAAAAAAACACAAACATATTAAATAAAGTCATAATAACACACTTAATTGACAATCCAAACTAATTAAAAAGATAATTTTCTTTGGAGGACCCAAAGAGGAAGAAAACAGGTTGGGATTCACTAATCCATGTATGTTGTCAAATCACAGATACATGTCAGTGACAACTTCAATAGACTGAAGATTATTTAAGCATGTGTACAAACTGGAAAAAATACAAAAAAGACACCTAACCTTCACTGAAAACATGAAGAAAGGGGAAAATATATATATATATATATATATATATATATATATATATATATATATATATATATATATATATATATATATATATATAGTTGAGTTCCACTGATCATCCGATGTGTGCTTGTGGTGTCTGCTTACACAATGCCTGTAGGTCCCTGCACTGAATTCTTGACAAATGTTCCTATGATTCCCTGGCACCAGCTGTTACACATCTATCAATAGAAATGGTCTATTTCACTGATCCCAGTAGCTGCTGTATTAACTCCAGAGGGCATATGGCTTTTGTACAGTAGAGACAAGACTGTCCACTCCAGCAAATCTGACAAACACCTTATACCTGCCTGCTGCTCTGCCCTTGGACTGACAGATCATTTGCTTCAGAGTAAGGTTCTCTCTAAATCACCACCCCGGGGCTAATGGTGCCTCCAATGCCAGCCACAGAAATATACATTATTCTGAGTGGCTCTGTGTGGAATGATTTGTTTTTAGAGGCTATGTGCACAGAATACCAAATGTCCTGGACAAATGAATGACCCACTGACAGCAGAAAAGAATACTGACAGTACAGATGACTGGCTTTAGTCAGTAAAAACACACAAATATTTTCACTCAAGCTCATGTTAAGCTTCTGCACCTGTGCACAGATTATGTTCAAAAGACAATTGCTTAGCTCTTCTATTTCATTCTCTGTCTCTCTCATATCTCCAACTTTTCATTTAATCACAATTATGTTTTGGTCCAGTGCAGTATCACGATACTTTTTAAAAAAAATCTAGAAGTTAAAAGTGAGGTCCACGGATCTTTCTAAAATTATCTTTCAATTTCAGATATTCAACTATAATTATCCTTCTTGAAAAATAGAATGTCCTTGAAACCTTTTAGGGGAAAATCCACTGTACATACATACATAAAACATAACAGTCCTTGAAACCTTTTAGGGGAAAATCCACTGTACATACATACATAAAACATAACAGTCAGACGTGTTATATCGACATTTAATCATTTTCTGAATACAAGCATTTCTTAAACTTGCAACATAGTGGATAAAGCCACACAAACATGAAATATTAACAAAAGAACTTTTGTTGAAGCTGGGAATTAAATGTGATTGTGTGCGTGTATATATATATATATATATATATATATATATATATATATATATATATATATATATATATACACATACACACACACACACACATATACATATACTCAACAAAAATATAAACGCAACACTTTTGGTTTTGCTCCCATTTTGTATGAGATGAACTCAAAGATCTAAAACTTTTTCCACATACACAATATCACCATTTCCCTCAAATATTGTTCACAAACCAGTCTAAATCTGTGATAGTGAGCACTTCTCCTTTGCTGCGATAATCCATCCCACCTCACAGGTGTGCCATATCAAGATGCTGATTAGACACCATGATTAGTGCACAGGTGTGCCTTAGACTGCCCACAATAAAAGGCCACTCTGAAAGGTGCAGTTTTATCACACAGCACAATGCCACAGATGTCGCAAGATTTGAGGGAGCGTGCAATTGGCATGCTGACAGCAGGAATGTCAAACAGAGCTGTTGCTCATGTATTGAATGTTCATTTCTCTACCATAAGCCGTCTCCAAAGGCGTTTCAGAGAATTTGGCAGTACATCCAACCAGCCTCACAACCGCAGACCACGTGTAACCACACCAGCCCAGGACCTCCACATCCAGCATGTTCACCTCCAAGATCGTCTGAGACCAGCCACTCGGACAGCTGCTGAAACAATCGGGTGCATAACCAAAGAATTTCTGCACAAACTGTCAGAAACCGTCTCAGGGAAGCTCATCTGCATGCTTGTCGTCCTTATCGGGGTCTCGACAAATGCTCACATTCGCTGGCGTTTGGCACGTTGGAGAGGTGTTCTCTTCATGGATGAATCCCGGTTCACACTGTTCAGGGCAGATGGCAGACAGCGTGTGGGGGAGCGGTTTTCTGATGTCAATGTTGTGGATCGAGTGGCCCATGGTGGCGGTGGGGTTATGGTACGCAGGCGTCTGTTATGGACGAAGAACACAGGTGCATTTTATTGATGGCATTTTGAATGCACAGATATACCATGACGAGATCCTGAGGCCCATTGTTGTGCCAACATCCAAGAACATCACCTCATGTTGCAGCAGGATAATGCACGGCCCCATGTTGCAAGAATCTGTACACAATTCTTGGAAACTGAAAATGTCCCAGTTCTTGCATGGCCGGCATACTCACCGGACATGTCACCCATTGAGCATGTTTGGGATGCTCTGGACCGGCGTATACGACAGCGTGTACCAGTTCCTGCCAATATCCAGCAACTTCGCACAGCCATTGAAGAGGAGTGGACCAACATTCCACAGGCCACAATTGACAACCTGATCAACTCTATGCGAAGGAGATGCGTTGCACTGCATGAGGCAAATGGTGCTCACACCAGATACTGACTGGTATCCCCCCCCAATAAAACAAAACTGCACCTTTCAGAGTGGCCTTTTATTGTGGGCAGTCTAAGGCACACCTGTGCACTAATCATGGTGTCTAATCAGCATCTTGATATGGCACACCTGTGAGGTGGGATGGATTATCTCAGCAAAGGAGAAGTGCTCACTATCACAGATTTAGACTGGTTTGTGAACAATATTTGAGGGAAATGGTGATATTGTGTATGTGGAAAAAGTTTTAGATCTTTGAGTTCATCTCATACAAAATGGGAGCAAAACTAAAAGTGTTGCATTTATATTTTTGTTGAATGTACATACATACATATATATATATACACACACACGCACACACACACACACATCTCTTATTTTGTGACAGTTGTCTTAAAAGTTACATATCACAGAGTTAGGAATGTCCCAGTGTGATCGAAACCAATCAGAATCCGCCCAAGGCTTTTTCCCCAATCAGTATCAGGTATATTAAATACCATGAAACCAGAGTCAACAAAGTGAGTGCTGTGCTTTATGAACTCAGTGCCAGTAACCAAACAGAGCATGTCAGTCTCACTGTATAATCAATCAGTGCTGCCCTATGGTGCTACCAGCATGACAGGTTTTTTTTTTTTTTTAAATCACTCTCCTCCATGTAAACTCTGCAGCAAATCTGTTTCAGATGGATGGCATAAGTCATTACATTTCCCACCGGCCAATCAAACAGCTAATTCCACAAAAAAATTAAATTAAATTAAAAACTAGCGCAAACCTCCACCAACACTAGTTTCCAATTTCACAAATTTTTACCATGAAAAAAAATTTCAAGGTCAAAGTCCCATTAGAAGTGGCTTTTCATAAGCTAAAACATCATACAAAATATAGATCAAAAGGGCTTTTCAATGTTAAAAGGAATCAAATATCTGGATCAGATGCGGATCAAACTTAATCTAGACTACAGGGCTCGACAATGGAACTGGTCCGATGGCCCGGCGGCCTTTTTTTTTTACACGTTCCGGGCCACCACGGGCCAGTGAAGTTCATATTTCAATGGTCCGTACGAGCCAGTAAGAATTAAAATCACTTTGGGCAAATTTATTAGTCTTACCGTGAAGAAATCTGTCAAAATACATGTAGAAATTGAACATTTTCGCTACATCGTCCGCCATGTTTGTTGTGGTAGCTACGGCACATGCGTGGGGCGTCTTCGTCTCTTTCCGTGCCACTTCGGCAATGTTCGGAACAAACTTCGTCTGCAGGAGCATCTTCTGATGTGGCGCAAATTTTTGCTTCAACATCGATGTATCATTTTCGCTTATGCAAGATCGATCGCAGTGAATATTATGAATTTCTTGAAACCTCCTGCCCCTGGGCAGAAACCAGGGAAGCAAAGGAAAGAACAGCTATCATCCTCAAAACAAGCACAGAAGAGGAAGGCTGCTGATGCTGAATACGAGAAGAAAAGGGTGAGGAAAACTTGGCAAGCTTCCTGGAAGAAAAGATGGTCATGGCTGGAGCGTGATGAGGAGAGCGAGGTTGTCTTCTGTGGAACTTGTAGGGCCATGACAAGTAAGTATAAATATACCAAGTCCTGGTAGACATCTGGTATGATTTCATACACCAGTTTAAAAGTCTAATCAGTATGCCCTTGTGGAAACCCCATGGTGACAACATTAGCAATTAGAGTATTGTATATTTACTGGGTCAATGCGGCGGCCGTCGGTTCGGCCAGTGATATTTTCATCCGTGTTATGTGTCGGACGCAGCTCGGAGAACCGACCAGCGTTTGAAGGACCCAGTATGAAATAAGCAGAGCACGGTACAAAGGCTAACTGAATTTAATACATAACAGTGATACAAAAATAACAGAAAGTGCGGTCTGGCGTGGTGCGCTCCCAGCAGCGCTAACGGTCTGGAGCCAGAAGCTGTTCGGACCCAAGGACCCCGCCGACACCCCCCAGGTGGCCGCAACAAACCGAGTCTGTGAAAGAAGGAACCATTATGTGAGTCCACACTCTACACACAGAGAGAACACTTAAAGGTGTACAAACAGCAAACACTTCCTGGCTTGATTACTAATCAGCTTCCCAACCTGCAGGCATGGAACATCCAGTTCACAAAACTCCACTGCAGTGGAAGCCGATACATGACTAACATACAGCTCAATATAATAAAGGTGTGAGGGACACCACATTTACTGACTGTATAAATGTTAGTCACAAAATCTAACGTACCTCAGGAAGTGTGCTGACGAGCGTGAGACCTCACCCCCTCCACTTTCACAGACCGTGCATCAAACCCTGGACGTTCTCTGCATCCACTGATGATGAGATGGCTCCCGAGACGACGATCTCACCCGTCTGGTCACAAGGTCGAGTCTCTGACAAAATACACACTGTATACTCCAGTCTTAAATGCCACCATGTTCCAATCCATATAGATGCACCTCAGCTGTGAGTCCTGACGAGCCGCAGGTGATCAGGGTGAGGTCCTGATAACCTCAGCAACACAGCCACTCAGTCCCAAATGCAAGCCACCTGGAAGGAAAAACAAAAGACAGAAACAAAAAGGCAGCCAGGCCCCCCAGCCATACAACAATCCGGGCCAGTAACTTTCAAATTCTACTGGCCCTGTGGGCCAATGCATAAATTGCCTTATTGTCAAGCCCTGGACTATTCACCGAGAGTGTCAGTTTGCACCTCACTTTCAAATATGACGGTGAATGGGGCACGTATGATTAAGATATAATGTAAAATATACATTAAATGTTCAATTTAAATGGCCACAAAATCTGTAATCTGGATCAGATCCGGATGAAACTTTGTCAGTTGATAAAGGATACCATCCTACATAACGTTCTCAAATAGGAAAGAAATTTGGTCTTTTTTGACAGCGTTATGAATTTCTGATAATTCATTGAATGTTAAAGATAGGGATTTTTCCAATTTTCCAAGAGTTTTCCTGACTTTGCCCTTTGACCTGTTACCTTGAAAACTGAATCAGTTCTTGCCTATCAGGATATGAATTTTCTGTAAAATTATTCATAAACGGTATTTGAAAAAGTGTGGGCTCCAGGCTGTTCACAAACAAACAAACAAACAAGAGTGATAACATCGCCTCATCCAACTTGGTTGGCAGAGGTAATAAACTGAGTTCTCGTGGCCGTTTTATTTCTGCAAGAGGAACTGATGAGCCATAAAAGGTTTTTTTTTTTTAAATGAATACAAACATTAAGAAGCAGCTTAGACTGAGTGTTTTTTTTAATGCACAGCAGAGCTCTTAAAGTGACAAACGCATACAAAGGCCTGGCTGACGTGCTCCCATTCTGCTCTGTGTAAGTGTAATATTGAGGAAAGACATATTAGATCGAGACTCTATATTGGCAGATGCTCAATATTAAATTACTCTGATCAGGATCCAAGGCATTAAAAGAACAACAAATAAATAACTGATAAAAATGGTGATTATCAAACTCCCAAGTTGACCACTGCGACAGCCACAAAGCGACGACTTGCCATTCATTTTCAATCAAAGTGAGCGTTTTGCAGCAGCAAGAGACGACAGTCACTGTGCCACCAGCTAGGCAGGGACAAAATAGACCAGAATTCTACTTTAAGCAAATACTGAGCGACTGCCAATCTGAGTGATGTAGCTAGTTGATCGCTAAAACAAAATATTCCAAGATGATGAAGTATGCACGTAAACAACTGTACAAGTATTTCTGTATAAATCCAATATGTTTCTAAAATATTTTGTAAAGGTTAGCAAGAAATAAACACAAATCTAAAAATACTGTATCTGTAACCAGATAACACCCCTAAAGTGATTAATAAGGGATCTCATGAAGAGGTTAGTGTGCACACCTTCAGAACACCCAACAAGCGATGAAGAAAAGTGCTTGTTGCGGTCTTTGGTAGGTAAAGTAACCGTAGGGTGATTTGTGTACAATGATTAGCTCCATGCCAATCACACAGTATCATACTATGTCACCAAGCTTCCAACCCTCCCATTTTGCTAGAACATTTAGACATTACCAACTGTGTAAATTCATCATGTGGCCAGGCAGTTAAACAATGACTGAATTCACTGAGGCTTACAGTCACCAGTTAACGATGTTGGCCCAGTTTGCTTGCACAGAGGTGTTTGCAAAACAGAAAAACATTTGCGTGTTAAAAAGTACACACTGTGATTAATAATGCACAGCAAAGTTCTCATGCACACAAGTGTAAGTGGATCCTCTGAGTGGACTAAAGGTTTTCTGATGTGCATGTCTAACCTGTGGCACCCAGCACCTATAGTCACCCCTCACTCTTACACCTCCCGCCCTGTTCATCTGCTGGCTGGGTGTGCTCTGAAGAAAACACTTCTCAGCGAGGACCAAGGTTGGGTAGGATTACTTTGAAAGAATACATGTGGATTACATGTATGTATGTACATCCATTTGGATTACATTTCAAAGTAATCCTACCCAACCTTGGCGAGGACAAGGTCAGCTGTCAGTGACAGTTGGGAGGAAAACCCCAAATGCACTGAGCCAAGGAGAAAAGGAGGGGGGCACCTGAAGAAAGAATGGTGCTAAAGGAGGGCTGTAAGTTCTGATTTGCTGTCCCTGCAGCTCACACTGGGGAGTCCGACATCGCTGCAAAGCCCAACTAAGGACAGTCAGAGACGGCGCACATGACAGCCTGCAGAACGAGGCTTCAAAGAGGAATTCAACAGCTTCTGTGAAAATGGATCCGCTGCATGTCTCATGATACAGAAGTGTCTCACTGATCAGGAATTACAGGATTTAGTGACCCAAAGCCAGCAGATAAAGCTTTTATAGTCTGTGCTCAGACACCAGGCACAGATGTTCCCCTTCCCAGAATGATGACATTTGTGATAACAGACCGTTAACACTGACCAGGTCATGCCAACTTCCCAAACTGCAACCTTAGTGTGACGACTCGGTGGTTAAAACTTAAATTCTACTGTAACCGAACTACTGCTGCAAATCCAACTGCTTTCAAGCTCTGTACTCACAGCAGTTTTACTTCAGGACCTTCAATGGCACCTATTACAGTGGGGTCAGAGATTTACATACACTCATTATTGACATAAAAGTCATGGAACATTGGAGCAACAGAAAAGAAGAATTTTGTGCACAAGTATTAATTTCATTTGGGGGTTTTTATAACTGCCTAATATTTAGTGTAATGTATGTATATCTTGACAATACGCTTGTGTCTTTATTACCATGTATTATTCTGATAAATGTAAACAAAATCTCTAACTTTTCATTTATTGCTCGTAGCGTAGCCAAACTCACATCACACATCAATGAACTCCCTCTGGTTGTACTACAGCACATAGATGGGGAAAATAAACTTGTACATAATTTTGGGGATTTTTTTATTCTGAGAAATATGAGTAAAATCTCTAAATTTTCATTTCTTTTCTTGTAGTGCAACCAAACTCACATCACACATCAATGAGCTCCCTCTAGTTGTACTTTTTTTTTGGGGGGGGGGGGGGGTCAATGTAGTTTATTGTCTGTATTACAACGTTTGGAAAGAGTTGTCATTTGATTTAAAAAGGCAATTCGCTTTGAAGTTACTGATTCCGGAAGGTCAAATCTTTCAATTTCAATTCATCTTTGAATATCTTTCCATCTTTACATGTAAAATGCAAATACGTATCATGGTCTAATAATTAAGTCAATTCCAGAGCTATATGGTAGATTTAGAGTGCAGATTGTTATGTATTGTGCAATAAATAACATTCCATCATAAGAAGAACTTGGTGTTGGAGATTTTCTTATGTCTCTTAAATTGTATATTTAGAGAAGACCCAAGGCTGAAGTTGCAGGAAATGGCCTCCATTTGTCCTTGAAACAGACAACATGTTAGAGCTTCCTTCTCTGGAGGACCTACTCCTGAGGGTGATAATTGCCAACAGCACCGCTATACTAAATTTCTGGAGAGAATCCTGCGCTACCAATCTAGAGCCCATGGATTCCCCACAGGCCAATGCGTTAGTCTATAATTCTAATCCAATTATATTTTTTCCGCAAATCTGATAGGTTGTGTGAGATTTCAGGACCATATATTATCGGGGTAACGGTGGCAAAATATTCGACCATTTCACATTTGGATGTATTACTCTGCGCGCCTGACGAGATTGTCTTCCTGTCGAGAGACCAGCCCTCCGTGCAACTGCGCACGCATGCACAATATTGTCAGGACACGGAACTGTCCATTATGCGACCAGACACACATCTCGAAAGAACACTGGCCTGTGCACACTGCTACGCAGATTTCATAATGGTGCTGTTTTGCTGAGAGCGAGAGAAAAGTTGTTGTACCGATGACACTGCTGGAATGGGTGACTTTAAGCTACCATACAAAAGCACTGATGTGGATTCTGATACAGAATTACCTTTGATGGATTTTCACGTGGATTCTGATACAGAATTGCCATTGGGTGGATTTTTTACATTTGATGGATGCCCTGACCGCTGTTGGAGTGACACTGCCTCGACAGTAAGCCTCGCTGACCGAATTACCTACAGAAAATAAAAAAAACTGTGCAAATGATAGAATTGGATTAGAAAGTGAATAACTCCCTTGTGTCTGATGATTTGTGGACGTTCATGCTGTTATACGGTTGCAAATATTGGTTTATACCCGCAGTTTTAAACTCCTTTTTACCTCAATTTGCAACCGTATAACCAGCATGAACATACACAAATCATCAGACACAACAGGGTTATTCTCTAAATATTTTACCAACTTTCATGAATAATGCACCAAATATCTACAATTTTCCAGGAATTTGAACTATTGCAAATGCTGAAGGTGTGAGGTGGGCTAAAGTGGAACAATCCATCACCAGTCCCAGGTGACAGCTCAGTTGTTAGTACACACTATCCTCATTTTAGGCATCCTAGCATTGTGATACACTGAAATCCAAGGTTTGTGATGCAGTGCCAGCTGCTGTTGCTAATTACAATAATGACTTCTTGAGCCCCAGTACTTTAGCAAATCCGTTGAGATTTAGAATTATGCAGACTACTGCAGGAAAGATTTCAGTTTGTTTTTCCTTATGCAGGAGCTAATTATGCCAGTTGGCTACTGTCTACATCCAGTTACAACAACCCAGAATCACTGAAATACAAAAACATGCTTCACACTGCGATAGGAAACATATCAATCTACTTTATAGTGCATAGTTTGAAGTCTTGAATGCATCATTAATCAGTTTATTTCACAACAATACCAACAGTTTCAAGCCTCAATTTTCAGAGAAAGCATGTGAAGTGGTTCCTGTAATTTAGAACTCTTGTGCCATAGTTAAATCATTGTTGAATCCATTTTAGTTTTTCTTTTTTAAGGTGTGAGCATACATCAAAATGTGCAAAATGAAAACTTAAAGGAGCAGGCAAGTGAATATGTTTGGACAGCAAACATCCCTCAAGAATGCCGTTCGCAATTTGTCACCAACAGTCACAGCCCCATGAGATACACCTTAAGGCTGTGAATATTAAGACTGAACAAGTAATCATTTTATAATTAATATTGTAAAGTTAAAGGTACAATTTTCAAGTGTCAAGAGCTGCAATTTTTAATTCGGTCCTGACATATTAGTGCGTTTCAGTAAGTTGTAAATCTGTTCTCACTGCTTGCAGAGTTCAGCACTTGGCTTTCTTCAAGCGCACGGCTCTTTTGTGTCCTGGATGGAGGCCGGCATGCAACTCAGCACAATTCAGGAAAGAACTGTTAAACGTGTGCCTGTTTTGAATATGTTCAAAATGTCCAGGAGCTCGACTAATACCCCACTCAACACTGTCAGATGTAAGAGCAGCTTTACTATGCAAAATCTTGCAATATAATAGTCTAATTTCTAGTCAAAATATTTAAGTGTACAATTAATATAAGAAATAATTACTTAAGTAAAACTTCAGGCTTGTTTTTCAATAATACATCTTAAAATCTTGTTAAGTGAAGGAGTCTCATTTTGAGTCATATCCTAGACAAAACAAGCCTCTTTTTTAAAAAATATTCATTCCAAGATTTTTGAGATTCTGTGTAAGAGTTAAATTTTTCAAGACCTTATTTCATGAAATCTTGAATGAGTTTTCATTTCTTTTCATTGGCAGATTTTATTACATGAAAAAAAAACATTTTGATAAGGATTAAGACGATGTTAAAAAAAAAAAAAAAGCCTATGGAACAAGCGAAAATTCCCTTGTCACTTTATTAGATATTATGGCTACAAATAGAACAAATATCTTTGGTAATATTTTGTTTTTGCTGTGCACAATTCCAGATGATCCACTGCTCCCATTTTCCTCTCGCTGCACAGCATTTCTTTGCACATGACTACTGGAGCTCAGACAACGACTCTGTGCATTAGTTTCCAACACTTAATTTTTCCCCGCTGTCTTCATAAAAATGGTGTCAGACAGCAATGCAGGAGTGGCAGCGGCTAAAATACTTGATATTAGAGCAGCAGAAGTGCTGAATGAAGCTGCGTCAGTGTTGTTTTGTTTAAATCCAACTAACCCATCCCGGCCCCTCCACGCTGGATGACTGGTGTTGTGTGTAATCCTCATGAACTGACAATAACATTAGTGATTATTGTCTTCTCCAACAACCTGTCTCTTGAGCTCTGGCTCATTCTTACATGTAATTTTGCATTATTGCAATTCTAACTCAACTCCGGTGCAGGACGCAAAAGCAGTTTGAAAGGTAGTGCAAGTGTGTGTTTTTCTGAGAAGCAAGTCCATAAAAGGAAACACGAGAAGCTGCGGCAGCGAGTGCATTTTCATTCTGTACCTGGTAAGCTGGAAGTCTGGCAGGGGGCCTCTCAGAGCTTTCCTCAACATTAATTTACAACTGAGCAAGAGACAGGATGAAAACAACACGAGACTGAAGCATTACAGCAACAGAGCGAGTTGCAAGAAGGCATTTAAATTTTTATGAACATCTTCCAAACACTCAACAACACACAAGTTAATACGGTGAGTATTTTTACAAGCAGGCCGGAGTTGTGCTACACTGGCATCAACTCGTTGACAGTGCCTACAGCCGCAGTCATTAAGAGTGACGCAATCACTCATCACGTCTCCAACTACTCATCAAATCAAGCGTAGTCACACTAAAGTCACCACTGTGCTGTCAGCTGTGCTCACAAAACTCTAATCAGTTTCAGTTCATGATCTCTCTGAAAGTGCTGACCTCATGTGGGATCCACCGGGAACCATTTTTAATTTCATCCTCAGCGTCAGTAACGTACGGACACCAAATCTGAGGTCTGTGCACTCGGCTGCATCCCCGGAGGAGTGACACCTTGGCACTGCACCAGTCTACACCCTCGTGTGGTTTAGAATGAGTGAATATTTTTACAGTGCCTTAAATGCCAATCCTGCCACAAAGTCCTCAAAAAGCCATCGTTTTACACTCATAACAGGCTTCTTTGTAACAGTCAATCACGCTAATGGCCCGTCACGTAAACTACACAAAATGTTGGTGCATCACTATATTAAAAAAAAAAAAAAAAAAAAAAAAAAAAATCACAAAAACATTACACTATCTTCAGCTATGCTGAGAAGAAAACTGTAGGGTTTTTGTGTGCATCACACTCAGAATAGAGCTCTTCACGCTTGTCCAAGAGTATCACAGCCTGATACCCAGTCCAAGACCTAAGACACAGACCAGGCCCAAATATCCTAATATCAGTCCCAACAGCTTGGTTCGATTCTCAAACAGAGCCTTGAAAATCTGATCTGGGGAATTGGAACAAGTGTGCTTGGGGTTTGGCTGATTTATGTGACCAAATCCTAATAAAACCTCTGTTTGGCATCAGAGAGGGCAAACAAAGGTACAAGCAGCGCCTCAAAGGACGCTTTGCCCACAACAACCCCCGCAGCATCAAAGCCATTCCAGACTATAAGGGCAGCAGCTCACAGATCAGACCTGACAGCACACTGCCTGACACACTGAACCATTTCTTTGCACGCTTTAACGTGTAGAATATCAGAGCAGATCCTCAAACCACCTCACCAAGTAAAGAACCAGCACTTGTCCTGCAGAAACACCAGGTGAGATGTGCTGTGAGGCGCATCGAGACCTCTAAAGTGGCAGGACCTGACGGGGTGTCAGGCTACACACAGCAGTCATGTGCTGACGAGCTAACAGGAGTGTTCACCAACATCTTCAACCTCTCGTTGGAACAAGCTGCTGTCTCCACTTGTCTTAAATCCACCGCTATCAATCCCGTACCAAAGAAGACATCCGTAGCCTGCCTTAATGACTTCCGCCCTGTCACTCTGACCCCAGTAGTCATGAAGTGCTTTGAGAGGATCATCCTGTCCCACACAAGAAACATCATCCCTGCAGATCTGGATACATACTACTTTGCCTACCAGAAGAACAGATCTGCAGTGATGCAGTCTCTGTTGCACTCTACTCAGCCCTGATCCATCTGGAACAACCACATATATGCACCCGGATGTTCTTCATACACTTCAGCTCTGCCTTCAATACAATAATTACGTATAAACTGGTTCACAAACTCCAGGATTTCGGACTTACCACTTCACTCTGCACATGGATTATGGCCTTTCTTACCTGTAGGCTGCAGAACGTCAGGATAGGAAGACGTACATCCACCACCATCATGCTGAACACCAGGGTGCCACAGGGCTGTGTGCTCAGCCCAGCCCTGTTCACCCTCTTTACTCAGGACTGCACCACCATCCACTCTTCTAACACTATGGTGAAGTTTGCAGACAACACCACTATAGTTGGACTTATCAGTGACATTGAGGAGGCTCATCACACGGAGGAGGTACAACATCTGACTCAGGGGTGTTCAGAGAATAACCTGCTTCTAAACACCACCAAAACCAAGGAGGTCATTGTGGATTTCAGGAGGACCACGAAGATCACCCCCAACCATTTCACATAAACTGTGATTGGTGGAGGTGATGGACAACATCAAATTTCTGGGACTCCACATCACCAAGGACCTCTCTTAGTCAGTCAACACCCCCCACCTGATGAAGAAGGCACAGCAAGGGCTCTTCTTCCTCAGGAAGCTGAAGCGGGCTAGTCTTATCCCCTCAGCTCCTAGTGAACGTCTACAGGAGCACTGTGGAAAGCATCCTCTGTCAGGGCATGACTGTATGGTACGCCAGCTGCACAGCAGAAACAGAAAAGACATGGCTCGGGTTGTGAGGACAGCCCAGAGGATCATTGGAGCTGAGCTTCCTGTCCGGGATGCTGTGTACGCTTGACGTCTGCAGAAGAGAGCCACCTGAATCTCCACTGACCAAGCTCACCCCAGAGACCAACTGTTTGCCCCGCTCCCATCAGGGAAGCGATTCCGCAACATAAACACCCGGACTAGTAGATTGAAGAACAGCTTTTTCCCCCCCAGAGCTATAGCCTCCATCACCCCTCCTCTTCCCTGCACCCCCCCCCCCCCATACTCACCAGCCTCAGCTACAGACTATTGTTCCAACTGGATTTTAAACAGCCATGGGCAGTGCAATTTTTGCATCTCAGCTTACATTGTAAATAACATGTCTATTGCTGTCTTATGCATCTTATTGCTCTTATATTTTATTTTTAATCATTGCTGCTACTGACTGGTTGTCACCAACGGCGTTTCATTGTTTATTACAATGACAAAGTCTCTCTCTCAAAATAACCACAGGTTACTTTCAGACTGGATCTCTACTTTTAAAAATTCCCTCATGTCCTTCCTGGTTTGGTCAGGAGTTCTACACATCCATCTCACTTCTGTGCCCAATATTTGAACCCGGGAAGACCTCTGGTTGTGATGAATATAATGTTTGTCAATAGACCGGTGAAAGAAATAAAGCCTTCACTGAAACCACATCAATGTTGTTCTGTTTGTGTCTCCGATTGACCAGAGCTGAACCACATTTGGCGTAGTGCCCTCCTGAGATCGGCTGACAATGAAAAGGCAGAAAAATCATTCATTTCCAGCATTACAAGAGAGGGGAGGGAAGGTCCAACAGAGAGGCCTCAATGAGTAAGCATAAAGGCGGCAACGGCCATCACGGGATCAAGTGCTGCGTTGTACCAGCATTCTTTCTGGAGAGCAACAATAAGACAACAAAGAGGTCACAGTGTTCCTGTTCATCACTGGTACAGTATGCTACAATGGAGATGGGCAACATTCTCACATACTCCAATAGCAAACAGTTGAGAACTTATTGAGTTACCGAAGAAAAGATTAACAGAACATTTTAACACATCTTGAAATAACTGATGCAAACCTTCTTGTATAAGACTTAACACTTACAACCACTGAATACTTCAGACTGTTACCACCAACTTAGAAAATCCTGCATACGCACAGAGTTCAGACTTCCAGCAATATGATACTTAACTCACTTGATATTTAATAACAATATTAACCAAGAAGCCTTCAAATCCCTTGAGCGCCTTAAAAAGGATT